>NC_136816.1:56628750-57212977 GCF_951394365.1 Tetrao urogallus | reverse complement strand
ATTTATTTTATGCTGTCCTATACAGTCAGCTTTCTCTCTGCTGATCTGGGCTGACAGTGACAATGTGATAGCACCAGGTTGCTCACTGCATTGTTCTTTAATCAACTTAAAGCTTCAGTGTCAATTCCCATGACAGCAGATGATCGCAAGACATGCTTTTCCTTGCATCTGCAGGTAATTAAAATAGCTAGCAGTGACTTGATGCAACAGTGCACTTAGCAGCCATCAGCCATTTAAAATCCCAGAAATAGGTAGAGGATTATTGTATTGCCTATCCTCTGTCATTCCCAGTAAGATCAGTAAGATCCATGATTGTTATTTAATTTCCAAACACTGATAATTCAACAGACACAGAAAAGAAGAGCTGAAATTACAAGAGTGTTGGGATGGACAGGGCTTCCATAACAGAAAAAACAACATTTATATACATATATATGTCCTTTACGTTGGTACTCTGAATTCTGTGAACATAGGTAGAAATATGAGCCCTAGATATCTGGACTCATTCATTTAGCCTTAGCAAATACACTTAGAAATATTTAGACTGCAGTGTTTGGAAAATATTTGTTCTTGACAATTGTGCTGAAATCTTCACATTTTGGCTATCAGAGTACCTTATTCATCTGTAAAGTGTATGCTTTATTAACAATTATTGTATTCAACAGCAATCTTTTTCTCATTAAAACAACAGAACCAGCCTGACCAAAGCATTTGATCAGAAACAGGAAATGTTTAAAATAGCTTGACATTTTAACCAAAAAACTTTTTGCAGCTGGTGAACATTTAAAACAAGGTTAGCCTGAAAGAGTCTAGTGGTTCAGAGTGGTTGCTGGTTTCTTGCTGGCTATGGTTTCTCTGAGTGCTCTTTTTGGGTCTTTTGTCCAAATACTGCCTCATAGCAGCTGCTAGTTAAGGATCATCCTATGTGAAAGTCCATGTTTCTTTTCTGTAATGTCAATAATAAAGGCTAGAGATGAGCTTTAATTCTGTTCTTTAACTCACACCCCATTTACATCTGACACTGACATATATAGCCTGGGATGATGTGTCCTACTGACTGTCCAGAAGATAAGTGAATGTTGTTGTTCCTTATTTAACGCTATCTAGCAATGATAATTTGCCTGCTGATTTTTTTTCTTCGGATACATAAACCTATGGTTTACCTGCTTGTATTTTGCTAGTTCCCCAATAGTTTGTAGTTTGTGTCTGTTATACTTTTTTGTGTGTTTTCTTCCTCCCTCTTTATGACAAACCCTCCTTCAGATCTCAGATAATAAACTTATTTTTTTCCCTCCAAAATAAAATATCGTTTACTCTCCTGACCTAAAAGACAGAGATCAGAGAATTTTGCCCAGTGATATTTGTTTTACTCCTAACTACCTTTTGCTTGAGCCGCTGGATTAAGGTTATTTTAGAGTCGACGAGTTGTGACACTTGTCTTGGATTTTTTTTTTTGATCAGTTATTTCTTTCAATGCTTATTTGTTCTTTCTGTTAATCCGGCATTATGTCCAGTTTTATCTTTGCTGACTAGCTTCCAAATTCTTATATCTTGCCTATCTCTGCTAAACTGAAACAATATGCTATCATCAGCTCTCTGATAGCAATGTCTTCAGGGTGAAATTCAATGTCTTACACTCTCTCAGAAGGTATATCAATTAGGTATCTGTCAGTTGTTAAAAAAAACAAAAATAAAAACAAAAAAAACCCTTATTTTTTAGGGTTTATAAAAGTAACATCTTTTAATTCCATTACAGATTAGGGATGCTGAGGTTAAAGAAAGACTGTATAAAAGAGATATAACATATTTCAGGGATCTGAAATGGTGTGACTCTTCTATTTCACACTACCATCCATAGAATAACATACATAGAATACCATACTTCTGCCAAGGGCTTCTTCTTTTTTATTCAAGACCATACAAAGCACAATAGGCAGAGAGAAACTGACACCTTAAAAGGCCTGATATTAATACTTGGAAAGCCTGAGGATTTAGGAGTTACTTTTAATATAATGAGACCATCAGCCACTAGAGGCCCCCCAAGTCTAGGAAACTGGCTGAGCTGCAAAATATCCATCCCTCTGGTTTGATTTAGTGCATAAAAAAGAAGATATTAGAATGAATAACCAGTGCTGAGAAGTAACATTCAGAGAGCCTGTTAGGCACAGCTGACAGAATTTGAGCTCTTCTCAGCTGCCATGCTGCCACAACACTCAAAAACTACCCTTCTACAAGGGTACAGCCTCTTCTCTCACACACATTTTTTACTCTTCCTTCTCCCCTTCTCAGATTTTTCATCTGATTTCCTCAGCTGTTGAAGCTAAAGCAAGGACACTGATCTTTTATACTGTTCTAATGTTAGTGCCCAAGACATCTCATTTGGAAAGCAGAAGGTGATCCAGGCGCACTCTCCCTGCTGGCCACCCCTTTTTTAAAGCAGCCCATAAATACAGCTGAAATACATGAAATCGGATATGCCACAAAACTGGCACTCAGACCTGCAAATATTGAATAGCTCAAGGGTAATTTGATGATTTACCAGAGTAGAAAGTAGGCTAATATTTTCTTGGGAAAAGGAAATTCAAACTGAATTACAATTATTTATGTTACTACTAAGCAGGAGTTTTAATATGAATTAGGATTTTGTTGCACTGGATGTTTTTCAGAGAATAACATGTAATTAGAGTATGATGCTGCCTCACCTCTCAACTCCAGAGGGCAGGGCCTCGAATTTACTGGTACACGGAGAACAGTGGTTGCTAGAAGAAAAATGATCCCTTTGCCTTGTAAAAAAAGTGAGTATATTCTGCAAATCTTCCTGAATAGCAAATGAGGCCTGACCATCTATGCATATACAGCCCATGCTCTGTTTCAGAACACACACACACATTATGATGGGGAAAACCAGCATTTCTCATTTGTCACCTTTTTTTTTCTGTTATTGTCTCTATGAAAATTAGTTACTACCTTTGTGGTCTTTAGTGTTGTTATTATAATAACACAGCAATTAAGATAGGATCCAAACTGGAGACTGACTGACTTTTCAAGATTGTAGTTAAATGAAAAATAAGTTCTTTCAAATGACTCCTGCCCTGCACGGGATCATGATTACCCTTTGAAATGTTTGCCAAATCTTTGACAGACTATTAAAATTTGGGAAAGAGTCTTAGAGCCAATTAGACCAACCATAGTAAGTGAAACAGTTTTATATCATTGGGAATATCATAACACATCAAGGATGATGTCCACAACAGAAAGCAGATCTGTGAAGGAAGGACTTCAAACTTCAACAGGAAAATAAACACATTTCTCAGTAACGCTAAAAAACTTTACAAGGACAGTCATGTTTGAAATAAATGGATTGTGGCTGTAAACAGCGTTATTAACATGGAGTGCTTGGTAGAGACAAGTAGCTTTAGATGTTTATAACAAACAGATAGTTTGTTATAAACAAACATTTCTGTGATTGCAACGTGCTCAGTTCCATTTTAGTGTAGTCTACATTCCTTCTTTACATGTTTAAAACAGCAGATATCAACCTGAGCTCATGATGGAGAAGTTCTAGGTCTTTCCCATAACAGATCTTTATGGCCCTATACTGGAAAGGAAAGAATGACTGCAGCTTGAGGTCTTGATCAAACTTCAGTTTCCTTTGGACTCTCCTTTTCCACGATGAGTGAAAACCAGCCATAGTTCAGGTGGAACAGACTCAGAAATATCATCTGATCTTCCACAACCAACACCAAACAAGCAGTGCAGTTTTGGGCAGGATAACTGGTAAAACTGCATATCTTCCTCTGATGAGATCTCCTAGAATAGAGGTAACCAGTATCTCAGGCAACATTTAAGCTCAAATTAGTTGAGCTATTGTTATGAATGAGAAGAAAGGGATAAAATTCATTTTCTGGAAAGATAAAGCCATGTGGTGCAGCATCTGAGGCACAGACTCAACTGTGAACAATCCAAATAGTTTATTCATTTCCAAGTTTCCTCTTGTAACTTGCCCATATTTCTTTACATGTCAACAAACAATCCTTAACCTCGCATGGAGGCGCTTCTTCAGTCAGGGTCATGAGTAGTTCCTAGCCACATGCTCTTCCTCAAGAAGGGTTGTTATCCCGTGATAATCATGGTACAGATCATCCTGGATGGCATGTTTGATCACATGAGGAATGAGCATGTGATCTGAGACAGCCAGCACGGCTTCACCAAGGGAAGCTCATGCCTAACCAATCTGGTGGTCTTCTATGATGGAGTGACAGCATTGGTGAACAAAAGGAAAGGCGACCAATGTCATTTATCTGGACTTGAGCAAGGCCTTTGACATGATCCCACATCCTTATCTCCAAATTGGAGGGATGTGGATTTGATGGGTGGACCACTCGATAGACAAGAAACTGGTTAAAAAGCTGCACACAGAAGGTAGTGATTAATGGTTCTATGTCCAGGTGGAGGCTGGTAACGAGCAGTGTCCCCCAGGAGTCTGTCTTGGGACCACTGGTCTTTAACATCTTTATCAATGACACCAATGATGGAATCAAGTGCACCCTCAGCAAGGTTGCTGATGACCAAGCTGAGTGGTGCGGTTGACATGGTGGAAGGAAGGGATGCCATTCAGAGGGACCTCGAGAGGCTTGAAACGTGGGCCCAGATGAACCTAATGAGGTTCAACACAGCAAGGCGCAAGGTTTTACACTTGGGCCGGAGGAATCCCAGACATCCATACAGACTGGAAGGAGCAGTACTTGAGATCAGCCCTGCAGAGAAGGATCTGGGGGTCTTGATGGATGAAAAGCTTCACATGAGCCAGCAGTGTACTCTTGCAGCTCGAAAAGCAAATGGTATCCTGGGCTCCATCAGAAGAGGGGTGGCCAGCAGGGACAGGGAGGTGCTTGTCCCTCTCTGCTCTTGTGAGGCCCCATCTGGAGCACTGCGTCCACATGCAGAGCACCCAGTACAAGAAAAACAGAGAACTGTTGGAGAGGGTCCAGAGGAGATCCACAAAGATGATCAGGGGACTGGAGCACCTCCCCTACAAAGACAGGCTGAGGGAGCTGGGCTTGTTCAGCCTGGAGAAAAGAAGGCTGCGGGGTGTTCTATTGTAGCCTTTCAATACTATAGGGATATATACTAATAATAATACTAATAATACTAATAGGGAGCCTATAAAGAGGAGGGGAATCAACTCTTTGAAAGGGTTGATAACAGCAGGACAAGGGGAAATGGTTTTAAGTTGAAGGAGGGAAGATTTAGTTGGATGTCAGGGGGAAATTCTTTACAGAGAGAGTGGTGAGGTGCTGGAAGAGGCTGCCCAGAGAGGTTGTGGATGCCCCATCCTTGGAGGTGTTCAAGGCCAGGTTGGATGGGGCCTGGGCAACCTAGTATTAAATGGGGAGATTGGTGGCCCTGCACGTGGCAGGGGGTTTGGAGATTCATGATCCTTGAGATCCCTTCCAACCCTGGCCATTCTGTTATTCTGTGATTCTATGATCCTGCAGCTCACTTGGCTTTTGTTGTCCTTGGTTCTCAGTATTCCTTTCTCATGCCTTTTATCTTGCACCACAGCTTCTGCTCTGAACAGTCTTTCATCTATTCCCACAATGTAGATTGCCGATGTGTTCATAGACCTTTTAATTCTTCCAGATCAGTTAGTAAAAAAAATTAAAATACTTTGTCAGAAATTATTATTTAATATTTGTCAGTATTTAACATTTGTCAAGTGCCCTAAAATTCAAAATTTAAGGCTGCCTATGCAGCTGAATTCAAGTTTGTGTGGATGCTTTATTTCAGATTAATTGTGGTTTTCCTACTGTCTTTACATAGGATATGCAGGACTCAGTCAATGAAATTACATTTAATGCATACCGCATGCAGTTCTCAGTTTGTTAGTATCAATTGTTAATAAAATAGTATCAATTTTCTCCATGTTTTTCAATATTTCTTATCAGTACATTTTGTATTCCTCATTATTTTTCCCAGTCTTATCAGTTATCCCAGTCTTAGGACTCTCAGATATAAGTTAAAGACAAGTAGCACTATTCAGAGTCCAGTTCTGTAACAGAGACTGCTTCCTCCAGATTCAGTGCTAACGCTCAGGAGATCCTTCATTCATGTCACTAGTGAACACCATATTTTTAAATTCCATTTTAATTCAATTTCCAACAGAAAAGTGCAACCTTATTTGAATTCTTTTCTGCCTCAAGAAACAGAAAACTTTAGGACATTTCCACAAAACCTAGAACCTTCTGACAGCTGTTGTACAATGTCTAGCAGTACTAAGATAAGCTACCAGTCCCATTTATTAAAAATGAAGGACTTCCAGTGAAGCAGAGTGAGAATAGCATCTTCTCTTCTCTTGCTGTCCTTTCAATTTTTTTTATTACTTTTTGTCCATTGAAGATAAAAAAAATGCGGAGAGAGAGAGGATAATGTCAAGAGTCTGATAAAAAACTGATTTGCCTTTTATCATAGTCTTGTCAGATCCTTTCTCTGTAACATAGGCTTCAGACTTGATGCCTTTTGTGAATTCCAGGGATATTCTGGAATGGATAAATGGAAGGGCTTTCATATGCAAGATTTCAGGCTTTATTTCTTGAAACTGCTACACCTGCTAAAATCAAACTTGGGTAACTTTTGTCATCCTCTCAGCTGGGGACATCTGGTCTTAAGACATTTGTTTTAAGAATACTTTTCATTACTTTAATAAGCTTTTCCCCAGTCTGAAATGTGCACAATTATTGAGAATGGCTTGGCACGAAACTGTATTCTTGCACTCAGTAACAATAAAATTACGTTTAATCTTAGTCAATAAAACTACCATTTGAATTGAACAGTCTTTTAAGAAATTTATTTAATGAACAATAAAGAAAAATGTAGGACCAAGTTCCTGTTCAACAACACTTGTTAGCTAAATGAAATAATGCTTGTTGTAGCCATGATGCAAGCTAGTGAACAATAACAACAGCAAATAATGACAACAACCCTGTCAGTACTTTGAAAAATTGCATGGAAGTAGTTGGTTTAAAATTCTTTTAGCTGAGAGGAATTTCAGAGTCTTGTTAAGCCTATATTTGAAATGTCTAAGTCTTTTGACTTTCTAAATATATGGATCCTGGAGTATTTGTGTTTTCATTTTGTGAGTAAATCCCTGGTGTTAAAAGAAAAAATTCCCGATGAGCGCGGGGAAAGACAGAATTATGCATACCTTTACCTGACAATTTTTTTGTTTGCTGTCCAACTCAGTATTGTTCAGAGTATGGACAGACTGGCTCACATTTAACTAGATCTTAATAAGACGTGACCCTACTACTTTTCTAAAGGTACTCTTTTATACATGAATTAACTCAGAAACTCTTCAGGCTGAAATGGAAGACATGTTTTCCTAAGTGAATTTTGAGCTATATCAAGATGTACTGTCAAATGCTGGTTGTATTGAACTATTTTTGCTAAGTGCTTCTGAGAAAATTAATTTACTTTATAAACTTGATATAATCAAGCTCAATTAGAGAAATTAAGGGAGACATTTGGAGTGGCAGCCAAAGTTGCTGAATCTGATTCTCTGTTCCTTCACCATTTGCACAATTTGTGCACTTGTGCAAAGCTACCTGTAGTGGGTTACACATGTAAGTGTGGGTGCAAATGTGTACAAACTGTTCATTACCTTTACAGCTGAATGAGATTGCATCAAACAAAAGTACTTGGTGATCATCAAGATGAACATTCATGGCTTTGGGTTGCCTAGAAATACTTTTCAAAACTTGAATACTGCAAGACTGAATGTGTTCATGATAAAGCGTAAGAGCAGTTTTGTATTTTTGTGTCTTGGCTTGGACTTCTTGCTTATCTAGTTTAGAAAACTGGGAGACTAAGGGTTAGTAAGAGAGCTTTAATGACAGGCAGGTATGTCCTGACTGCCACTTTTTCTATGTATTGCAAGCTTCGAAATCCAAATGCAGCCCACAAATGAGTTGTCTGCAGGGAAAGTCTGCTTTCAAGTAAGAAAGTGTGTTATCAGGTAAATAAATGGCTCAAGAAAAAGGGAAAGAATAGCATTTCCAAGCAGTATGGTGACCTGTACGAAAATCTTTCTTCAGAAGATTCAAAACCTAATGTGGGACATGCTGGGTATCTGACCCATCCATATGTGTACACAACTCTTTGATCTGAATGAAAAATTCGTACAAACATGTTGATCCATTTTGCCTCTCCCTTTATCAGATTTCTTGGATTTTCTTGCTGTTAGAAATTATGCAGAGCTTTTTCTTCTATGTCTCATTTCTCTGCTTGCTGAGGCTAATCCAGCCACAGTCCTGGAGGTCTGGGAGGGCTACAAAATGTATAAGGAAGGCAGAACAAAAAGCCTTCAAAAAGAAAGCTCAGGAAGGGGAGAAGTAAATTTATGTCAGGGTCTACTGTCAGAGGTGAGTTGATGCAAGCAGTAAGTAAAGAGATTGATGATGTAGGAAGAGATACTCTAAAGACAAGAATCTGTTTTAATTAAGAAAATAAGAGATAATCAAGGACTGAAGAAAGATGAAAATAGCATGGGATAAACAAGATAGCAGGATAAGCATTTTCAAAGTTATTATATGTACTGTAAGGAGAAACTAAGATAAAAGCAAGAAAAGTTCAAGAAAATGTGCATTTAAGTTTCATTCTAAAGTAATCCATGATCAGAAAATATTATCTCTCCTGAAAGTCAGGTTCCCAGGATGTCAAGAAAATTAGGCCTGTCATAGAAGTAAGACAGAAACAAAAAATTACCATTGTATGAAGAAGAGATACTGGATGAAAGTAGTCAACCCTGAGAAAAGCAAGGAGTGACTGTGGTCAGTGCAATTTGTACTTGAATAGTTATGTTAAGAAGGTACTGAATTAAATAAGATGTAATTTAAAACACCTCAGAAAAGAGCAGTGATAAATGAAGAAGAACTATCTGCGTACTTGTAAACAATTGATCATGATAGCAGAACTGAGGGTGTGTGTGTGTGTGTGTGTGTGCGTGTGTGTGAGAAAAGCTGTGTCATGCCAAACCAAAGTTCAGTTCTTTATTAACGATTGATCCAGAAGATGGAGTAAGTTCTTTGCAAGTAATGCACTGGCAATACTCCCTCTGCACATTCAGCTTCCTGTGAGAATTAAATAAACCCACACACACACAAAAAAAATAAAACTGGCTAATAGATTTGTGAAAATCAATCTCCTAGTTCAGGATCCAGTAGATCAGAGATTACTCACACTGCAGAAATTAGGCAGCAGACATTCTGCAAGAGGAGAGAGAGCAGAAGGCTACTTAGAAATCACATTTCTGCAAAATTTAGTGGTTAAAAACAAAATAAGGAAAAAGATAACCCAGTCAGAAAGCTTCAGCTATTGTGCCAAAATATTCACCCAGTTTCTGTTCTGATTTTTTTTTTTTTTCCCCCATGTAAATGAAATTTCCCTGTTGGGATTCCTTTCTTGGTATCTTTTAGCTATAGCTGATACATAATGCTAATTTGGCCACAGAAGATGGAAATGCACAGAAAGCTAAGAACTCTGAAATCTTAAAATTACACAAGCTCTGAGGGCTGAATATAATGATCCATTGAAAAATAACTATGTGAAACATCTGTGAATATGAATATGAACTTTACCTCTGATTTTTACCTGGATCTACAGCCTGAGATGGAGGGGAGACTTTCTGCTTAGGTCTTTTTATCACTGAATTTGTTAACAGCTGCTGTAAGGTAAAAGGTTGCCACGATATATATTCAAAATATGATGCGATGCTACAGTGCTAATGATAAACTTTTATTACCCTATGATGAATCAAAATATTAGGAAACAAACTGGAGTAAATATTAGGGAAACACTGGAAGCAGAAAGTAACATGAACATTCAGAGGTAATACATGACAAGAAAATGGTACAACATTGTTGATGATCTCACCCAACTGTCACTAGAATTCAGTGATATACTTTGATGAGAAGATACATTTGTGGAGTAGATAAAACTGCAGTGGTAGCAAATACATTGAAAGTGTTTTGGAGACACTGGACTTTGACTTACCAAATGCTTAATTTAGAACAATGTAAACAAGCTGGATAATGAGATCGAGCCAAATATAATCTGAGGCTATGAGGAGAGTTTATTCTCCTTTCTATGCATTCAGGGATTTGTATACAGTAATCAATTCTTGTGAAGCCACAAAAGGTGTTGATGTGAGAGCAAATCCCTTGAGAAACAAATCCCTGTAGCTTCAGAGGGGTAAACAACATAGAAGCAGAGTGTGGTTAATCCTACAAAACCCCTTTGCAGTGCTGTTCAGAAGTAAAAGAAAACAAGTCCTAAGCACATTTCTAAAGACACTCTTGAATAGCAAAGAAATGCTGATCTCATGAAAATTGGTGGGGAAAAAAAAGAGACTTTCATGGATCTGAAGTTCATTGCAGGTCTCCAACACTCAGGATTCATATCTGAAGCTGTTCTCTCACTAGTTCAAAAGCAGTAGCTTGAATATTGCAGAATTCCAAACAGATTTGAATTCACCTTTTTAAGGGCCAGGTCTCTGTAATTGAAAAAGCACAGCAAGATAACTGAAGCATATGAAAAATCAAGGCACCAATTATAGCAAACATGTCTTCACAACCACAGACATTTATGATTAACATTCTAACAAATTTAAGGCCATACTGTTTCTAGTCTGCTTACCTGAACAAACCTCCTCTGGCCAAAGAGCAAACAAATGGTGTGAGGAAAGAGCAAATTATTTTTAAAGGTCCAGTTTAGTTCGGCTGTTTATTCTTTTCTTTGTCATTGTTCCAACCAACCTCCTTCCATCAGTTAGTAGAGGGTCTGCAGAAAGAGATACAGCATGTGAGGTGGAATTGCAGCCACAGAAGGCACATTACAGGTAACTTAAATATATACCCTGGGTGCAATTACATGTAAGAAGCCAATTCTGATTGCTCACTTCTGAATTATTAGTGAATACAGTCAAGATCTTGCCTAGAAGTTGCCCTAAAAATGCCCTTTTAATTAAACATCTATAATTATAATCTTATCAAAAATAATTCTGGAAAGAAAATACATAGTTTATTCACTCATGTTGTAATTAAACATCAGATTGCCTTAAAGTCAAATCAGTTTAAATTATACATATTTAATGATATTGTCTTTGTTCAATTTATCCAAAATGTCAACAAATGCATAGGATATATCTTATGACACCTACTTATTTATTTTGAAAGATATTGAGAACTTGATGCTAAAATTTATTGGTGTTTTGTTAAACTAGTGTCAAACATACAGCTTCCTTTCTGTGTGCAGTATGGTTTCTCTTACTCTATATAATGTAATCTTCTTTTCAAGCATTATTATTACTATGAAAAGTAGCTGTGGGTAGTTAAATATTACGAATTGCCTTTACTTCCAATTTCAGGACTGATGATACAGCACAGCTACTAATATTTTATTACAGATTGCTGCTAACTTTGATCTATTATTTAAACTGACATCTTAAATACAACATAGATGTAAATGAAAACCTCCAATTAATCTGTTAAAAAAAAAAAAAAGTATGTGTGATCTACATGCAATTCTGGTTCTCACAGAGAATAATCTCCCATACTGAAGATATTTTCAGAGCTATCTGCTCTCAGAGCTTTTATTGACAGCTGAAGGTGGTTATGAAAAGAAGACCTAGGAGTTTTCATGAGGAAAACTTAAGAGACAATGGCTAGAATTAAACACCATCTAAAGTAAAGCTACTATTGTAATATTAAGGACAGCAGTCATTTCTCCTTCCCTTTGCCTACTATGCTGCTTTAGGAAGTGTTCTTTCTTACTAGATACGCAGAACAAGTTTATCTACAATAATCAGTGCCTGTAATATTGCTACAGAAAAATATTCTAACTTCGGAATAGAGCCAACAGTTCGTAAAAACCAGACTTCACACAGCTAAAAACTTCAGGAACAACAACAACAAAAAGTGCATAGTTAGTAACCAGATTCCTTCTACTGTTGAAAAATGTTCTGAAGGAGATGGCATTAATGTCAGCATTTGAGCCTCAGCGCAGCACTAATATGTTTGTCTCAACTGTGGAAGCAGCTATGGTAGGTTTGAAATTCTTCTCTGTGACAACAATGTCGTAATAAGGGTAAATATTGTTCTTGCAAGTAAAATAGAATATGCAACAAGTTTCTATCAAGAAGAGGTGCAGGTGACATCTTTTTGATATGCTTTGATTCTCAACCCAGAGAAGTCAGCCTCCTGAATGCCATTGGAGTGCGTTGACTGAAGAGCTGCTGCATAGGCACAGTATGTGGATCAATACATCTGCTTTTCCTATGTATAATTAAGGCTCCTGCTGACTTTCATCTTTGTTTCCTGATACACTGGTGCTAGAAACCAACATTGTGTTTGCTATCTCTAAAGTTGGCTGTTCGCGCTGTGAAATCTAAGAGGGACATGCTGCAAAACAGTTGGAAGGGACCCATAGGTACCCCTGGGCCCAAATCCAGGCTCCACACAGCTCCACCCAAAATCCAAACGCCACGTACGAGAGCGCCGTCCAAATGCTCCTTGAACTCCGGCAGCTCAGGGTCCGACCACCCTCTGGTGCAGACCCTGTCCCCACCCCCCAGCCGCCCCTCCCCTGGCACAGCTCCATGCCGTGCCCTGGGCCCTGTCGCTGTCACACACAGCAGAGCTCAGCGCTGCCCTCCGCTCCCTGTCAGGAGCTGCAGCTGCCATCAGGCCTCCTCGCAGCTCCTCTGCTCTGGGCTGAACAAACCCAGGAGACTCAGCCACTCCTCACACGCCTTGTCCTCTAGATCCTTCACCAGCTTTGTAGCTCTCCTTTGGACACTCTGTCACTGCTTTATGTACTCCTTATATTGTGGCACCCAAACCTGCCTGCTGGGCCTGGGGCACCCCAGGGTACGGTTGGCCCTTTGGGCTGCCAGGGCACACTGCTGCCTCATGTTCGATTTGCCACCAACCAGTGCCCCTAGATCCCTTTCTATCAGGCTGCTCTCCAGCCTCTCATCCCACAATCTGTACATATAATCCAGATTGTCCTGTCCCAGGTGCAGAATTCAGCTATTACTCTTGTTAATCTTAAAAAAATAATAATATATGTTAAATATGATTTTTAAAATGTTAAATAAGTCTAAATGGTAGAGTTCTTGACATAACCCTACACCTGCATGTCCTTAACTGAAGTATTCAGTCCCACTGGATTTCTAACTGGATGAGAATAATGTACTGCTCTGAAGAAGGAAAAATAAATAAAATAAACCTTTTTTTCTATGAGAGCGCTTATTCCAAGAACATAAAGAATGATTCATAAACTAGAAAAAAATTTAAACACAAACCATCAGGCCCTGCTGAATCAAATTGGAATATCATAAGCCAAGGAGATTTTTATTTTACTTCTGTTGTGCAAGACTGGTAGAGAAACGTTGTGAAATATCAAAGAACTTAACTGTCCTGGTTTCATCTGAGACAGTGTTGACTTTCTTCATAGTATCTGGTATTATGCTATGTTTTAGTTTCAAGAGAAAAACAGTGTTGATAACACACCAATATCTAAGTTGCTGCTGAGCAGTGCTGTACAAAGCTAAGAACATTTCTATTTTTTTCAGCTTTTTGTACCATTCTGCCAGCAACGGTGCTGGAAGTGGACAAGTTGCTGGGCAGTTGACCTAAACTGGCTAAAGAGACATTCCATACCATATGAAATAATGTGAAAAAAAACTATAAAAGCAAGGGGAGTTGCCTGTAGGGACAGGGGGACAGTCACTGCTTGTGAACTAGCTAGCATTAGCCAGCAGGTGGTGAGCATTAATTGTTCTATAAATGTATACATGTATATATACATACATATATATATATGCCTCTCTTTCTCTCGGGAGGAGTACAAGGATGTTGCTAGGATATGCAGAGAGAAAATTAAAATGGCAAAAGCCCAGCAAGACTTTAATCTGGCCACCAGTGCAAGAGATAATAAAAAATGTTTTCACAAATACACCTACAGCAAGAGGAGGACCAAGGAGAATCTCCATCCCTTATTGGATGTGGTGGGGAATATTCCCACCAAGGATGAGGAAAAGGCTGAAGTTCTCAGTGCCCTCTGTCTTTAATGGTCAGACCAGTATTGTCAGCGTAATCAGCCTCCTGTGCTCAAAGTCAAGTACGAAGATCAGAGTAAACCCCCTACATTTCAGGAGAAAACAGTTGTAGATCTGCTACTCCACCTGAGCTGTCACAAGTTCATGGACCCAGATGGGATCCAATTGAAGGTACTGAGAGAGCTGGCAGAAGCGACTGCCAAGCTGCCTTCCACCATCTACCAGCAGTCCTGGTCAACTGGGGAGGTTCCAGACAGCTGGAGACTTGCCAGCATGATGCCCACCTACAAGAAGGGAGAAAAGGAGAATCTGGGGAACTACAGGCCTGTTAGCCTGACTTGGGTATTGGTGAATATCATGGAGCAGATCATCTCGATCATGATCACACAACATTTGCAGGACAACCGGGGGATCAGGCCTAGCAAACATATGTTTATGAAAGACAAATCCTGCTTCACCAACATTCTATGACCAGATGACCTGCCCGGTGGATGAGGAAAAAGGCTGTGCGTGTAGTCTGCCTAGACTTTATTACAGACTTTGTCTCCCATGGTATTTTTCTGGAGAAGCTGGTAGCCCGTGGCTTGGACAGGTACACTTTTTGCTTGGTAAAAAACCATCTGTAGGGCCAAGCCCAGAAGAGTGGTGATGAATGGACTGGATGATCTCTTAGGTCTTTTCCAACCTCGGTGATTCTATGAATAGAGTTCAGTCTAGCTAGAGACTGGCCACCAGTGGTGTTCTTCAGGGGTCAGTATTGAGGCCAGTTTCATTTAATATATTCATTGATCTGGATAAGGGGATTGAGTGTGTCCTCAGCAAGTTTGCAGATGACACCGAGTTGGAAGCATTGATCTGCCTGAGGGTAGGAAAGCCCTACAGAGGGATCTGGATACACTGGATAAATGGAGCAATTGTATGAGCTTTGGCAGGACTAAGTGCTGAGTCCTGCACTCTGGCCACAACAACTCCATGCATTGCTACAGACTTGAAGCAGAGTGGCTGGAAAGCTGCATGGAAGAAAAGGATCTGGGGATATTAGTCAACACTCGACTGAACATGAGCCAGCAGTAACCAGGTGGCCAAGAAGGCCAATGGCATCCTGGCTTGTATGAGAAATAGTGTAGTCAGAAGAACCAGGGAGGCGATTGTCCCTCTGATCTCATTAGTCGTGAGGCTGTGCTTTTAGCACTGCATTCAGTTTTGGGGCCCTTACTACAAGAAAGATATAGAGGTCCTGGAGCACATTCAGAGAATAGCAATGAACCTGGTAAGGGGATTGGATCACAAGTCGTATGAGGAATGGGTGAGGCAACTGGAATTGTTTTGTCTGAAAAAGAGGAGGCTCAGAGGAGTCCTTATTGCCCTCAACAACTACCTGAAATGAAGTTGTAGCAAGGTGGGTTGGCATCTTCCTGCAGGTAACTAGTAATGGAATGAGAGGAAATGGCCTTAAGTTACACTAGGGGAAGCTGGATATTTTGAATAATTTCAGGAAGAATATTAGCACCCTGGGACAGACTGATCAGAAAGGTGGTGCAGTCACTGTCCATGGAAGTGTTCAAGAAATGTATAGATGTGGCAGTTATGGACATAGTTTAGTGGGCATGGTGGTGATGGTGATGACAGTTGGATTAGATGATATTAGAGGTCTTTTCTGATCTTAATGATTCTATGACTATTATTACTGTTATTTCTCTCTTCATTTCCTGTCTTATAAAAAGTTTCAGTCTCAACCTATGAGTTTATACAATCAAGAGGTATACAGAGGTGTACAATCAGTAAGTGTACAGAGGTTAAGCTAAGTAGGATTATTGCAGTGGAAAGATAACAAAACAGAGAATGCTCACCAATGCTGTAGGCTCACAATAAACTCCACGAGGAGTGATCTCCAGAAAGAGATCCTTCAGTCAGCATTTAAATGGGAATTAGGAGAGGTGCAGCCAGGCTCCATCCCTCCTGGTAGCACAAGTGAATTACTTCACTGTGCTCCTGCAGCTGACTCATTGCTTGCCTCAAGTAGTTAATCAGAGGTTCAGGCCATGATCAACAGTTCCCATACAGAGGTCTACTTTTTTTTTTTTTAATTCTCTCTTCCATCCTACTGAAGGGAGGAAAAGTAATTTAAAGTGTGTGATAGTTAGGTGCATGTGGGTTAAACCACAACAACATAGAACATTTTCTAGACTGCTGCATCTTCCTGAAAGAATATTTTGACTGAAGTTATGTGAACTGACAGAAAGAATACTGTCTGTGCATATCACCTGCAAAAAGACTGCAGAGAATATTAGCAAATACAAAAGAAGATTGCAATTTGTTGCCAGTGCAATAAAATTCTCATTTAAAGGCATTTTAATAGAGTAACTAGAAATACAGAAACAAGCTCTTGATAATACAGAATTACAATTGTGGAATTAATTTCTCTTGGTTTGGAAAAGACATAGATAGATACTGCTTCAGGAATCAATTGACTGGTTTTTATTTTTGACCTTATATCTTTTAAGAGTATCTCTTTTATAGGAACATATTAATCATAATTTTCAAACAAAATCTCTTTTGCTTAATTTTTTCCCTCCTCCCAACTGTTGTTTTTTTTTTTTTTTCCTCCCTAATATTTCCCAAACTGCTATCACTTAAGATATGAGATTAAAATATTATTGCATTTTACAGATGTGTAATCAATGAATATTAAGATGTTATAATTATGAAATAAACAAGAGAGTTAGGCAAAGCAGGTTATAATAACAAAAAGAGGAGAGGATGCTTACCCATATCCTAGGCTTGCTTATGAAACTCCAGCAGAGTGAATCTCCAGAAGATGTCCTTCCCTGGTGGTAGCCAGCTCTTAAATGGGTCTAGGAGAGCTGGAGCCAGGCTCCACCCCTTCTGGCAGCACAGGTGAATTGCCTTCACCTCTGCTCTCGTGGCTGACTCATGGCTCGCCTCAGGTGATCAATCAGAGGTTCAGGCCATGATTCAGCAGTTCCCATATAACAGACAAGGAAATGGAGACAAATAGACTTCCTTGAAACCACCTAATGAATCTGTAGTACAAACAGAACTAAAACCTACTTTCAAACAAATTTCCAGACCATATTTCACAGAATCACACAGTCTCAGAATTGCAGGCCTTGGAAGGGCCCCCAACAGTTCATCGAGTCCAAACCCCTTGGTAAAGCAGATTCCCTACAATGGATTACACATGTAGGCATCCATACGGCTCTTGAATATCTCCATAGAAGGAGACTCCACAACCTCTCTGGGCAACTTGTTCCAGTGCTCTTTTACCCTTACAGTAAAGAGCTTCTTCCATGTGTTAATATGGAACTTCCTGTGTTCCAGTTTCAGGCCATTACTCTTTGTCCTATCCATACACACTACCAAGAAAAGCCTGGCCTTATCCATTTGCCTCCCCCCCCCTTTATATGTTTATTAACATTATTCATATCCCTTCTCAGTCTTTTTTTCCAGAACATACAACTTGGCATTTTGATTGTGCTTGTGAGAACTAGACATATATGGCAGTAAAACACTATTTAGGTACCCTAAAAATTAGGAACACATATATTTTCTGTGCTGTGAGCTTAACTGCAGAAATGGCTGAAGCAGTGTATGAGGTCCTTCCCTATGAACTTCCTGTTATTCCTCCCTGATGGAGGTTTTAGCTGCTGGGTGAGACAATGGAACAACATGCATGAGTGCACATTGCCAGCTTTGATCAGAAACTGGCCAACTCTACAGAATGTTAAGATTAGGCAATTGTTCCTTTAGTAAATGGGCTATGAACTAACTATGGACGCTGGCCAGCTGCCAATCTTTTGTTTGGGACCACATGCAGAACTCACAGTGGTAGTAATGGCTTCTCTTGCAAGACGGTCATCTTCTGTATCCCATATTTATCTTTCTGCTTTATGGTCTCATATTCTACAAATTTTCTAGGTTCTTGTGAGCTTGGGGCAGATACGCAAATAGCCTGACTCACTTCCTGACCAACTCCTCTGCACCTTCATTCCTGCGTGTCAAATGATGCACCCCTGGGATGCCCTGGCAAAATGCACTAAATCATGCTACTGTGGCTGAACCTATCCTTAGGTTGAGATGTTCATGTTCAGTTGTTAATTTAGCATGGTGTACTATTTCACAATGAGCACTGGCAATGGAAAGAAACATTCAAAGTATGGACATACTCACAGGGCACACAATCCCCAAATGCTTTTTCAAACAAATTTAATCTTCAAACAAATTAAACTGCAGCAAAACACAGGGGGTAGATTTCTCTGAAAGAGGTAGAAAGCTCTCCTTTATTAACAATAATGAGGATCTAAAGCTAGGAGTCATCTCCCAGCTCTCAGGCATGACAGTATACTATGTATACAATGAAGAAGACATTGAAGTTAGTGAATATGGAGTAAAATGGAGGCAGACAATATGTCATTAATCATAGAATCATAGAATCATAGAATCCTTAGAGTTGGAAGGGATTTCTGAAGGCCATCTAATCCAACTCCACTGCAATGAACAGGGACACCACAGCAAGATCATGTTGCCCAGGGGTTTATCCAGCCTCAACTTGAAATTCTCCACAGATGGGGCATCAACCATGTCACTGAGCAGCCTGTTTCAGGAAACAGCCAACTATTCAACAGCTCTACTCCAGTGGAAAAATTCTTTCAGAGATTCCAAATTATGCTTATGAAGTTAACATGATACTTACGGACAAACTGGGGCTCCTTCTTTAGGTATGAATTTCAACCTAAGATCTCAGACCTGAAAGAAGATGGATGCCTCTAACTGAAACATAATGAGATCTATATTTGAGCTCCAGAGCTTATTATTCATCTCCCTGATGAAACAGGACTGATGTTTGAATAGGTCTGATGATTAGAATTGTAAGCACTCAGACAGAATAGCAAATCAAGTAATGATTCTTTTCTTCCTGAGTCATTCATAGCTAAGGGACCCCAAAATAGCTATTAGGTTGTTTCCTGCCACAATAGCCTCTTCTAACACAGCTGCACAGCATTCGCGGGAAGTACTTGAAAAAGTCACCGTGACATCATTAGTAACAACTCTGTTTTTATCTTGAAATGTTTATTAGATGAGAAAAACAAGCAAAACTAAATCATATTAGAGCTAGATGTGGATATATTTACTTTCTTATGCATTTTTACATTTTAGACTGAAAAATGTACAATCTGACCAGTTGCACTTCCTTTAACTAGATATTTCTTCTCTGTCCCTCTCCCCCCCCCCTTTTTTTTCCAGTTTTTTTACAGTTACTGTATCAGAAATTTTCAAAAGAAAATCTAGTGTGTTGCACAAAGACTAGGCAACTCATCAAAATCACTCACTGTCATTTCCATCGATTACTGGAACCTTTGTGCTAACATCATACTGAAGAATAGCAGACAAGTCAGAGGCAAAATTAATGAATGAACACAACATCCATAGAAGCTTCACTGATCGTGTGCATATCTGATAAAATTGCTAACATTAGTTCAACTGACCTTTCACCAAGAGCAGAGAGCCCATTTGGTCTAACAGCCTACAATCCACTGTCTGCAGCTGCTGCTTCCCTTGTCTGTCCTGCAGAACTTAATACAGCTGAATTTATTACATGGTGCTGTCTATGCTATGCTGTTTTAACAACTTTTTTGGCAGTGCACACATAATTTGGCAGCAGGAACTGCATAAAATTTCACACCAGAGCAGTAGCCTCAGAACCTCTCTCTCTAGGTCATCTGATTAGTGAATCATCAATGTCGTCTAATGACTATCCAGAATTCTGACGTGATATATTATTGATCTTACAAAACTGTATTTTGCTTGCTATGTTTAAGAATTTCCATGCCTGACAAGGCACTAATGCACATTCTTTCATAAGTGCTTCATCTCATCTAGGACTCATCTTGTGATGAATGCTGTGAGAATGCAAGATAGAGCCTTTCTTCTGAAAATACAGAAAGCTTTAAATGATATTTTGCCACAGATAGAAAGCTTGTTGCAAAAGCATTACAAAAACAATATATTTAATCTGTATCACAGAATCACAGAATCACAGAGTGGCTAGGGATGGAAGGGATCTCAAGGATCATGAATCTCCAAACCCCCTGCCACATGCAGGGCCACCAACCTCCACATTTAATACTGGACCAGGCTGCCCAAGGCCCCATCCAATCTGGCCTTGAACACCTCCAGGGATGGGGCATCCACAACATCTCTGGGCAGCCTGTTCCAGCATCTCACCACTCTCTCTGTAAAGAATTTCCCTCTGACATCCAACCTAAATCTTCCCTCCTTCAACTTAAAACCATTTCCCCTTGTCCTGCTGTTATCAACCCTTTCAAAGAGTTGATTCCCCTCCTCTTTGTAGGCTCCCTTTAGGTACTGAAAGGCTGCAATAGAACACCCCGCAGCCTTCTTTTCTCCAGGCTGAACAAGCCCAGCTCCCTCAGCCTGTCTTTGTAGTCCCCTGATCATCTCTGTGGATCTTCTCTGGACCCTTTCCAGCAGCTCCCTGTCTTTTTTGTACTGGGTGCTCTGCACTTGGACGCAGTGCTCCAGATGGGGCCTCACAAGAGCAGAGAGGGACAAGCACCTCCCTGTCCCTGCTGGCCACCCCTCTTCTGATGGAGCCCAGGATACCATTTGCCTTCTAAGCCGCAAGAGTACACTGCTGGCTCATGTGAAGTTTTTCATCTATCAGGACCCCCAGGTCCTTCTCTGCAGGGCTGATCTCAAGTACTGCTCCTTCCAGTCTGTATGGATGTCTGGGATTCCTCCAGCCCAAGTGCAAAACCTTGCACCTTGTTGTGTTGAACCTCATTAGGTTCACCTGGGCCCACGTTTCAAGCCTCTCGAGGTCCCTCTGAATGGCATCCCTTCCTTCCACCATGTCAACTGCACCACTCAGCTTGGTCATCACAACCTTGCTGAGGGTGCACTTGATTCCATCATTGATGTCATTGATAAAGATGTTAAAGACCAGTGGTCCCAAGACAGACTCCTGGAGACGCTACTCGTTACCAGCCTCCACCTGGACATGGAGCCATTTATGACCACCCTCTGTCTGCGGCCTTTCAATCAATTCCTACCAATTTGAGTGGTCCACCAATCAAATCCACATCCCTCCAATTTGGAGATAAGGATGTAGTGGGGGATCATGTCAAAGGCCTTGCTCAAGTCCAGGTAAATGACATCAGTCACTTTCCCCTTGTCTACCAATGCCATCACTCCATCACAGAAGGCCACCAGATTGGTCAAGCATGACCTTTCCCTCGTGAAGCCGTGCTGGCTGTCTTGGATCACACTCTCATTCCTCATGTGGTCTAGCATGTCATCCAGGATGATCTGTTCCATCATCTTCCCAGGCACAGAGGTGAGACTCACCAGCCTGTAGTTCCCAGGGTCCTCCTTGCTCCCTTACTTGTAAATGTGAATGACATGACCCTTCCTCCAGTCATCCGGGGCCTCACTTGACAGCCACGACTTTTCAAATATGATGGAGAGCAGCTCAGCAACCACCTCAGCCAGCTCCTTCAGAACCCTGGGATACATGCCACCCAGCCCCATAGACTTGTACATATTCAGTCTTGGACCTGCTCTGTCCTCACAGTGGGGGGGGGGAGGGAATTTACTGACCTGGTTCCCACCTAGAGGTTTAGGGATGCAGGGCTCAGGGATGTGAGAAGTACTGGAATCCTGGCCTCCAGTGAAGACCGAGGCAAGGAACTCATTCAGTACCTCAGCCTTCTCTTTGTCTGTTGAAGTCAGTTCTCCTTTTACATTTACTAAAGGAGGTACATTTGTATTGGCCAGTCTCTTCTGGACAGTGTACCTGTAGAAAGTATTCCTATTGTTTTTCACATCCCTCGCCAAGTTCAGTTCTGCCTGCACCTTGCCTTTCCTGATCCCACGTCTGCAAGTCCAGACGGCATCCCTGTATTTAAGTGCATTGTTCAATTTGATGATGTATGTGCTGCTACCAGAAATCACTACAATCATACACACAATTCCAAGCACAGTTCTTAGTTCCAGAAATTTTATAACCTTTAAAGCCTACCTATCGTGATGACTGTATACACTGGTTTTCTTCTTGAATGGTGTAAAAACTTAAGCATAAAGTCCTTGTCTGAGAAACAGCTGAGCAGATGCTTTTAAGATTTTTGAAGTTACACTCTGAACCAGTGACTCTGCTGAAAGACTTAAAGTGCTTCCACCCTCACCTCCTGGTGGCATCTTGTTCCTACTGGTATCACTAGGTTTGCAGATGCATAGCTCTGAATGTGCTCAGATTTGGGGGTGACTGGAGTCAAGGGCTAAGAGGCAGCCCCAGAGTACTTATCAAAGGCAGATACTTTCACTTTTATGAAACAATCATTTGGTCTCTGTGTACCAGATGAACTTACTGGACACAAAGAAGTTGCTATGCAATTGAAAATCAGTGTTACCTTTTCTATCCAATGAAGCAGGCAATGTGACAGTGTATATGCTTCTGTGACCCAGTAGCCATGGCAACTACAGTGCAAAAACAGATTATCCTGGTGCTCAATTCCATCAACAGCAGAAGTGCACTTACTTATGCTGGTCCCTTAGCCAAAGAATGAAAAGCTGCATTTCAGTTCTGCATTAAAGTTTTAGTGGCTGCAAAGTTTTGCTGGGAAGAGACTGTGACTGTACATTCTACAGTGAGAAACAGAAGAAAAACATTTCAGTGACAGGAACCATTTGTCTTTCATAGTAATGTGGACTTGTCAAGTCTCACGCGCTGAGTACCAGACTTGCTCTTTTAGCCACTGCTTTTTCATTCCCCACTGAGGCACTCTAGTTCATGCATCAGCAGTGTAATGTCATGTGGCCTGACATGAGAGTCTTGCCTGCTGGGATTACAGAGACTTCCAGAATCTGGCGAGATTACAAAATCAAGCGTCGATGCAGTGGTGAAACTTCTTCATCTGCTGCAAATATAACAAGCTCCATCCTTTACTGCATGACAAGATTCTGTTTAGTTTATCTGCCTTGTATTCTGAATAGATGTCCCTACAGAGATTTTCAATCTGAGAGCTACACTTCCGGCAGATTTTGTTGTTTCACTGCCATGCCTGCTCTCATTAGAATTTCTGTTTTCATTTCAGAGCCCTATTTTGTTAATTTGCACTTGTCTTCTTGATTAAATAGTGTCAGAAACTGTAATTCGAAAGAAGATTCCTGAGATATTTCACTGCCATTTTCTTGTTAACTAAGTCAAATGTATATAAAGATCCCATACTTCAAAAAAAAAAAAAAAGAAAAAAAAAGAAAAAAAAAGAAAAAAAAATTCAAAGGAAGGCATGTCTTCACATTTACATTTTGCAAGTGTAAGCCAAATCTGCAAACCTGACAGACAGAGTCAGAGTGAATGACATTTATTGCTTTGTGAAAGACCCATGTCTCTCTTTCTATATTTCTTTTCTCTGCATCCAAATTCCAGTCCCAGAATAAGCCAAACGGCATGCAGGAGTAGAAGAAATACTGTGTTCTAAAAGGTCAGAGAAAAAAAGAAAGATATTTGACATTAAGGAAGAGAATAGAGAAAAACATTGTCAAAATCTATAGATATTTGAAAATTGCTGGCATCTTGTACCTAACATCTTGTACCTAAGACCTAGCAGGAATATCTGTTTAATTTAATTACAAATTAAAGAATTGGCATTTCAATCTAAAAATTATCAGAAAGGAACAACAATCACTAATGAACTTTTCATGCCTTATTTCTTTGTTGCTTAGCACAGATTTCCTCAACATTTGAATCATACTTATTAATTTTATGGCACAGTCTACACTTCAAGTTTCACATCACAGAAGATATTTGCTCCCAATACATGCATTGAACTTGTGATGTAAAAGTTGAATTGCATTTGTATTTTCTTCTAATTACATACACCTCTAGCAAAAAATTGAAACAGCTTTGTTAACAACATGTCTATCATTCCAAAATTCACTCATCCAGAATCACTCAGTTGGATACAAACCAGATGTCTCTTGATGCCATTGCTAACTCAAGATGTCTGGTATTTATGCAGTCCTGAAATTTACTGATTATTTTTTATATGCTATAAAATTTATGGTTTAGGCAAAATAAAATTTGTGCTACAAAAACATATACTGAAGCCACACTCTTCTACATCAAGACAGGACAGACATTTTATTAGCTAACTCATAGACAGAAGGCTAATTCTGGGTTAGCTTTGGCAGTGAGTTATGTTACTCGTACAGCTGTTTGCCATCACTAAAAGAATATGAATTTTTCTCCTATTTCCTGTATTCCAAATCACTAAATAATAGCTTTTTCTGTATATTTTGCAACATAGTATTTGGTATGGAAAAAAAAAACATAACATTCATGCTTGTGTTAGCAAATGAAAAAGAGGTAGCATAATCAAAGTGGTAGTTGAAAACCTTACCTGATTGATGTTCATGGCTGTTACTGTAGTATTTTCTTAGATTAGTACTACTCTTGGTTAAAATAATTAGATATTTACCTAAAATGAGCCTGTCATATGTTAGCATTTTGTGAAAACAGCTGATTTATAGTAATTATGTACAAAGCAGAGCTTTAAGCTTTAACTGTTCCAAACTTAATTCACATGTTGTGACTGAACAAGAGCAAGTGCTGAATTCTACAGTGTTGACAGAGTAACTCCAGATACCTGTGTGTTCTTGGGAATGAGAGACTGGAGAGCAGCCTGATAGAAAGGGATCTAGGGGCACTGGTTGGTGGCAAATCGAACATGAGGCAGCAGTGTGCCCTGGCAGCCCAAAGGGCCAACCGTACCCTGGGGTGCCCCAGGCCCAGCAGGCAGGTTTGGGTGCCACAATATAAGGAGTACATAAAGCAGTGACAGAGTGTCCAAAGGAGAGCTACAAAGCTGGTGAAGGATCTAGAGGACAAGGCGTGTGAGGAGTGGCTGAGTCTCCTGGGTTTGTTCAGCCCAGAGCAGAGGAGCTGCGAGGAGGCCTGATGGCAGCTGCAGCTCCTGACAGGGAGCGGAGGGCAGCGCTGAGCTCTGCTGTGTGTGACAGCGACAGGGCCCAGGGCACGGCATGGAGCTGTGCCAGGGGAGGGGCGGCTGGGGGGTGGGGACAGGGTCTGCACCAGAGGGTGGTCGGACCCTGAGCTGCCGGAGTTCAAGGAGCATTTGGACGGCGCTCTCGTACGTGGCGTTTGGATTTTGGGTGGAGCTGTGTGGAGCCTGGATTTGGGCCCAGGGGTACCTGTGGGTTCCTTCCAACTGGGGATATTCTACAATTCTGTGCTTCGTAATCAGCAGAAACTCTAGACCCATAAAAACAAAAGTGCTTTGTGAAGTACTGTCAGAGAATGTAATTGGACTGGGATAGAGGAGAAATGTGAGTTGTGTCTAGCATGAAATTATATAATTTGGTCCATTTCTTTCCCATCTTTGCCATCTTCAAAAGTCTCTGAAAAAGAAGACAAAATGAAAAGCACACAGGTGCTGCTAGAATATAGCAGGGGGGATTGGAGGAGGGGATGGGGGCTAGGGGGAAAGAGCAGTAACATCTCTGCAAACACCGGAAGGAATATTTCAGCATTATTTAAATTTTTATGCCTTTAAAAATTAAACGCAGAATAAGAAGAGTATTGTTTATGCAGAGATGCTGTTTGCCTTAGTGTTATAAGTTTTCATTAAAAAATAGTAACTTAATAGTTTAAAGAAAGACATACAACAATCAGAAAGAGAATCCTGCTTTAAGTTCAATTGATAGTTCCCTGCATGGAAATTCTAGATGTGAGATTCCTTAGGGACTTCAATGCTAACATAAATGCCAATATAATAACAGATTTTGAAGATCATTGTTTTGAGATAAATTTGGGAACCCAGCACCATTTAAGTCTTATAATTTCTAATACATATCTGCAGTATTTTTCTACTTTCAAAGTAGAAGATAAATAAATACAGAATAATAAAAATAGAATAGTAAATTCAGGGTATGTTTTCCAAATTTTATAGTCTGAAGCTTCACTGAATACTTGAATCTAGTGCTTCAAAAATCTATTCAGCTAGTATTTAAAGTACTGTTCCAAAATGAGAACTGTTTTATGTAAAGGTAAAGTTTATTATATTCAAGATTGGGTATTGTAATTTTTAAAAACAAAACTCTAGACCAACACATTTTAGGGAATGTTTCTCCTTTTCCCCAATTGCAAATGTATATAGTGTGTTCTGTTTTCAGAGAGAAATGTTACTCAGTTATTTCTTTTTCAACTAGATAGAGACAATAAATATCAGGCATAAAAATTCAACCATTCAACACAGAGATAAGATTTTAAATGTAAGTATTGAGCAAATTCGTGATGCCTGTGTGACCATAATGTCAGAAAGAGTAATGTCAAAGATAGTTTTGTTCAGGAAAGAAGAAACAGCTGAAAGCATACATCATGTTTTCGAATAAAAATCAACACCAGTTTTCATGTTACACTGCTATAGTTTTAAATACCTTTCAGTGACAGTAAAAAACAGCAAATTTGAAATTACTTCTGGTAGACACTTAAATCCATATTCATGTCTCTTTCATACAGTGTGCCTAGGTCATAGCTCCAATAGGTGTTGTGCTTTATGGAACATGAACCATGTAGACAGAAAGGGGTACTCCAGAGCACAGACTCTTCCACAAACCACTTCCCTTCTGCTCTTCCTGGTAATGTGCAAGCTCTGGCAAACATCCCCAGAGCTGCTCATTTTTTCTGAACACAGCAATGCTTTGTTTCCTGCGCTTTAGTAAGGAAGATGTCAAATCTTAAATCTGGTTCCAAAACCAATCATACATTTTTCTACCTGCTTGGAAGCTGTATAATCTGGGCCCATCATAACTAATGACTCAGTAGAAGCAGTTATGGGAAAATTGCTGACAAATATGCTTAAAGCAACTTCTTGGAAAACAAAGCCTGAGAACACGTGTGGAAGGTGAGCTGCTTTATATCTGACGGCTGCTTTATATCTGAAGGCGTGGTACTCCTATCTGACAGCCCCATTACTGCTGCCAGTAGCACAAGCCACCACCCAACGCTGGGCCGCCATTTCAGAGCCGGGCTGCTTCTACCGTGCAGCAGCACCACCATTTTCCAAAGCCCAGCAAAGAGCAAAGCAAGGACACAGAGAAGGGACACGGAGAGCAGAATGTGACCGAGAGCTACAGGGAGCCCAGGGGCTGCTGTACACACAGCACCGCGCCGCCAGGAAAGCAGTGCAGCACCACTGCGAGCGAGCGGCCACAGCGCGGCGCCGCGGCGTGATTGGCGGGTCGGGACCCCGCGCTGCCGGAGCACCGCGGCCGGGCCGGGCGGGCAGCGGGGCCCTGGCAGACGGAGGGGCCTGGGCGGCGGCGGGAAGCCCCCCGCTGCACGGAAGTGGGGCGACCCCTGCAGGACGCCGCCGCCGCCACCCGGCCCGGCGCCCTTCGCCCTCTCCTCTGGGCCCGGCTCCCCTCGGGCTCCCGGCCCAGCCCGAGGGGTCTCCCCCACTGCTATTAATTCGCAAAGAACCGCGCGGGTTGCACCGCCACCCCTCGCGCCGGCCTCCGCGGCAGGACGTCGGGCGCGGAGCATGCCGGGAGCTGTAGTCCCCAGCTGTCACCAGGGAGAGGAGCGGCGCGCGGCGGGGACTACATGTCCCTAGGGCGCACGGGACAGAGGGGCGGTGCCGTGGGCGGAGCGCGGACAGCTCCGGTGCTGATCGCGGGGCGGGTTTGCCGGCAGAGTCCGGGTGGGCAGCGGGCGGCGAGCGACAGCGGGACGAGCGGCGGCCGCGTCCGACGATGAGGCACGAAGCACCCATGCAGGTCGGTGCCCGGGCCGGGGGCGAGGAAGCGGCGGGTGCGGCGAGGCTGGGAGGCGGGAGGTGGCAGGACGGGGCGGGAGGAGACCTAACGAGGAACTGTGGAGCCGCCGGGCTGGGCTCGCAGTCGGCTGCCCGGCACGGCGCTCGGCAGAAGCGGCGGCGGCTCACCGGCTCGGCGGGCGTGGCGAGTGCGGGGCCCGATGGACGAGGGTCCCGGGCGTGTCTGGACTCTGCCCGGCAGGTGGGCAGCCCCGGCTGTGGGGCTCGGTGTGCCCAGTCTTGCGCACATCTCGGTGCCCCAGGCTGCGGTCCCACTTGTGGGGTTCGGATCTTCAGGGTGAACAAAGCGGTGCCCTGCAGGTACCGTTAATGCCCTTTGATCTCTGATCACAGGCCCCTGGGAGTAGGCGAGGGTAAGTTTTCAGGGGATGGCGTGAGGAATTGATGTCTGGGCGTGCAGGAAGTTGACGAGTTGTCTCCACCTGTTTGTTTGCGCGAGGAGCTGCCGTCCATCTCCAGCGGGGATAGTCAGCTCATTAGAGCTAGGAGCAGTGAGGAGGTGGCCTCTTTTCAACCATTTCACATATGAAAGGATATCGCTCCCCTTAGTATGTCAGAAACAAATGATGTGCATGCAGACACAAGTAACGCCGCACAGTTTAAAGCAGTTTCTTGGTAGTTGCTTAAAAACAGTTTGTGCTGTGCAGTTAGCTGTATATTAATTATTTCTCACAGCCCCTTTTATGATCTCTTCTGGGAGCTGTGGGCCCCTAGACTGTATACTCAAACACATGACTGCTTTCTAATAGAAGATTGGTCACATTTCTGGTGAACTGGTAGCAATCAATCTTGCTGATTCTGTACAATGCAAAGAACACTTCTGCAGTCAGTGGTGATTTAAGTTATGAACTGCAGCTCTGTTAGCAAATATTTTTCACGCTGTATATCTGCTGTCTGTAGTACCAGCTTGAACTGCACTTGCTTTAATATGCATGCTCAAAAAGCAATCTGAAGTTTTAAGTTACGCTGAAGTGGCATTGGGTTTCTTTGACTTTCGACAGAGGACGATAATTTCATAAACATTTTGCAGAGCAATTGCTTGGATGTCATATGCTGAAACATTTCAATCAAATAGGTGCACTACAAATAAACACCCTAATAATCTTTTATTTTTCCAGTTTTCTTGTTCAAATGTGGCTTAGAACTGGCTGGACTAATTGCCTGATTTCCATGAAACAAATACTGTTGCTTCTTTGTACACAGTAGCTTTGTGGAACAGTCCGTTCTAGAGCTAACTTCTCTATGAACCATAGTGCAACAGAAAAAGTGATTAAGTGCATGTCTTTTGATCAGGATAAAAAGAAGTTAGAGGAATGTGTAAGCACTGGTTTTGTTGGTGTTTTTTTTTTTTTCTCCATTTCCATCAAACATTAATTAAAAAGATAACTAAGAAGTTAAAATGTTGTAGGAGGATAAGAGAAAGGGCCTGTGCATTAAGACTGTCTTTTCTATATTTATGAATTCCTTGTTTGAAACTCAAGCTTATGACATTTCTCTTTAGACAAGAAGAGCCAAAACTTACCAGAAAGTTAGCTCAAACAGTCCTTCCAGAGAAAGAGTTAACCAACATAAAAATTAGCTATTGTCATCTGCTACAGATAGTTGGATCTGGATCAGAGTTTGTGGCTACTTTTGTCACTCTCTTGGGCAAATAATTCAAAGATCACTAATGCCATAGAGGTGAGATATAAGCATGGAAAGGGAAACAATCTATAAAGACAATGTAAGCATTTCTGACGCTTTGTCAAAGAAAAAATGAGAACATTTTTTTTCAGAGCACTTCACATCCTGTTGTCACTGACAGTGGTTGTGCTCAGACATAATGGTTTATAACAGACACGTGCAAACACAATGTAAAACTGCAAGAGCAAGTAAAAAGAATCTTTGCAGATATTTAAGAGTTGTACAATTATGATTAAAAAAAAAAAAAAAAAAAGCCAAATCAGATCTTTTAGACACAGAATTTGGTATGGCAACACATCTCCTGTCGATGAGTAAAAGTATTAGATGTGTCATTCTTGGTTAAGATTAGAAGCACTGGAGAAGAGCCTGCCAAACCTCTCAGTCCACAGAACAAGTCATATTACCTTTCTGTTGATCATTTGGAATCATTTTCTGTCACAACTTCTATTTGGAAGTCACTTATTTGCCGGTTCCATATTTTCTAAGGCAGCTCAAAGGTACACAGGTCTACTGATACACTCAATTCTTCTCAATTCCCAGTGTCTGTTCCACTGTATGTCTGCCTGAGTAGTTTTCATTCCCTAATGAGTACTCAAGGTTACTATCTGTGCATATTTTACTCTTAGATTTCACTCACAGGAGAAAATTAGGTTAATGAAAAATGGCTGAGAAGTCACGCTTAGTTCACCATAAGCAGATCATCAGAAATCATGTGCTAAAGCTTTTCCAGAACTGTTCTTTATTGTGCCTTTCATGCTGCTGTCCTGGATAGTAGCCAGCACTGTGGCCATATTCATGCTACTTCTGCTGATACAAAGTTGAGCTTGTTTTAGATTCTCTCCTCTCTGTATCTCCTCAAATTCCCCAACATTTCATTATTATTACTATAATAAAACATCTCTAACAATACTTTTCAGATTGAATGATATGCTTGCAAATATTCATAAATACAACTTCATAATACCTTGAAATAGGTATGGTTCTCCTGATGCTGCAAATTAACTTAGACAAGCTGTATGCTGCAGATGGCCAGTGATCCATAATTCCAAATAAATGATTGTCCACTTAACTCTGTTAAAAATGAGATCACAAGAATGATCTGCAAAGCTTTTTGAGGATTGGCTGTGGCCTGCATCTGTGGATAGTCATGGAACTATTTAGAGAGCATTAAAGTAAGAGAGGTTAAGCATCTTGCTGAAGACATGAGGAAAAAAAGGAAAATGAGAGTCAGAAGTGGTGAAAAAGTCTGAAACAAAACTCAGTCCCTGGATTATTCATCTGGCAGTTTATGTACAAAATCATTCTTTTCTTCCTGAGTAGGTCATACAGTCATAGAATAAATGAAATGTTCTTCCATATAAGGATCTTGATAATATCCTAACTACACTGATGATGACCTTTGATTTGCAGATTCAAGATGCTCACTTGTGGTGTGTCCTACATTCAGTCCCAGAAGTTACAAATACTGAATTTTCCACTCGTATTTCATTGTTTCCATTTCATCTGGGTATCTTGATTAGTAATATTTGACAGAAAGGGGGATCCATCTCACAAAAAGCTGCCAGTGCAGAGAGTTGTCTTTTTGCTAAAATAGCTAGTCTTTTTTGAAAGCAATATAAATGTATGTATTTCTACCCAATATATAGAAATAAATCCTACTCTTTGAAATAACTATAATTTATTCAATCAGTGTCCATCTATTCTTAGTGTAGATAGAGAGAGAACATTTTCTCCAGGCTTACTCTAAATCTTTTCCTTTAAAATATACCTGTTGATATTATTTTTAATAGTATAGAAAGTAGTTCTGGCATACACAAAAGAGTGAACCTTAGTATTTTCAATCACAGCTTTTCTTTTTGCATTCCCTCTTCCAAGAGCAATTCAATCTGCATAGACATCCAGAGTATGGTTGATGTATATGTTCAAACTGAAGTGATATATAGGCCAGGAAGCACGTTGCCCTGCTTAAGTGAGAAAGCTGTTCAAATTAATTCTATCAAAGAAAAAGGTCCTCTAACGCCATAGAGAGAAACACAGCAAAGTGTTTTATTGTTATCATGAAGACCTTTTCAGATTTATTTTCCTGGCCCTGTGGGCCAGGTCTGGGCTCTCAGATCTGTCTTGAGTCCTTCAGGAGGTAACCCAAGGCTGCTTTTTTTTGCTGAAATCCTTGTGACTGTGAGGCACTAAGAGGCACTCATGCTGTTTAAAAATGGTGCACGAAATGAGCTAATGGAAACAGCTTTGTGCATCTTCTTTTTAATGTTACTAAATACAGACGAATTTTAATTGGAGAGAAAATTCAGCGTGTTTTAATGAATGTGCTGCATGTTTAACGTAGCCATTTAATCATTTGAGAAGAGAGCTTTGTCAAAATAAAGGTAAAGTTTTGGTTTTCTTGGAAGCAGAAGATTACAGAGCTAGCAAATTTGGCATGTTTATCTGGTTCCTGTCAATATGTGTAGTATTTAATTAATTTGCTTGAGTATGGCTGTTCTCCTACTTATTTCCAGCATTTTTTCCAAAGGAGGAATCCACATCAGATTTTTCACATTTCTTTGTTAAATGCCTCCATTGTTGAGACAAATCGTGTTAAAAGTGAAGTGTGGTATTATTTTCTCTACAGCAGTACAGTCCATGCTTGAAACAAGCAGTCTGCACTTAAGAGACAAAAACACTGCAAGAGCATGCACAAATCCCTGCAAGATCAAGCATCTAGGTTTCTCTTCCAGTTAGCAGAAAAATAGAGACTCCTCTACAGTATCATTTAGAGTGGGAGCCTGATGCACACTTCGAAGCTTATTATGAAATGAATGTGCTTTGGGAAGTAAGGACAGCAGTGCTGAGTTTGATGTTTCTTCAGGCTGGTGCAGGCAACAGTACTATTCTAAAACTCATCTGAGTTTTGGAAATAGGAAGGGATCATTCACTTGTGATACTCTCAGAAGACTATTTCTCTTTGCTGAAGTTAATCTCTTCAAACAATCTGAACTGTTATCAGTAAATCACTAACCTCCTCATGATTCCCTAGATGGAAAGTGGAGAAATAAGTCCTTTTCCTTGCCTTCCTCTTATACTTTCTGCTACATGTAATAGGCAGAAATACTGAAATAAAAGTTTGCTGAGGTTCTTTGTTCAACTTGCCCTTAATTCTGCATACAGCACTGCAAGTAATGAATCCATAAGTTCAAGGCATAGTGAAGTTGCTGAGCTTTATTTTTTAATTATTGTTGAGAACATTTAAAAAAACTACTGCATGGGTAATCCACATAAATATTAATTTAGAGGAACATTGTTTAAAAGTGTCAATAGGAAATGTTCTTACCTAAGAAAGCAACATGAAGTGCAAGTTTTAGTGAAACTATTATAAGCACTATTATTAGAAACTAGGCCTCTAGATTACTCTGCTCACTGAATCATAACTTTCTAAAGAAGTGTGAGGCACTGAAATTCTTAAGGATTAAATGTAGTGCACGTGGGATCCAGCCAGCTAAATATAAGGCTGGCGGGGACCAGCAGGCTTTGTCAAGAGGCAAGCTGAAGAAGCTACATGAAAGTCTTCTTAGGAGAAAAAATCAAGAAAGAAAATGCTTCTTCTTTCTAGAAGTGGTAATTTATAGTTTCAGCTGCTAGATTATGGAAGAGAGACCGAAGAACAGCAGAACAGGCTGTTTGCAAAAGCATAAGGGCTGCTCACAGACATGCCCAGCCACTGCACAGCCTTTGGTTTGGAGGATTTTATTGACTTCCTCTTGTTGTAGGTTGTGCAATACATTAGCACTATAGTATGTGATAGCCTGCTAAGATTAGACTAGCATAAACACAATATAATTTTCTTTTGCACATGTGCCAAGCAAAATACCCCACATAGTTTTAGAACAGGGGAGAGTGATGAGGGTGGAGAAGATTTGTTTCTGTATTTCATTGTAGAAATATGAAAGGTGAAATATTAGTGATATTCATTTGTACTTTTTCATTCTAAAATGTTGCACATTTCAGAAAGAAGTGAATAAGTATTAAAGCTAATGCAAACACTCAGGATGCAAAGATGTGGTAACTGAGACCAGATTTAGTCAAGAGCTTTAATCATTACCAAATAAAAAGGATAAGTCTGAAATCAAACAGTCACTAATGCATTATTTATGAAATATAAATCTTACACTGCATTTTCCATTGAAAGCTTGATACTTCCATTGTCTCCTTCATAACATTTTGTCCCCACTTCTATATGACTCCCCATATGCCCAGAGAAGCTAGCATAGTGTTACTTGTATTAGAAGACAAAAAATTATCTCAGAAGATTTATGCAGTAATTGAAATTCTGAGAGAATTTCACTGAGTTAGTGTACATCCTTCATCCTTCTGCAATGTCTCAGTTCCAGCTGTCCTCTTAGACTGCCTGAATGCAGTCTGAGATGTCTAATTTAGAAAGCTTTGACACAGGCTGTATTTTGAGTACCTTTATGTTAGAATAGGCTGTTGCTCTTGCTGTCTGAAATTGGTCTGCAAATGTATTACCCTTATTGCCCAAATGCAAGAATTTAAAATACTGCCAGGTTCCAAAAATTCTTGAGACTTTTCTTAGCATGAGTGAAAAACATTTAGTTTTAAGTTATTGTTTTTGCCAACTGCGTTTTAATCGTTACAGGTAAGATTGCGGCTGAGTTTTCAAGTTAACCTCTGTGACCCTTCTGAAAGTAAAGCACAAAATGTATAATGAAACCTGTTATCTTTGAAGCCTCTAAGCAAAATGAATTTGATATTCAGTAGTATTCAGTTTATTCAGTTTTTGTAATCTCGTGTTTTATATGAGTTAGAAGTCTTATTTTAAGGATGCAAATATGAAGACATTATCAACTGTCATTTGTTCCCATTCCAAAACTGTACAAGATATGAGAACTGAAAAATATCAAGACCTTATTTGAGAGGTATATACTGAACTCACTTTTTCATGGAAAGCTACTAATGGCAAATATATTAAAAAGGTGGTAGGCATTAGAAATGATGGTAGAATATTTATAGTAAGATAAATTATTCAAGAATTATATCACATATGAATGATTCTAAGTTTTTGTTTGGAATTGTACCTCCTCTGCAATCAGTTACCCGTCATCTCTTATTTATTCCTTGTGAATGTGAAGAGAAGCATCTTTGTCTGTATTTTCACAATTTATTTCATTCCTTACATTTTCTGAAAGTAGGTCTTAACCATTATTCAAGAGCTGGACTTCTAAAAGGATCTTTTTGTTTTCATTATAGTGATGTTTAGCTTTGATAAGTCCTCTTTTTCAACTATTATAATGAATACAAGAGTTATAGAAGTGTCTTGAACTTCTGTGACCTTCTTAGCTCTCTATGCCTGTTACTAAAAATTCCAATAAAATCTAGAATTTTCTTGTTTTATATGACTCAAAAGACAGTAAGTTATTTCTTTTTATTTTGAATTACAGATGGCGTCTGCTCAAGATTCCAGATATGGCCAGAAAGATACATCTGACCAGAACTTTGATTACATGTTCAAACTGCTCATCATTGGCAACAGCAGTGTTGGGAAAACCTCCTTTCTATTCCGATATGCTGATGATTCCTTCACTTCTGCATTTGTGAGCACAGTTGGGATCGATTTCAAAGTAAAAACAGTTTTCAAAAATGAAAAAAGAATTAAGCTACAGATCTGGGTAAGCCAAGATAATAATTCTGTTAACTAAGCAAGCCGTAGAAGTTTGATAGATAGCGTTTAAACTGCTGTGGGTTTCCACTGAATGTTATAATCTATATATTATCTGTATATATGGCAGAGTAATGAAAAAGAAATGCTTTCCTACATCATTTTGCTGTCTTCAACCCTAGAACATAAACAATATTTTTAAGGCATTAAAATTCAGCATAGTATATATTCTGAATTAAATTCTTTTAAGAAATAGCACAGGCTGACATATACTTATAATCTGTGCAGCCAGGAGCAATATGTAGTCCATTGAAAGTTACATATATTATTACAGAGAATTTCAAAGTGCCACTTAGATACCTTTATTGTTTTCTTGCTCCCGTATATGTTTCTATAAAGTTTATATTTTTATTATATAAATAATAATTTGCAATTATTATTATAAATAATGATAATAATAATATAGGAGAAATGGTAGTAGATGCGTAACAGAAAGTATAATTGTTTGCTATGTCAGCTAAGCTTGTCAACTAAATCAGCTGAACCCTTTTCCATCTTCTACTGATGAAGGAAACCCCTTGTCTTTTTCCTACATTTCAAAGACGCTATAAAAATTCTCAATTTTTATAATAGGCGTTCTTTTCTGCAAACTATCCTCTTGAACAGGAAAAGAGAACAAAAATTTACTCATGCAGCAGCTAGTGATGCTTATATATCCTAATTTTTGAGTGGCAGGGTGATACTCAACTAGAGAGATGTTAGCAGAACTTTTAACAATGTGGGAGCTGCAGTTACACCTTCAGGTTTGTGCCATCTTCCTTGGGTGCCTGAGGATTTTCAGCATTTTCTTTGTAAGATATTTGTAATATCCTGATTAACCAAAATATCCTTTTTCTGTGCATGAATACAAGTAATTTAAAAATATATTTAATGGTAAAAGTCATTAATCTGGGGAAGGTTTGGATCAAACATGACTACGCCATCTAACATGTTTTAAATGGCAGACAAGGTGAGTTTGTTTCTAATGTGTAATAGTTCCCCAGCGTTTTCATTTTTTATGTGAAGACTATGATCATCAAGGTAATTTGCTCCAAAGGTGAATTTGCTCCTTTCCTAGGCTTCGTCTCATTCATGTCACCTTAACAAGGCTACAGCCATTCTAATCTCAAATCATTTGTTGGTCTATGCCCTCTGGTTACAGGAACACAGGCTCTTTTCTTCTCAACTTCTCTATCTTTCTAAGCTTAATACTTATTGTTATCAAGAACAAAAGAGATTTTGCAGCACACTAGGTTACTATGCATCATGTGTTCTTTTCTTCAACTTCAGTGTTGATGATCACTAGGTAATTCTCAATGTCATTACCTTATTTTTTGATAAGAGAGCAATAAAATTGTGTTTACATTATTGTCTTTACACAGCCCTTGTTTTAATCACCAAGTAGCCTTTACGATTGATTTTATTGTTCATGTATCTCCTAGCTAAATCAGCAACATCCGTTTATAATTTTGTATTAATATGATTAGTTTGACATCAGTACATTTCTCATAATGTCTCTCCATGCCAGATTCCAATTACGTGCTTGGCTCAAAGCAGTCTATTAATTAAATGTATTCAGGGCCATCCATGGCATAGAAAGGATATAGCAGCTGTATTTTTGCCAGCTGGAATAAACTTCCAGTTCTAGCCAAATGAACATTTTGTTGGTCTTTGTATGGCAGCAACGCCACAAGGACTGCTTTGAGAATGACCCCCTTTGTTCTGCAGTGACAAAACAGTGCAGGAGAATCCTTGTCTAAAAACACTTGCAAGTGAAATGTCTGAGTGAACACAAGTTTTTTGTATCCAACAGAGAAGAGGGAGCAGAGACAGAGATAATGAAAAGGACCTTCCTGAAGGCGCTTATCAGGATGCAGGGCTAGGAACAAGACTCTGTATCATGCTTTAAAGCAAAAGCTTTGTTTCCCCAGCTAGCCCTGCCTCATGAGTTTTGTTTGCTTTTTTTTTTTTTTTTTCCTTCCCATTAAGATTTTAATGCTGGTTCTTAGAAACCGTTGTCGTTGCCAAATGAACTGAAACTGTAGCAGCACCCTATTACTGTTTGAACTTTTTAGATGAAGTATTAGAATACTGTGTTGCAGTTAGGCTTGCCAGTGTAAACCTTCGACAAAATCAACTAAGTATCTCAGAAAGCTGTTGCAGTACACAGAATGTGAAATAGAGCAGTATCACCCCATCTCTTAAGTTGTATCAACAGTTGTATTATTATTTACATGCAGTATTTGCATAAGTAACACCTTTCTATTTTAATATTTATTACTTTTTATTTATGCAAATGAATTTCCAAAATGAGTAGTTCTGCAATATCTATTGCATTTCAAACTGCAATTATGAAAGACCATTTATATTACATAACATATAAAACTGATAAAGCAATGTGAATGTGATTTAATTCTGAATAGAAACATGCATGAATTTGTCATACTTCTTTCAAAATCAGTGACAAAGTATTTGGGAACATCATGTGATTAACAATTTTAAGTATGAAATAAACCATTCTGAAAAATCTCACATAGAATTTACATAGAAAAAACTGGAAATGATGAGATCAAAACTGATCAGATCAGAGTGGATCTAATAAACGTTCATAAATATTTAAAGAGATCTGGGAGGCAAACAGGTAAGACCGGGCTCTTCTCAGTGGTATGCTGCAATAGGATAAGCAGTAGTGGCCTAAAACTTGATCAGAGGAAGTTACATACTAACATGTCCAAGAACTTCTTTATGGTAAGGGTGACAGATCATTGAAACAGGTTGCCCAGAAAGGTTGTGGAGTAGAGTATCCTTATATGAAGATATTCAAGACTCGGCTGGATGCCTACCTGCATGACCTACAGTAGGGTACCTGCTTTAGCAGAGGGTTTAGACTCATTGGTCTCTTGACTGTGTGATTGTGTGATTCCGTGATGTCTACACCACAACTTTAACTACTTTTTAAAATGTATTTAGGCAGAAATAATTAATTTCAAACTGATTTCAGTACCAATTTTGTTTGAGGAATCTGGTATCATGCTTCCCCTCTCTGATCTGCATATTGTGAAATTTTTCTAACTACATTCTTACAGCAGTATTTGCACAGTTTCGCTCAAGTTGCAGCATCTCAGTGAAAACATCAAACAAGAACCCTACATTTTCTTTTGCTGATTAGATGTCTTTCATCTGGGACTAGTTAGACTTTATGGACTATATGCAGTGATCATACACAAATAAAAGATACCCTCTCACAGAAAATGGTGTGAGAGCTGCTTGTGTCAGCATACCCTTTCTAGAATTTTGTGTGATGTTTCATTTGATAACCAAAATCTTGCTGTCTTCAACTGTCACACAATTCTGTAGTCATAGGGCATAAGGACTAAGCGAGCACTATAAGATGAATGAGGAAAGCAAAACATCATTCAGTAGTTAATTAATAGTACTTGCAAAAAAGTCAATAAACATTAGGCATGTAATTTTTTTTGCTTGAAAAGCTCCCTAACAGTTCTCTAGCAATAAAAAGATGTTCAGTTAAAAAGAGAATAATTTCTTTTTTGTGTCAACGTAATCTCTGGAAATAGGACCATGAATGAAAGTTACCTTGATGTTAGAGTCCTAAAGGAGACTACTACAGTACCTTGGAAGCGTGGATGCAGTTCACTATTCCAGAAATAAAAGTGACACAGGCTATAGTGTCAATTCAGTAGTCACTGGATAGATTGGTTTAGAAGAAATGTGGTGAAAAATGAACATACGAAAATGTTTCAGAATTGAGACTAGAGTGTAGAGCTAGATAAGAGTGAATATACCAAGTGTTTCATCACAGGAATTTCAGCCTGATTTTGACACATTTGACTTCATATGATAGCCCCCATCAAAGTTTGTTTGAAAAATATATCAAAGTTTATTTTATATCAAAGTTTATTTTACATACTGTTCTGTAGGTGTTTAAGGCCAAATTGGATGGGGCCCTGGGCAATCTGACCTAGTACTTGATTTAACAGTTGGCAATCCTGCCTATGGAATGGGGGTAGGAACTTGATGATCCCTGAGGTCCTTTCCAACCCCAGCTATTCTATGATTCTATGACTTCCTAGTTCCTTTCTCTGGTGCTGATGACAGCATTTCTGCTGCTTAGAATACAGCTCTTTTAAATGAGAATAGGAAATGTAATGTTGAAAATAAGATTTTGCCCGTTCAGAATGAAAATCGAATGTGTATCTAGTCAAGCAGTAAATGATTTGAATAAATCAATATGGAAAGCTGAGAATTGCTGGGCTTTGCGATTTCTCAGGATCTGTGTGTAGCAGTAAATTAAACATACCGAGATTATCTTTTGGCACTGAGTTTAGCTGGCATGGAACAGTTTTTGTCCATATGCGGTACTTCTTTTAGTTTCTGAAAGAGAATGGCTACATCCAGACTTTGTATGGTATGGTCTCTGGCCTCTGCTAACTTCTGAACCTTGCCCAGGATCTGTTTGACAGAGTGCTAGCAAGCTTGGGCCAAAGCCATGCCGTAAAGCATGCTGACCGTTTCATAGTATAGACAAATTCCATGGCCTAGAAATGCTCCCTGGCACAAATTAATTTACTGCTCAAGGCATACCTGAAAAGGGCAGAAGCTCTGGCTAACATTGGGTTAGGCTGGCCAGCAGTTATGGTAAGTAATGCAAATCATTCACAAATGCTTGTCTGTAAGGAGGCTCACAGGGAACCATTCCTAGGCAAAAGTAGTTTGTTAGGAGCATGATTGTGATGGCTGGAAGGAAAACACTTTCTGAACCTCCCCTGTTAACTGAAACAAGCTGGAATGTTGTACAACTTTTGTCATGGTTTAAGCTGGAGTCCAACAGGTGAATGATATCCTGAAATATTCCCCTTACTCTCCTTTGTTTATTTCTCTCTTTCCTACACTGTGCATATTTTTGAAAACACATAAAAAGTGTTTATCTAAAAGTTTCACAAGAGGATCCTTTTTCATGCTGCTGTATTTTTTCATGCAGTGCTTACTACAGTTTTATCAAGAACCTTTCAATTTCTCTGCAAGTCATATTTGGTATACTTTATTTCTCAGAAAAATTGCAATTCATTAATCATTATTTTTCTTTCGTTGTTGCAGTAATTTTTAAACACCTGGTGTTTAAGGATTCACACAGCCAAGGAAAGCCCATTATAGGATCGTAGCTGTACAGACAACTACTGTGTTCAGATCTCAGTCAGATAACTTCCAGGAGTTCATCCTTATACAGCTTGAGCACCACAGTTACTTCCAGAACTTCTAAGTTTTCATTTATTCAAGGATGCTCAGTGTTCTTAATATTTATTCTGTATTCTTCTTATTGCACCTGTTCTCCTTATATTAAAGTTGTACCAAAGGATCTGAGTCAGCTTAGATTCTCACTGTTTTAGATAAAAAGCCAAGAAAAAAAATGACAAAGTGTTTGGAGATAGGTAGTAGAGTAAGAATGAGCACATGGGAAAGATTTTCTAGTGGAGATATTTGACAGAAAAAGAAAGCTGCTTGCCTGCAGCAAGACAGCTAGACTTTTCTCTAAATATTAGCAGATGCTAGTAGTTTATATAATCTATATAATACATAATTATAAGATCTTCACAGCAAAAGAAAGTATAGTAAGAGATTGAAAAGATGGTATGACTATTTGGAGTTTGACTACATACAGTGCTCATACAACAAGATATGATGGGAGAGAAATCAAAGAATTTCAGCGAGAATGGGGCCAAGAGCCCGTTGTAGAGGGCACCATAAGTGTGGTAAAAGTTCAGAAACAGTTAAAGATACTAAAGGTGATTTCTTTTATTTGTTCTTTGCAAATGATTCTGCAAAAGCAGAAACAGATGTGACATTGCAATCCTTTACTGGAAAAGTCAGGACAAAACTCTGTGAAACTGTGCAAGAAATGCTGTCCTGGAGCCTACTCTGGATGTGAAGTATGGATGTATCCCTTATAAAATATCTGCTTCTTTTACCACTACTCGAAGTATCTATTGTATAGAGCCAGGACTTGGTCTTAGGTTCCAAAGACCTAGGTACAGATCAAGGCATACTTAGGACTTTAGTGAAGGACTGCAGTATGTGAGACTGCATACTAGATGGCAGATTTTTTAAAATGATGTGTTTTCACTTGGAAAGTATCACACTGACTGCTCAGATGCCATTTTTTACATTACATTTACTTCTCTTTATTTCTATAAAAATCATGTCTTGAGAGTTTCAAACTCTAAACCCAGATTAGAAAAAAAGGTTATCCTAGCACTCCAGTATCCCTGCCTTTCACTGCTGAAACTGTTACTTTACAGGGATTTAAAAATCTATTAAATATTTTTGTTGTTGCAACAGCAGTTTCTACTGATGGATTGAAAGACATGCTGTTATCTTTTTCAAAAGAAATTCAATAACATATGTCATGTCAGTGCCTGTAAAGCCCCTCGGTTGCTTAAACTGTACAATAAGTCATAATGATTTTATTACTGCTTAGCTAGAAACAATGTGGTTCTTTTTTATTTATTTTCAGCTCCTTCCCTCTCTTCTTTTTATTCTAGTCTTTGAATCCCACTACTCAGTTGAATGCATACTGGAACTTCTGATTGTCTTTGAGTCAGACCATCTGTTTTTCTTATTTCCAAATAAAGTTATGCCACTACATTGTGTGGTTCAGGCAATGCTAACCATGTACAGAGCCCTTCAGCCTCAGGCCTTTGATTTAGATCAACATCAAAACTGATCAACAGCTGTTTTAGTAGGACGGATGTTTCATTGATCTGTATGAGAAGTGTTCACTGGTCTTAGATTAGTTTCTAATTAATTTATGTCCACTTTGCTTCTCTTAACTACTAAAACTAACTGAAATTTTGCTATTATGAATATTTTTGTACATTCTTAACATGCTTTATCCCCCTAGTTCTTTTGGATTCAAAGTTGTTTGTTAGCCTTACATTTAATGCTACATATGTCAAAATATACCACAAATTCTTAGAGAAAAATCATGTGGGTTTGCTCTGTGTTATTTCCTAACCAGCTGCTTTTGGCCACTTGCAGGATACTAAGCTAGAGAGTCCTAGTGGCCTGATCTAGCTAGCTTGCTTCTATATTCCAGCATTCCAAAGTGATTGTAAATTCATGGCCACAGGTATTTTTGGAGAGGAAATGGGAAAAAAACAGTCTTGCAAACAGCATTAATTTTCAGTATTTTTCTCAATATTCCAGTGGTTTTGGAATTACCATCTATAACATTAGTGAAAATATTTTACTTTTCTACAGAGGTCTTTGCTATAGAAAAACCCCTTATTGCCTGCTTCAACAAACATGACTTATAGCTCTGCTTGTAGCAGAAATCAGGTCTCTGCAACAGCTCAGTACTATGTATCTATATATATATACACATCATAGGTGGACTTCAAAGATTTTATGAGAAAGGCACAGTATCACTAAAATGATACATCCCTGTTCAAAGGCAAAGATTGATTGGAAAAAGAAAGTGATGTTTAACATACATAAAATTTTAAAAATGCTCATCTGGCTGTTTAAATGGAAATTTCCATGGAGATCCTTTTGGAGAAACTGAGGTAGTTTAAGACAATTTCTAGAACATTTTGCTGTAGTGCCTCTTAGGCAAATTTTTTCATAGGGAAATGCATCCATTTACACCAACAAATCATCATCCTGACAGACCTAGTGTAATTGTAACTCTTTCTAACCTGTGATCAAGCAGTTCTGGTATAACATTTCTTTCAGCTGTCTTTGCTTTCCACATTGTGATCTGCGTCCCCAGCCTTTCCCATGCAAGCAACTTCATATCAGTGGAGTAATTACGGTGTCTCTGAAAAGTAAGATTTGTCACTCCCTCAAATTGAGAATTCAGCATAGGATGACGGGAAGATTTTACTGTAGTAGGCAACTGAAGTCAGAAAAATAATCCAAGACTAATGGGGGGAGGGGAAGGGAAGCTATTTAAAGTGTTGAAGGTCTGTAAAATCCAGAGAAATCTGACAGTATATTTTAAAATGTGAAATGAAAGTTATTAAGACTATCATTTTACCAATCAAGAGAGAGTGTTTCTAAAATGGAATTAATGTTGACAGCATTTCTTAAAGTGAAATCAGCTGTGCTGACAGCTTCTCTGAGGCATTTTAATGGCACATTTAAGACATCTGAAGAGCTGTGGTGAATCTAAAAGGAAAAGGCAAGTCTATATTTGTGCCTCACTGCATTTTAATAAGATTTGTGTTGTTGATTATAGGAGTGTTGTATTCTTGCTATGCAATTGTCTGTTTGAAATCAGAGAACTAGAGACTTGGATGGGAGCCATAATGTAAATGCTTTGGAAAAGGGAGTGTAGAAACAGTATTTAAAGCTCACTTTTGCATTCTGCTGCTCAGTGCAAGCTGCTTCCCTCTGCTCTGTTACAATAGATTGAAATCCTTCTGAAATTATTCTGGATTGAGAGGGGCAGAAGTGAGTGAGGGAGTTTGAGGTGACATGAAAGCAACTCTTTCATTTATTTTTATTTTTAACACTGTGAATTTGCATTATATTTTGGAAGTAACCTTAAGTGCACATGATAAGAAATCAGAGCCATACAGGACTCTGTGCCACTTCAGGATAATGTTTGTAGTAACTAACACGTTAGTAGGAACAATGCCGATTCTACTTGGGAAATGATGAGCCAAAAAAAACCCAAACCAGTTAGGATATTGCTTTCATTTGTTTTTGAAGGAGAAGCTGCTTTTTCTACTTCTGTTTCTATTCAGCGCAGTACAGTGATAATCTCCTTCAATCTTTTCTGAATAAATTTATTGTTTTCTATAATCAGATCATGACTTTCTGGTTTAATCCAGCCCCCTTTCTCCTTCCCTCCCTCCCCCCCCCCCCCCCCCAAAAAAAAAAAAAAATCCACTATTTATAGTTGTTACAACTTTATTTATTAAGTACAGTTTGAAAAGCACAAAGAATTCAGCACTACCTTAGTCATCAATTCTGGTGGAAGATGTCAGTAGTGCACCTTAATGAGGCCAATTTCTCTAAAATTTGGATGGTGCCTAGATATAAATAGAGCTTATTTTCCTTTCTAATAGGTTATTTAGATGTACTTATAATGAGAAGAAAAAAAAATAAAGTCTGCCATATGAAGTTAGTTTTTTGTTTCTGACAGTATGGCATTTGTTAGATGCTTGGCCCATGTAGATTGAATATCATTCACTTTTATATAGAAATTAAGCCAACTCTGCAGGAACCAATATGAAGTAACCTCTTGTAAGGGTCTGTCACTGTGACAGCAAAGTGTATATTTAATCAGCATAAATAATCCTTCTAGGATGAGCTTTGCTGAAAAAAAAATAAGCCTAGAAGATCAATGTGTTATAATTTTATACTTGTCTATAATTAGGACTCATATTTTATCTCTTCAGGAACATCATATTTCTGATGTTTTTTTCCAAAGGATTCTAATTCTAGCCATCACAGGAGATACTGTAACAACAGTAAGTGCAATTTCCTTCAAATGTAATTTATTTGGAACAGTCTTTTGGTCTTCCATGCACAATGACTAGTGAGATGGACTTGTGATATAAGACGACATTTCCTAGATTTTAGTTGTTTTGATCACATGTGTGACTGCTTCACCTGTGCTGTGAACTTGAAGTGCCAGAGAGGGAAATGTGGAAGTTCCCGCATAGCAAAATTCAAGACTTTTTAACTGTATAAAAAGAAGAAATCAAGGGAGTACCCTGAAGATGAGAGCTTAGTAATAAAAAAAAAGATGAGTAAGGAATAGACAACAAATTGTGTTGCAAGAAGAGGTCATCAGATTTAGACATACGTTGTGGAAAGGTGTTAGGTTTAGTTAGTAATAGATTTAGTTAGTAATTTTAATACTCAGTAGGTATATGATAATAAAACTTGTTAATGATAAGAAGTTGGGAAGTGCTACAGAGGAATGAAATATACAGTTAAGGTAATGATTTTCAAGTGTGAGTAGTAGAAATGTGATTTATTTTAGTAGAGGCAGATTGTTCACCTTAGGAACAATAAGAAATTAATTTACAAACTAAAAACTATTCAGCTAGCAATCAGTGAAGAAAAGCACAATCTGGGTACACTGGAAAGGGAAGGAATTCCTGCCAACCATCCATGTTATATACAATGAAAAGGAGTTAATTTGGGGCTTGCATGTCTGGTGAAGGAAACAGAACCATGCCATTACCAGTTGCTCTGGAGGTGCTTCATAAGTAACAGGTGCAGAAAAACAGTATTGTAGTGAGTATAGGAACAAAAGGAAATAGAAGGAAACAGAAAGTCTGACATTATTACTCTAGGAAACAAAGGAAAGAGCAGTGCCTTGTTTTGTAAAGAAAGCTTTATTCTCTGTTTTTAGGCTAAATTTCTTTTGGCAATTCCATTCATGCAAGTGCTAGGAATACTGTATTCTCAGCACTCCAGGCAGTTTAATGAAATGAAGGATCAGAAAAGTGTCATTAGCTAGCTACCTGCAATAAAATAGTGCTGCTGGGAGGTGGAAGTCATAAGAGAAACATGAGTCAAGGGCAATCAATGGGAAATCAATTTAATCATTGGACAATGATGAATCTGGCAACAAGTAAGTTCTGAATGTAATTATGCCCATTTGTAGTTTTGCTGGGAGTTAACTGTCTAGCAAGGCAAAAAGATATTAAAAGGATCATACAATGGCAATGAGTGTTAGAGTAGCTCTGTTTATGAAGAGCAAAGTTTAAGAAAGCCAGCATTGTACTAATTAACGGGAAAGAAAGAAAAAAGTGATGTTATTGGAGAATATATAAGAATTCCTGTGGAAATGAATGCCAGACTTTAAGCAAAAAAATAATTAGCAGCCTAGGATAAAAAGACCTTATGGAAAATTCAGATAGTCCAGAAGAAATGCCTCAGTTCTGAAAATAATGGATGCCATTACGATTACACAGGAAGAGGAATCTTGAAAGCTAAATGGATGAAAAAAAGATAGAAAATGAAAAATTGTATGTAACACCCTTAATTGGACAATAGGTGAGGATTGAACCCATGTTTATTTAGAGCTGAGATTATAGCACTTCTTCCTTTGTTTGAAAGACTAATTCCAATTACAGAACCGTCATTTTGTAAACTTGCCATTTTAAGGGCTGGTCTGGAGGAAAGATTGAACCTGTGACTTCAAAGGAACAAAAGAAAAGCAGGAATCCCTTCATTCATTCCGTCAATCCCATACATATAGATAAGCAGTAGAAGCCCTTGCTAAATGACATTGCACTGATGGAAGTTTGCAAGTGCTAAGTCAAGCAACTTCATGGAAGGGATATTCACTGAGTACTTATAGAAACTACATCTAGCTCAGAAAAACTTGGATATAGATTTTTGTAGAAGTTGGTAGGAGTTAAAAAGAAGTATCATATGTTCATCTTGCTGTTACAGTTTTCTATAAGCATATTCTCATCAGTACTGTCACAGAGCATAGCAAGTAAATAATTTGGTCACACCCAGAATTAAATGGTCTTGAATAATTATTTGCCTGTAAGTCAAATATGTTCTGTGTTTTCTTTAAGGAAAAGCTTAGCTACTTTTATGAAGTCTTTTCAAACTTAAAGAGGGTAGATTTAGATTGGATACAAGGAAAAAGTCTTTTACAATGGTAGAAGGGTGGTGAGGCACTGGAACAGGTTTCCCAGGGGTATGTTAGATGCCCTGACCCTGAAGACCTTAAAGGCCAGGCTGGACCAGCAAGCTGACCTAGCTGTGGATGTCTAAATTGCACAGGAGTTAGACTAGATGGCCTTTAAAGGTCCATTCCAACTCTCAGGACTCTATGATTCTCTATGATTTATACAAACCGGAGGAAGCTCTCCTTGAGAACAGCCCTACGGAGAAGGACTTGGGGATCCTGGTGCTCAAGCAGCTGGACATGAGCCAGAGTGCGTGCTTGCAGCCCGGAAGGCCAACTGTGTTCTGGGCTGCACTAAAAAAGGGGTGGCCAGCAGGGAAAGGGAGGTGATCGTCCCCCTCTACTCAGCTCTTGTGAGGCCCCATCTGCAGAACTGTATCCAGGCCTGGGGCCCACAGTACAGGAAGGATGTGGAGCTCTTGGAGTGGGTCCAGGGAAGGGCCATTAAGATGGTCAGAGGGCTGGAGCACCTCTACTATGAAGAAAGCTTGAGGGAACTGGATCTGTTTAGCTTGGAGAAGAGAAGGCTCCGGGGAGGCCTTATTGTGGCCTTCCAGTACTTAAGGGACCATATAAAAAGGAGGGAGTAGCTGTTTGAAAGGGTAGACAGTGATAGGACAAGGGCGAATGGTTTTAAACCGAGACAGGGGAGGTTTAGGTTAGATATCAGGTGGAAGTTTTTCATGCAGAGGGTGGTGAAGCACTGGAACAGGTTGCCCATGGAGGCTGTGGATGCCCCATCCCTGGAGGCATTCAAAGCCAGGCTGGATGTGGCTCTGGGCAGCCTCGTCTGGCAGTTGGTGACCCTGCACATAGCGGGGGTTGAAACTGGATGATCATTGTGATCCTTTTCAACCCAGACCATTCCATGATTTTATGATTCTGTATTCCTGACCAGAAATCTGCAAGTAAATTTGTCCCTCTCATTTTAGTAATTTGCTTTTAGGCCTCTGTCATGTACAGGTGTGTATGAATACTTAAAAATAACAGGATCCAGGGAAATAGGAATTTTCCCTGGTTCCTTTGTGGAGCCAGGATTTGAAATCAGTGATCCTTGTGAGTGCCTTCCAACTCTGGGTATTATATGATTCCATGACTTCTTGATAAAAGTATGAGAAGATTTTCTAAGAAGCTTGGTTCAATACTGGATTAGGAGATGGTTGTATTTTGATCATTTTCTGGAAATATGCTAGATACTACTAACAGTGATGGATGCCAGTTTGTATTGATACAGCTTTTGCCTCAATACAGTTATGCTGCAAAACAGGATTTCCAGCAACCAGGGTTTCAGACACAGGGAAATGGCAGGAGCACAGAACAGTGGCACAGTAGAAACAGGCAGTGTTTTTCTAAACCTTTTAAAGTTTGGGGGGTTTTTTCTTTTCTTTTTTTAGCCTAATTCCACAAGAACTACAGGCCGGTGAGTCTCACCTCCGTGCCTGGGAAAATCATGGAACAGATCCTCCTGGACAACATGCTCGATCACATAAAGAATGAGCATGTGATCCGAGACAGCCAGCACGGCTTCACCAAAGGAAGGTCATGCCTAACTAATCTTGTGGCCTTCTATGATGGAGTGACGGCATTGGTGGACGAAGGGAAGGCGACCGATGTCATTTTCCTGGACCTGAGCAAGGCCTTTGACATGGTCCCCCACCACATCCTCATCTCCAAATTGGAGGGAAGTGGATTTGATGGGTGGACGACCCGATGGATAAGCAATTGGTTGAAAGGCCGCAGACAGAGGGTGATGGTCAATGGCTCTATGTCCAGGTGGAGGCCGGTAACAAGTGGTGTCCCCCAAGGGTCTGTCTTGGGACCGGTGCTCTTTAACATCTTTATCAATGACATCGATGAGGGAATTGAGTGCACCCTCAGCAAGTTTGCTGACGACACCAAGCTGAGTGGTGCGGTTGATACGGTGGAAGGAAGGGATGCCATTCAGAGGGACCTCGACAGGCTGGAAAGCTGGGCTCGGGTGAACCTAATGAGGTTCAACACGGCAAAGTGCAAGGTTTTGCATTTGGGCCGGAAGAACCCCAGGCACCCGTACAAGCTGGGAGGAGTGGTCCTTGAGAGCAGCTCGGCAGAGAAGGACCTGGGGGTCCTGATGGACGAGAGACTCAACATGAGCCAGCAGTGCGCTCTGGCAGCTCGAAAGGCAAATGGGATCCTGGGCTCCATCAGGAGAGGGGTGGTCAGCAGGGACAGGGAAGTGATTGTCCCTCTCTACTCGGCTCTTGTGAGGCCCCATCTGGAGTACTGTGTCCAGGTGTGGAGCCCTCAGTACAAGAAAGACATGGAGATTTTGGAAAGGGTCCAGAGGAGGGCGACTAAGATGATCAGGGGGCTAGAGCACCTCCCCTATGAGGACAGGCTGAGGGAGTTGGGCTTGTTCAGCCTGGAGAAGAGAAGGCTGCGGGGCGACCTCATTGCAGCCTATCAATACCTGAAGGGAACCTACACCCAGGAGGGGAGTAAACTCTTCATAAGGGCTGACAATAGCAGGACTAGGGGAAATGGATCCAAGTTGAAGGAGGGAAGATTTAGGTTGGATGTTAGGGGGAAGTTCTTTACGAGGAGAGTGGTTAGGCCCTGGAACGGGCTGCCCAGGGAGGTTGTGGATGCCCCGTCCCTGGACGTGTTCAAGGCCAGGTTGGACGGGGTCCTGGGCAACCTGATCTAAATGTGTATGTTTGGTGGCCCTGCTAGGCAGGGGGGTTGGAACTACATGATCCTTGAGGTCCCTTCCAACCCGGGTGATTCTGTGATTCTGTGATTCTGTGAACATAGAAAGTACTCTGTGGGCTTGTGTAATTTACATACAAACTCCAAATAAAATCTGATTTATGCAAAGGTAAATGTTTTTTACCTCTTTAAGCAGATGTTCTTTCGAATGGGAGTAGAATCATTCTCCAGAGCAAAAGGATTCAACTTCCAAAAGTTTCTTCTTTCTGATTATGCAGAAGGGAGTCTCTGTTAATGTTTTACCCAAATATAAATTCTCAGCAGACCGAAATATGCACCTGCCTCTTTTGGAAGCTTAAATTTTCAAGATTAGCAGCCATCTTTTAGCATGATTGTTTTTCTTGGAAGCATGTGGTTAAATCCACAGGTGCAGTTACAGACAAAATGTATCTTGTTTAGTGTTTATAAATGCGACCTCCGTAAAATTTCCTTATGTATAACTTTCTTTGATTTGTCTGCTTAAACTTAATTCCACACCAAAGTAACACAGTTCTGTTTTAGGTGGTTTTTTTTTTGTTTGTTTGTTTGTTGCTTGTTTTGCTGCTGTTTGGTTGTTTCGCGGTTTCTGTTGTTTCTCTGCTTGCTTGTATCTGATTGCGTATGGATTTTGTGAGTTTTATCTAAACAAGAGTTTCTAATATTGCTGACTGATTTATAAATCACTTCTAATAATAGAAAAAAACTCTTCTCTATGGCAAACCACTTCCAAGTTTGATAGAAACAATGCTGAATTACTGTGAATCATTCTCTTGGTAACCCAAATTTTAATTCCAGTGTTGCAATAATTTTGGAGAACTACAGAATGTCTTGGGTCCTGAGAAGGGAACTTAAAGATCAACTAGTTTCAGTCCCCTGCTGTTGGCAGGGTTACCAGCCAACAGAATAACTGAATAGAATTCCAGAATTGGATCACTCTGTGAATGAAAGTTTGCAACTGAACTATTATTTTCACCTCTTTTAAAACATAGCCAGAAACATAGCCAGATTCACTAAAAGTAAGTAAGGAGCTAGACAAGATTTGAGATTTGTTACAGCAATGAAACTTGTCTTCTTGACAATATTATATAATATCATTTATTATTATAAATTATATTATATATATAATATAATATATATTATATATTATAAATTAAATTATATAATTTTATAATTACATAATTTATGTATAAATATAATATATATTGTCAATAGTGTATATGTATAAGTTCGGTACATTTCAATTTTACCAGGTGCTGTGGCTGTCAGCAGCATTATTTTGTAGGAAAGTTAAGCTCTTGAGTATTGTAACAGAAGATATTATCTTCTCTCCTATGTAACAGAGTAAGGTTTTATGAAGCTTTTTGATGAGATTTCCTCTCTAATTTCTGAATCCAGTAGGTTTATGGAAAGAAATTGCAAGCTTGCTTATGTTTGTTTCTGAGTAGCTCAAAAAAGAAAACCTTCAGCAAAGTATACACCAGCAATCTCTTGTTTTCTCTCATCTAGAATTGTAACTGTTTGTCAGTTGATCTAAATTGATGATATTCTGCTGCAGTGAAAAGTGTCGAGTTACCAAGCATGGTAAACTGGATAATGAGATTTTATATTGGAAAATGAGAGAGGGAGATGTAACAGAAAAGTGGAATCAGAAATGTGGGGTCTTAGCTAAGATTTAGGTATCTGCTATAAACTAGTATCGAATTAGGTATCTTCCAGAAGGTGATTAATTCTGTGCTAAAATACCTTGCTAAAATATAATATCCCACTAAAAATTTCTCTTTTGGAAACGACAGCTCTACTGAACTGAGAGTAATAGGCCCAAATTGCAAATTGCAAGTGATGTGTTTGCTAGATGTGTCACTTACGGACATGCTCCAGTGGATGTGGTTGTGATGGACTGATCTTAGAGGCCTTTTCCAACTTAAATGATTACAGAATGTGATTATGTGATTTTAGGTGGTATAAATCACACCTGTAGCAACTAGGAAGTAAGGGGTACCATTGACAGCAAGAACAGTCAATATCATTCTTTTTTTTTTTTTTTTTCCCCCAAAAAAAACTTGAACAAGATGTGAATAGCACAAATTATACTAAGAAAGCAGACATTAGCCAATGAATCAGTATTATTCATGCAGCAGCTTTTTGATCTTGGACACCGTTGCTGAAATGATGCCAGTGGTTAAAAAATTGAAGTATTTTTTATTTATTAGAACCAGTTGCCTATGTTCTCATTCTGGATTTCACTCTCTGGTGAAGAAAATGACTTTGCAGAAGGAAATAGAAGATGAGTACTAATGCTTGTAAGTTAGTAAGACAAAGACATTACTGTGCCAGATTTGTTAACTTGTTGAGAAAGGTTATGGTACTCTAAAACAAAACAGTAAATCTTTCTCTGCATGTATAGATACTTTCATCCATTTTATGCAAAAGAGTTACCTCTGTCTGATGTGTCTGTGGAGACAAAATGCTTGTCAGAATCTTGTAGTTATGTATCTAGGCTTTGTGTCAGGATCCAGAATACTCTAGAAAGTCTATATTTTTGTCTAGAAAATGTTACTGTTGGCATATTTTTTACAAGGAGGAAGAGAACTGAGAACAGAACTCATATTATTTGTTTAAAATTGGGGTGATGTTTTCTGCAGTCCTGAAAGGGCAGATCTTAACACTTGTTGCAGTCTGATAGTTTTAAGGTCCTCTGTGTACTTCTCCTCATCTCTGGAGTTCTTTATGGTGGATACTTACCATGGAGAAAGAGGTTGTGCTTCCTTAAATGTGCTTTTTCATCAGGCAATTCTGGGCATGATTTTTCCTAAGAAGAAACTGATTTTATTACAGTCCATGCCACAGTGCTTTGTAAAGAACTTGCTGAGGAGGTTGTAAGGTTTCTTCAGCAATTCTGTTATATACTCTTTGTATATACATACAAATATATATGTATATAAAAAAATTATTTTTACATTGGTCTGTTTTTACTCACCAATCCAATTTCTGTCCGTGTATTTATCAGAGAATGTTGTGTAATGCATGCTGCCATTATTTTTACGGTTAATTACCTGAACTGTAATTCAAATCTCTCTTATATTCTTCGGCATTATAAATATTAAATAGTAGGGTTGATTTTTTTTTTTTTTTTTTTTTTTTTTTTTTTGAAGACAGGCAATTTCTTTGTAGGCAAGCCAGGATTTTGTAGCATATGTCTTAAGTAAATGAGCCGCATGTGATATTGATCATTTAGGATTTCTCTTTTTCGGTTTGTAGTATGCCTTGGCACAAATCTGTACTTTCATGTGTCTTTTCAAAGTGATTTCTGGGGCTCTTCAAAAAGCAGAGTTGTAACTCATTTTTGTGATTTGGCCTCCATACCAGTAAGCTGCTCACTTGCATGAAAATAACGTTTGCCTCTACCATGAAATTATTCTCTTTGTCTTTGTTCTTCCTCCTGTTGTAAAGAACTTCCAGAACTGAAATAATTTGTAGTTGAAAATCCTTATTTTCGCTCTTAGATCTCAGTTCTGCAGCCCTTATGTGAGTGATTTCTGATCACATGAAGACGCTGCTCAGGCAAAGACTAGAAGACCACATCCATATTATATCCCTCTTAGAAGTCTGAATCTACAATCATTCAGCTTCAAAGCTGACCATCAGCTTATCTCCTTTAAATCACAGTATTTCTACCAAGTAACAATTAATTCCTGGTTGTAGGTGCCTGTTCTCAACTCACATTGGGGAAATGGGAAAAAAATGCATTGAGGTTTTATTTCTTGAGTATCTAATGTGTAAGTCCTGTCTACTGGTGGAATGTCTAAAATTGAAATTTTACACTGAATGATTGTGTGTATTCATTTATGTTATTTATCATTAAAAAATACTATGTTTTGTGAGGTATGTTAATGCTTCTTGGGTTCCCTTTGAGTTTTTGAGAAAGGAGAAAGGAAGAATAGTGTTAACCGATGCAGCTGGGGAACCTACTGCTTTTCATAGCAGGCTATCATGTCTCCATGACATGTTAAAATTGTTTGCTGTCACATCACTGGTTCATATAAAGAGGATTAAGTTGGGACCTTCATTCTAGAGAATTATTAACACTAGAAAAAGAGGCAGAGAAAATCAGAATGGTAGATAGTGGGTGTAGTAATTGAAAGAGAAGCCATATTCAGGAGCAGAAGGCAGCTATGGCTTTTTTTTTTTTTTTCACTATTAAAATATGCTCAGGCATTGTAATATTAATTTAAAGTGTTTCCTCTTTCTGTTTCTTTCTATAAGTATTTCGTAATACATCGCATCAGGAGATATTTTCTTTCCAGCACTAAGCAGATGTAAAAAATTGTGTCAGAATGGCTCTTCTACGTTTACAACATGTATCACTGGACCTCTAGAAATATCCTTATAGTCTCTGGGAGTTTAGTGATGTAATAAACAGTGGTATCTACCCTGCTATTTTGACAAGATAACTGAAACATACAATTTTTCAGAATTAGCCCAGGGTTACAGAGCAGAACTGTCATTCCAGAACTTTCCTTTTGCTCTTTGACATTGTTGCCTCCTATCTCCATTAATTTCTCAGAACATCTGTGAAGTAATCTGCATACAGCTTTCGTCTGTGATTCCTAATGAGCTTATTAAACACTGAAGCACAAAATTACGATTGGATGTGACTTAGCTTTACTTTACATTCAGCTTTTAATCACCTACAAGCACTTTATGAAATTTTTAACTTAATAACTTCACAATGAGAAAAAACTTCATGGCATTTGAAAATAAAGAATTAAATGAGCAAGTGATACTAAGTTTGGCAGAGAAGTTTCTAAATTTTAACTTAAAGCAGCATTTCTCCCCAGGCTGCTGCTGTAGAGAACATGCTAGATATCCTTTTGATATAAAAAGCAGTGATTTGTTGTAGATCTTGTGCTCCTTGTACAGGGTTAGATGTCAGTCTTAATCCTAAAATGGTGGGTTCATATCAGAAGAATTTAAGATCAGTAAAGAATTTTTAGATTCCTAAAATTCTAGAATTTCTTAATTTCTAAAGATTTTCCATAGAGTGACAAAAGTTACATAATTTTCATGCTAAGTACACTATTTTCACACTAAATTTAAAACAAAATAAAAATCATAAATTTCCATGTCTTCCAACACTTAAGAAAAAGGGCAATAAGAAAACAGGAAAACATTACTTTTACATAAGGAAAGAAAAATGCAGTATGTAGGTGTTCTGATTTCATTTCATACATTTCTTTCCCTTATGCCTTCCAAGACTTTAATAATGAGTGAATTAGTTTAGTTTGTTTTGTTCATTATAATCTAAATATAATGTTTTTTTCCTCTCATTTTTATTCTTAAGGGTTGAACTCTGCAGTGGTAGGAATTAAATGGAAACAGCAGCACTGATCATTCCTCTTGGATGGATTCTGGGAGTAGTCGATTCAGTCTGCTTAATTTTCACTAATTAGCCTATTAGATTCCTCCTCCTGTCATTGTTCTGATCTTCACCAGGTCTCTGTGCTTGCACTGATAAGATTTTAGATAGATAACCTATTAAAGATAAAAGATCACAACTGTTCATTCTAAAATCACATCTTTTAAAACACAGCTTTCTTTGGTTTTATTTTAAAGCTTCTGTCAGTGAGATATGGAGTGATGGTCTGTGTGAACTGTGAATTACAGGTACTTTCTGAATTGCTTTCTGTGAGTCAGCAACTGGAACAAGCCTAGTGTGCAGACACTTCAATTCTGCCTGAGGACATCTTTATAAAACTCGTGAGCTTGGGACAGTGATGTGCAGAGATGAGTGTGAAGCAACTGACAGCTAGGAAATAATTATTTTTATCATCTGACATAAACAAATATCCCTTCTGTATGGAGTAGATAAGAGACATACATGGACTTCCCTATGGGATCACAGATCCCTTATCAACTTTCAGGACATCAGTGCAGCTAGAGTATCAATGCTTATTCTGTCAAAAGAATTTAAGCTCATAAGTTCCTTATAAAAAGAATTATCTTACTGCCAAAACAAATCAGTCTGGACAAGTGGATTCATTATCCATTCATTATCCACACAGTGCTATAAGTGGTTTGGGGTGACAATTCAATTATTATAAAATTTCTCCAGCCTTGTTCTTTTTAAATTCTTTCAAAACGTTTTAGAGGTGACTTTATTATATATTTTCTTTTTCTCACTTTTTTTCAGATCCTTTCATCAGCTGTCCAAATGTGGGGCACATTTGGACTGCTTTGTTATTTTATGCGGCACACAGTTGTACAGTAATATGCTAGATAACCAGTTGAGGTAAATCTGTTTTTCCTTCAGCTTCCATGGAAATACACTGACCTACATGATCATAAGTTCTAATCCAATAACAGTTAACAAATCAGCTAATATTCTTGAACGTGTTCTTCCTTCTTCTTTAATGTTAGTCCAAAAACTATGGATGGTAAAGTTGATACTTCTCATGTAGTGGAGCGGTGTGTATTATTTATGCAGGTAGCAAACTTTCTAAACAGGCAATTTATTTTAGACATAATTGTTACATCTAAGAAGAAGGCATTCAATTGTCATTAAAAGAACAAATTTCTCACCAGTGCAAATTATGTTAACAAAATAATAAAGATAATTAATAAAGACAGAGTAGATTTATCATGTTAACATAAAACTAAAAGATCTCTCTTCTTCCAAACGTTTAATTGTTGCACAGTAGGGCAGCTGAGCCATTTTTTCTGCCTTCACAGGATAGGTTAAGTGCGACTGAAAAACCCTGCAGTGTCAGATTTGGTGTGCTTGCAACCTAAAAACCATTAAGATTCAGATCATAAGCAGGGTCACTGATGTGATCATTGAGGCAATTTGGCACGTACCTCCATGGACAAGTTATTTTGGACTGTAACACAGGTTCTGCCTCAGGAATAGATTAACACTAAAAGCATAGTATGTCTTGTTTGTGTCCTGAAATTGCTTGTAGAGCCTGATTTATATGTATGTATGTGTATTTTGTTTCCATTTTGGAAAACACTTGGTCTTCAGTTTTGCTCACTGATAGAGGGATATGGCTCCTTTAAAAAATGAGAGGTGTAGCTATGTGAAGGAATTCTTAGTAATGGCAAGCATCCTTAGTAATAGCAAATCACTAAGAATTCACGGATACAAAATTGCCAAAGTTAGGAGGGACCTCAAGAGATATTGGCATCCAACCGCCTGCTAAAGAGGTTCCCTACAATAGGTCACACAGGTAGGTGTTCAGACGAGTCTTGAATATCTCTGTAGAAGGGGACTCCACAGGCACTCTGGGCAAGCTGTTCCACTGCTCTATTACCCTTACCATAAAGATGCTCTTCCGCATGTTCAGGTTTCAGGTTTTACTCCTTGTCTATTTCCACAATTAAAGCTTTTTTTTTTTTTTAGTTTTTCTTCATTTATTTCTTGACTTTATTCCCCAGTGTCTTGTTTTCTCTTATAACCACATAAGAGAACATTATATAATCCTTTTAAATGAGGAAAACAACATGCTTCCCCAATTTGTCATTAAATCTATATCTGATCTCAACAGAGTAAGAGAACTTCATTTCAACTTTAGTAATTGTGACACCTATCCCTGTTCTTTATCTCTTCTACTTAAAAGCACACTTAGATTCTGAAATCTTGTGAACTTTGGTTTCCTCGTCAAAATCTGAGAATGAACAGGCATAAGAGCTGTACAGTAGATGACATTCAAGACAGGAAGTATCCATTGAAGAGCAAGTGGCAGGAATTCTGTGTTGCTTTGTTCTAGTTTTCTGATTATACTTTTGTTGAAGGCTTCTGAGTTTCTGCATAAAATTGCTGTCCATAATTAAGAATTAGTAAATCCCAAAGCATTCTGTAAATAGCTTAGATTGTTGCATTAAAAGCAACTGTTCTTTTTCCTCTCGCCTGTTATTGTTTGGTTTTGTGTTTTTTGTTTGGTAGGTTTTCACCAGAAATTTTTCTTAAGGTTTTTGGTTTTATTAAGATGTGCTAAGAAATCTTTTTAAGTAATTCACTGTTTGTGATTGAGAAAAATTGTATATTTCCCTCATATTTTCTAGTTTCCTGGTAAAATTTAGCTGATAGTTCAAAGGAGTAAAATGTTAGTCGAACTGCCAATTTGACTTGCCTTGCAAATTGGTCTCATCTACCTGTTTTAACTTGTGGGTGGCTGTGTTGGTTAATAAGACTGGATCTGCTGAGCTTCAGTAAGACTTCTAAAGCATACATATTATTTGCATACATTTTCATGTATTGCACTGTAAAATTAGAGCTTACTTTATCAACATGAATTTTTTTTTTTTTTTTTTTTTTTTTTTTTTTAAGATTCTTTTGAATAATATGAATGTACTAGAGGACAAGTCAGTGCTATTTTGCCACAAAGTTGCTCATCTTAACAACAGGAAGCCTGGCTTTCTTGGCAGAATTCACCATTAAGGAAAAGCAAAGCACTATTCCATAATCACTACACTTTATGCATCTTCCATTGTGGTTATACCTAAAACGAAAAGATCAAAAACAGTCATTGCCACCATTACTCCAGTCTGGAGTTGTGGTTTTACATGGCTTTCATTTCAGACATTTCAGAATGTGAAATGATAAACAGGAATATGCATAAAAAATGGCAGTGATATCATGCTGTCAACTGAAATACCCCCTCTTCCCCCCCCCCCCCCCCCCCCAAAAAAAAAAAAAAAAAAAAAAAGTGCTTAAAATCGAACTGATGTAAAGACAGGAACTACTGAGATTATTCCTATCTATCTCTATCTCACAGAGTAAAGAAAGAAAAATCAAGGAGGAATAATGTAGCCAAGCATGCTGAATCCCAGCCAGTATGTTTTTAATGATCAGGAAAGTTCTTGAGGGTTCAGTTGAAATTGGGCTCGTTAATTAATATCTTAACGTTATTATGCATCTTAAATGCTTGAAGTTGTTATATATCCTAACTACTAAGCTCATTAAGCTGCATCTAAAATACTATATTGAGCTTGCCCCTGCCCTCCCCATATCCCCCAACACATGAGAATGAGTAAGTAATTGAATTGGAACAAGTTTAGCAGAGGTTACTAGAATGCTCAGGGAGTTGGAGCTCTTTGTGAGGAGAGACTGGGGCATCTAGGCTTGCTCAGTCTTGAAGTAGAAAAGATTTCAGAAGGATCTCAGAGCTTTCTTTCCATACGTGTGAAGAGATGTTTAGGTTCAATATAAAGAAAAGTATTTTTCACCATGAGGACAGTCAAACAGCAAAACAGGTTGCCAGAGAGCTTTTATAATTTCATTTTTAACGTTTTCAAGATCCAACTGAATAGACTTGAGCAATCTCTTCTGATCTTATGGCTGACTTTTCCTTGAACTAGAGGCAAGGCTAGATGACTTCCCAAAGATCCTTCTGATCTTAAATATTCTATTATAGTAGAATTTGCTACAATGGACTATCACATAATCATCAGTCTGTAGAAGTGATTTACTGCTAAATAGTTGCTGCAATTGGATTTAAATTCCTGCAAAGCTCAGACTTTTGGAATAAATTTGTGTAAAGCTGGAAGTGCAGTGCCTCACTAACTCTGTTTCCCTTGACTGTGTATTATAAAATTTTCATGATGTAGTTCTATTGGCTGAGAATTTAAGTAATTATTTATTAGCACACTCTCAGCTAACATCAATATCACAGCAGTACTCCTATCCTAGATATAGCTGTTCTGTGTTGAAACTATTCCTTTGAAGAAAGTGTCAGTATGCCAACAGGTAAGCCCTTTGGGTAGCTGTGTGTATGGAAAGGAGTTCTGCAGAAGGGCTTTTTTGTGCGTTTTTTGTATTTTTATCATATTTGAATTTGGGTTCATTCTGTAGACAAAGTGAAATATTGATGGTACTTTATGATTTTCTTGATGGATTAAATATTTTATCTCCTGATATTTAATTCAGACGGGGATATTTTGGTTCATCTGGTCAAAATTTGAAACAGAAGTTTTATGAGTCGTAGACTGTTTCCTGAATTAAGTTTCAAAATGTGAGGGAAAACATTTTACTAATGCTGGATGTACAACTGCATACATGTGACAGATGTAGAATTATGGCTGTATTGTGCACTGGCTATTGCATAGAATCTGTGGTCTGTGCAATGGCTGTTACACAGAATCTATGGTAACCCTTTGCCCTTTCTCCCTTACCCCTTCAGGAGTGACACTGATGCTCTTTGCATCACCTGACATGAGCATATGACTTGGAATAAATTTTATCTTCTCCTCCTCATTTATATGGGAACCTTGCACATTCCTGTTATATGAATTTCACACATTTCAGAAATATTTTCTTTTTTTGTGGAAAGAGTTTGTGCAGCCAGAACAACTGTGAGTTTTATATTAAAACCAAGTCCCTGTTTAAGATACATACTTTGGTTGAGTGTTAAAAGATAAATGGGAAAAAAAAAAGGAAAGCAAGAAAATAAGACCCAAACACTCCAGAATCTCTTTATGAGTGTGCAAGCAATAACAAGGAAAGATTAAACTGTCTGCTTAATATCTCTGTCTGTTAAAAACCTACTTTTTTGGTAACTCTGCTTCCTTTTCTTTTTAATTTCCTCATTTTCATGCATTTTCTGAAGATTTGTGACTTACTTCAATTTTTTATACATCTGAGTACGTTTAGGTTGTGTGCTATACTGTATTACACTGCATAAAAGTGTAATTGTTTAAGCTTTACAACTAAAAATGTTTTTGCATTTAAAATGTTTGCCAAGCTAATCCCAGTATGTCAGAAAGCTGTTCTGAGGCAGTATTCACACAGAGCAAGCAGCTATCAGTGCAGTCAGATAAAATTATACTCTAAATCGCTGACTGCATTTGTGCCCCAGAAATGAAGGGAATTTTAATTCTTAAAAAAATAAATATTAATACACTATTTTGTATTAATGTTACCTGGTAAAATAAAAAACATTTGGCAACGGATTTTCTCTTCACTTTTATCTGCTGTTACAAGGGACTTTTTGAATTAAAAATACATGTTTTTTTGTTTTTTTTTCCCCAATAGATTTTTTTTTCTTTTTAAGTTATAAATATTTCTGTTGGGTTTCTAGTATTTTTCACATTTATGAAACTTAAGCTTTAATAAAGCCAGCATTGTTCATGTTAGTTCATCTATGACTGTCTTGATCTTGCTGATAATTATTGCAGAGAAGTTATTCGGGGTGCAGAAAACCAATCCCCGTGTTTTTGCGTACAACTCAGAATAATGTATCTTTCTAAAAGTATACTTGCATCTGGTTTTCTGACCCAGAAATAGATTCTTCACAAGCCCCATTCATAAATAATTGGGAAGTACCCTAGATCTACAGTGAAATTGATGTTCTTAATTCACTTAGAACGGAAACATGCTGTAGGCTACACTAAATCTCATTTCTTGAACAGTGCTGTCTGTTTTCAAATACCCCAAGTATACTCTTAGTGACCTCTACTCTCTGGCTGGCAAACATCATCTCATGAGGCATCACTGCTTAAAAATCAACTGTTGTAGATCTACGACAGCAAAATGGATTTGAATTCTTAAGATTCTGTGTCATTCTGGCTCATGCCTAAAATAATTATACCTATGTGCAGCTTCTCTCTGAAGTTATCCTGTTTCCTTTCGTTTTGTTTATTTACGTATCTATTTACTTATTTACTTTTGAGGTGGTGGTAAAGAGCTGCTTTTCCCAAATGATTACTTTGTCATGAAGGCAGTCCTGAATAAACAAAGCTAGCTGAGTGAGCACTGTCATAGCTCATATTTGAGTACAGTTTCCTAACTTGTACATATATAACACTGCAATATTTTCATGTTTCTTTTCCAAGAAAAAGAAGTTTGGGGACATTAGTGAGTCATGCGGTGGAAGGAGAGAAACAATAGCATTCCAATCTAATTTAATTTGATTAATTGTTCTCACAATTGTTCCAAATCTGCTTCTAAGTAATTAACAACTAAGAAAGGTCCTAATCTTTTAATTAATATATGTGTATATTGCGAAGTTAAGTACTGCCTCTGCATGTACATATGGCCATCTCCACTGTGAACTGCTATTATTTCCTTTCAGTGGAAAAACACTGAAAAACTCTTCTGGAATTTAAATATCTCCGTGGAAAATGAGCTTACAGGAAATAGTTGCCTATTCTGGCAGAGAGGGATGTAAAACTAATTATTCATGTCCTGTGAGCGGCTGAGATGAATGGGAAGCCACAGATCCTGAAACTTTCTGATATCTGAGAAGGAAGGTCTCAGAGGTCAACTGACTTTTTACTTAACCTTAGTTTGCAAACTTGCAAAACTGATGTGAGCTGAGGTTTAGATTTCCTAACACTGTCTAGATGTGCACCCTGGAAGACATGTCATTCTGATCTTTCTTGATGAACAGTCTCAGCATACCACTCTCCTTTGCCATGTGACAGGAAAGCTGTGCTTTGCAAAGAATGTGAAGTTGTATTCTTTGTCCTACAAAGGAAATCTCCAGTAGAGATTCTTTTATCCTATGTCAACATTGACTTTAAGTTTCTTTTCTGTAGAGCATATAAAGGGGTATGACTTAACCCAGTTAAAAAAAAAAAAGAAAAAAAGAAAAAAGAAAGAAGAAAAGAGGGACAGATTAAATCTTAGCAATATGGTATTAATTAGAGGAAATATATTTAGAATTCACTATCCATTTTTGTATGAGTTGCTGCCTTATTTCTTCACCGTGTTTAGTAAGCACATTTTTTCCAAATAATTATTTTTAAATTGTATATGAGTATACCATAGGTCTTCTGAAAACCTAGTCAATAGGACAGACAGACTGTAAACTACACTGATGGTATGGCTGCAACACCTAATCTTTAGTTGTATTCACCCTAATTTTGAGCTTCTTACAGTCCTATGGAACAGGAAAAATGAGAATACACAGCTCTTACAAAAAGTTTTCCATCCCTATTCTTCTATCATTTCATAATTTTATTGTTCTAACTCTTGAGTAGCACACAAAACAATAGGACCATAAATCACAAGTGCTTAATTCTCACAATCAGCTCTGTTTAATAGCTGATGCTTGAGTGAAGGTAACAAGCTTGTAACTGTGAGGAGTTGCATATTAGCCCTGGCAGTTGTTCCTTGCTTTGTTTAGTAACTTGGTCACTTTCCACTTTAGGGACTAAATTATTGCTTGCAATTGCTAATGCCTGTTTATCATGTATTTTAGTCCCTTGTGCACCCATTCTACTACTGCTGGAGTTTCAGGAAGGTCTAGCATGGCTCCCTGGAGCAAAGATAAAAAGTTAAATACTTATAATTATGTTTAATATTTATTTGTTTTCAAATATATACAGAAAAATAAGTCATGTTCTTGCAATGGTTTAGGGCCAAGCCAATTTTATATATGTAACATTAGAAAGAGAGATGCATGCAATAATCATTTTATCATAGAATCATGGAATGATTGGGTTGAAAAAGACCTGAAAGATCATGTAGTTTTAACTCCTTTGCTCTGTGCAGGGTCTCCAACCACCAGACCAGGCTGCCCAGAGCCACATCCAGCCTGGCCTTGAATGCCTCCAGGGATGGGGCATCCACAACCTCCTTGGGCAACCTGTTCCAGTGTGCCATAACCCTCTGTGTGAAAAACTTCCTCCTAATATCTAACCTAAATCTTCCCTGTCTCAGTTTAAGATCATTCTCCCTTGTTCTATCACTGTTAACCCACGTAAACAGTCATTCCCCCCTCCTGTTTATATGGTCCCTTAAGTACTGGAAGGCCACAATGAGGCTCTCCTCACTTCACTTTTCCAACCTAAACAAGCTCAAGAGTTATCCAAGAGTAGAAGCCAATACTATGTGAACATTTTCTCTCCACATATTTTACAATATCAGGGCACATACAACTCTTCTCAGATAGCTGAATTTATCAAAAAGGCATATGCTTACCCTCTGAAGTCAGTTAAAACTTTGTCCTTATTTCAGAGGCACCAGAATTTCTCTGCAGAATTTCTTCTGCCAGCTGTTCCAAGGAAGCAGGAGCTTCCTCTCCTTTAACCTTGCACATATGGCACTTCATTGCTGCTTTTGAATGACTAGTTAATGCAAGGCATTCATTTCCCACAATGCAGCCAATATGCAGGACTGAAGATGAAACAGCATCGCTCTTTGAAGTGACTTTAATAATGGGATATGACGTTCTGTTTTTAAAGCATCCTTGTTTTATTACAGTAATAAAAAGATGCTCTCAGAAGAATAATTCTACAACACTTTGTGGAACATGAAAGCTGTATGCTATATTTTTTCCTCTATTTAAAGACTGTCTTCATCAGACTCCTAAATCAGCTGTCAATTGAGCATCTTTCAGTTAGCATCCTTGGTAACTGTGAGCATTACAAATGCCAGTAAGCTCAGGACTGGCCTATACAGGACCTCCCTGCTTTTATATAAGGGAATCCCAGTTCCTGAAATGTCTTATCTTCAGCATTTATTTTACTACTCCTGTCTTTGCCCCCTATCTTTTCTAGACCTGATCAGTATTACAAAATGCTCCATCATATTCTACAAACTAGCTTAGTTCTTATCTTCACCTTTGTTTTTGATCTTGGTTTTAGTCATGCTGATCCTGATTCCCCTTTCTTAATAGCTTTCTTGTCACACCTGCCTCCAGCTGTGGACTCTGCATTTCTCTGTCATTTCTGTTCCTGAAACAAAAGGTTTTGCTTGCCTAACTTTCTGTACATGATTGCATGAATATCTATGCTTTTCCACGTTAGCCAGACCTCTCACCACTTTTTTCACTCTCCTGCTTGACTTTTTGTCTTTTTTTTTTCCTTTTTCTGATCTGGCCACAGTTTACTTCTGCTTCTCCTCTCTGTTGTAAATACAGGTTAGGAAGTTGAACAAATTTGAGTGGTGAAGAACTGTTTATATGCATGTATGTATTAATTACCTGGGTATTCTCCAGATCTTCTTTAGGTGTTTTCTGCATTCACAGGAACAAATCCATATGCATTCTTATTATTTTTCGTACAGTTTTTTTCAGGCCCAGCACGACCTGTACAAGAGAACCTTTTAATTTGAATGAGATCTCAGCCATCACCTGTCCACTTCAAAGCTTGCTTTAGATGGATAGATGTATTGCAAAATGAATAAATCAATCCTGCTCAACCTGAAAAAATACTGGAACAAACCCAGGAATTCCTTTTATTTTAAAAAATAAATTAATAAAAAAAAAAAGTCCTTGAACAAAAAGTGCCTCAAATTAAGAAAACCCCGCAACAGAAATTGAGCTGTTGCTGAATGAGTTCCAAATAGAGAGAAGTGAATCTCTTCCCATGAAGATGCTTTCTTCTTTTTTTCTTGTCATATATAATTATCAAGATAACTGTATCTTGATAAGTGATAACTAGCCTATTACAGTTAGTGTAAAGGACATGGAAAGCTGTTTCTTTAAGTGTCTGATGTTGAGATGATTTCCATAATGATTTACACAACATACAGTAAATAAAGGATGTTCTTGTCAAGTTAAAATAGGTATTTGAACCTTAGTAATGCAATTGTTGCCATGTAGCTTCCACTTCAAAATTGCCAATAGGAAAGTAAATCAAGTAAAATACTAGTGCTTTATACTAGAGTTCTCATTCATATGATCTCTTCTCTGAGAAAACAAAAGACTAACTGCTGAAAGAAAAATAAAATAAAATAATGCAAAGGACATGATTTTGAAGGTGCTATAAACATATAAACCCAATTCTACAGCCCTTACGAATGTACGTATCTATTTTAGTGGAATAGAGGAAAGTCTTGCTAAAAAAAACAGTCCGCATATAAAACCTTGCAACATTTCATCCGAACAAGAAATAGAATACTTACAGAGGGCAAAATGTTAAATGAGAGACGTGAGCTTCGAGAGAGATTAGCTATGCCATGTTTCCAAATGTAAACAATAAAAATAAATAGTTCAGAATGGTTAAGGCCTCCACAAAGAGAAAAAAGCAAACTCTGAAAATAGAAGTATTCTTTTTTAATGCTTCCAATCATAGCAGACCTGGTTAGTCATTCTTAGGAAAATTTAGGTGTATGGTTAAATTAATGACATTTTTATTTTTGACTAGATGGGAAATAAATCCCTTGGATAAATTTTTGCAGAGGGTTGGTGTGGGTTTTTTTGATAGCTTTGTGCTATATTGAGCTCAGGTCAGAATAACGTTACATCAGCAGCAGGATCATTTGACTTGAGCACCTGTTGTTTAGGAACAGCCTTTTAAAATTAGGATTATTTACGCAGTTTCCTCTTTTATAATTCTGCAGAACAATAATAAAATACATGAATGTGAATGATGAAAGCTTTCACATTTAAAACATGGAAAACTGAACTGGAGAGTTGCAAACAAAAGCAAGACGTCAGTTCGGTGCTTACTTCAGTTTGGAAACAGTCATTCTGTGGGTTTGAAATGTAATTATTTCCTATAAAAACTTTCAGAGAAGAGTACATACAGGATGAATTAAATAAGCCATTATATTTGCTTTTCATATAGTTTTTTTTCTTCAAGCATGATCTGGAAAAGTAGCTGTTTGTAATAGTGTAGAATGGAAGTTTTCAATCAAACAAGTTATAGTACTTTAGTTGCTCCAAACATAGTGCCTCCCACTTCCATACAAACTACGACAGAGAGAGCACAATAACACCATTTGATAGAGCAAATCCCCCACTACAAAATACCATTTTTCAACAGTCACCATTGTTAGCTGTGTTTTTGCTAGTAATGAGCAAAAGCCTGCATGCCGTGTTCATTAAAGTCTGCACCAGCAGAGGTAACCCACTGTCACCACTGCTGAAATGCACCAGCCACTGCCTCACTGTGCATATATGCACTGTTTGGATGCTATCAACATTCAGAAAGGCACTCTGTTTACAAAATCAACTAAAAGTACAATGCAGAATAGAAAGGTCTGAAGAAAGACTGAAAAATATGAGTTAAACCATTCATGTAACAGATCCATATTTATTTTAACACAGGTTGGTATAGATAAAGCCTGTTCTGTCTGTTAACAGTATTTTTAAAAGTATTTTTAACTTTGTCATTTAAGTTCGGAGTCCATTTTTGTTGTTAAAAGCTGCAATTCAGTTAAAAATCAAATTGCTGATGGAAATTTTTGAGGGTTTTGAGCAGTAATTACATGTTCAAACTCCCGGTCTTTGAACTGAATTCAGTTGCTCCTGTTGGTTAGACAACAAATCCAGTTAAGATGGTGAATTATGCTTAGGAGAAGAAGCTGCTAGCAATGTAGACTTAGCTCATTTTCCAGTAACAAAAGAGGCATATTCTGTGACTATCCCTCAATCTGAGAAATGCTGTTTCTCCAGCATGATATTTAACTTGTTTGCACACTGCAATACAAAAGCTAATGCTCAAATGAGGCTGGAAGGGATGATTTAGCAACTAATCACCCTGAGCGCCAGGATCTGCTGACCAGCAGGAGCAGTGTAACTTGCAGATCGGCAAGAGGCATTTGAAAAGGAATGAGGGATTCTAATGGGTATTGAAATTCTCTGCAAATCCAGAGATGGTAACAGTAGCTGCATTTCATGTAACTGGGGCTATGCTTTTCATGTGGAAATAATCTGTATGTTCTGACCTGTGTTGTCATTAAATCTCTCCTTCGTTTTCGTTGTTTCTTTATATTTAAAGTGCTTTTTTAAATGCTTTTTTTTTTTTTTCTGAAAAGCATTTTCTTTTTTCTGTTTCTTTTTTTTTTTTTTTTTTTTTTTTTTTTTTTTTTTCTTTAAGCAAGTGATTGCATAATTTCAGGCAAAATTTTAACAGCAGGAATGCTTGGAACCAGCTGCAGTCATTATTGATCAGTTTTTTGCCACTGCTTCTTTGTGTTTGCTATGCTTCTCAGAAACAAATATCTGTCCTCTAGTAGATGTATTTTTTGGGCAGCTTCTGGAAAAGGAGAGAAAAAAGGCTTCTACTGGAAGTGCAGATCAGATAGATATTTGATGAGCTATCTGTATTTCCCTAACTTGCAATGAGGTCCAGCCTTATGTAGTTAGTCTGCTTACAGAACTGTGAATTTCAGTGCTAGCCCAGGACTGGGCCCAAATGTCCATTTAAAAAAGAGAAGTTTCAGGCGCGGTAATTCATGTGCCAGCATACAGTTAAAATCTTGGTCTATTTTATATACTGTTTTGCTTCTCTCTAAGTCAGCACATCACTGTTAAAAATTCAAGATCTAGTCTTTTTTTTTTTTTTTCCTGATTACAGATTTAAATTGCAGATTGGCTCATTTTGCTTTTATTCCAAATTTAAATAACCAGGATGCAGAAGCGCATCTCAGATGTGGGGAAAATATTGCCAATTTTACACAGTTATTGTGAACAGTCTGTCTGCAGCTCAGTGGCTGTCCTCCAGAGTATAGGTTGCATCAAATGCTGTTGAATTTTACAACAGAGAGGTTTATTATTACTTTGTTTATTGTTTGTGTTCATATGAATTCATTATGCACTCCATTTTCTTTATTGATATATATACATTTTTTAATATAGATTGACAGTCTATTAGGATTAAGGATTTTACTGCCTGTCCTTTTCCTGTTCACTAAGGTACGAATCTATAAGGCAGTTATACTTGCCTTTATATATATACTCTATATATACACTCTACCCACTGTAAAGGCTTAATTCCCAGAGTGGAAATCCCACACCTATATTAGGCAACATTCAGGGAGCTGAACACATGGGACCAGAATTCACAATAGCCAAATGATACCTGGCCTGAAGGCCTGGTATTTGTAAAACAGCAATAAGAAACACGGGAAATGGAGATGGGCCTGAAATTCACCACATTAAATCATCTGCTGGACTAGGGTATTCTTGTGTTATCTATCTATGCAGAAAAACCAGTATATTTTGGAGGTGATTGTTGCTAAAGAATTTAACCAAAATGGGAGAATTCAATGCTCACTGCTGCCAGAGTCAGAGCCCATGTTCTTATCTTCATGGAGAAGTTCCAAGCCACAAGCTGGAGATAAGTTTTCTCCTGTTATGTCTGCTTGAAGCCCCTACGGTTATGTGGTTCTATGATTCTGTGATTCTGTGATTCTGTCTGAGCTTGTGGCTTGTTTGTAGTGGAAGAAGACATAAGAGGATCTGTTGAAAATATTCCAGCACAATACTAAATTGGGAGGAGATTTCATCTCCCTTGAAGGCAGAGAAATCTTGATGAATTAGAGGGCTGGAAAATCACCAACCACATGAAGTTTATTCTGCACCTATGACAGCAAAATCATAGATATATGTACAGATGAGTAATCAGAGGCTGGAGAGAGAGCAGGCCTATGGAAAGGAGTCTGGAGATTCTGGTGACATCAAATGGAATACAAGCCAGCAGTGTGCCTTGGCAGCCCTGGTGTGCCCCAGACCCAGTACTGCCAGTGGGTGAGGGGAGGGGCTGTCCCCTCTGCTTCTCACAGGGTGCAGAAGACAGCGCTGGGCTCTGCTGTCTGGTGAATGGCATAGAGGCGTGCTTGGGGAGGGGCAGGTGGGGATTAGGGACAGGTTCTGCGCCAGAGGGTGGTCAGGTCATGGAACAGGCTGCACAGGGCAATGGTCATGGCGCCAAACTGCTGGAGTTCAAGGAGCACTTCGACACTACTCTCAAACATGGGGTTGGATTTTGGATGATCCTGTGTAGAGCCAGGAGTTAGTCTTGATTATTCTTCTGGGTTCCTTCCAACTCAGGATATTCTGTGATTGTATTCTGTGATTCTGTGGATGAACAAATGGACAAAATGTCATAATAGTAAACAAGCTGATCACAGTCTGGTGTTGTGAGGTGAATAGCTTTTCTTCCTTAGTTCAGTGACAGTTGGTGTACAATCCGACCTACAGTATCCAAGTGACATTACCCAAACTGAGAAATTCTGAGTTGTCGTACATGAGCAATTGCTGTCAGCACCAACAGCAGAAACTGAAATTTAATGAAGAAGTTCCTCCATAGCTGGGAGTCTGGGATAATACACTGGAACTAAAAAAGGAACCCTCAGCAGCCAGAAGTATAACTTCCTCTTGAGGATAGCAGTAGAATTCACACTGCAACACCTCTTCTTTACTGCAGCTACTAATTATATTCTGAAAGTAAAGTTTATCATTTTGAGTTTTTCAGTCTTCAGCAACTCGTGTAAATGTTTCTTTGGATTTTCATTTAAATTCATAGTACTGAATCCACACAAAAATCTGCAGATCTAATTCCTGCTGGCACTCGAAAAAAAATGCAAATCAATGTGACGTCTTTCACGAGAAAAATAAAGGCAGAATAATTTATTCTCAAAAATTCATTGAAAATAAACAGCTATCTAGTCTGGTTTTGTATAGGTTAAATTTGGATTATGCATTTAAACAATAAATAACAGAGGATATTATCTGTGTTGTTGTTTCCCAGTGACATGGATCTAACTTAAAAGTATTCCATGTAGTTAGTAAAAATTAAAATGCAGAAATGAAGGATACTTATTAGAAAAACTTATCAATTGTTTTGCATAAATAAGCATTTTTAACTAATATTTTCCTTCTTTATGTTAATTAGTTTTTATAAACACTATCAAATTCTGCTATACAATCCCATGAATTATCCATTACATATCTCAGAGTATTTTGTAGGTAATACAATAGTGGTAGACATCATTGTTGTGCAATTAGTTATTATGTTACAATTGCATTTTCTGTAGTAGAGGAAAGATCTGTCATGACCATATATGAAGAAATTTTTACTGTTTTAGGAGAAAATAATCTGTCAGTCAGCCTTCTCAGGAAGAGAAAGAGTAGCAAGGGAAAAGGGAAGCTGATCTGGTAAACAGGCATTGGATTTAACATGTGCAAAGGACCTCTAAGAATCAGAAAGAAGACAGAGAGGACAATGCATCATGTTTAAACTGCAAAGCATAGCTGTTGTACTGAGGACTGAGAAGGAGAGAGGGAGACAGAAAGAAATAAAGAACAAAAGAAAAAAAATTTGCTCTAGTCTTCATCGTTGTAACTTCTATTTTATTTGCACAATTAAAACACCAAGAAACAAAAAAAACAGACTAACAACCAAGCAAACAAACATAACTGAACATTCTAAGTGAGTTTAGCTGCACCAAGATTATGGCATACTAATGATCCTAAGCCACCAGTCAGGACATGTTTGATCATTTACCACCAGTGCCTCACAACGTTTCAGCCAGCTGAATCTTCACTAACACTAATCATGGTACAGGGATTCTGGAGCCATCTCAGAAGGAGAAGACAGATGATTTTTTAGGCCTTACTAGTTGAAAGTATACCATTAGACATTATGTTCCTCTACTATACACTTTTCTGAGAGAGATTAGCCTAAATTATCATATATAAAGATATGATTTTATGTTTGAATCCATATGCCTTCATTTTAAGGAAGGGATTTATTTTGGACTTCTGAAAAAAATGAAAATATGTTGAAAATATAGATTTGTTTACATAGACTTTTCTGCTAATTTTTATTGTAATGGGTACAGGAATTTTTCCAACAGCTTGTTAATTCACAGCATGTTCTAGAAAATACCAAGTTATTCTGACTTTCTGTTTTAAATAAGCGTATGCTATATCAATTAAAACATTTGAGAGGAGAGAGTCATTTTTTTGGTAAGTGATTGTGCTTCAAGTTCAATTAAATTCTGCTGTAAGATTAAAACATTGCTAAGGTATGTGGAGTGACTAAATTAGGTGTATTTTAGTTACCATAAATTTGTGATAGAAAAATATTAATTAATCACTGATTGACTACTATTTCTCAACACTACATTGTCAAATATGTGTGATAGCCTATTAGGAAATGTCTACACTGGAACCACTTTTGGACTTTATAGTTTCTGGTGATGAGTTTGTGCAATCTTTCTATAAATATCTGAATTGTTTTTCTTCCTGGTAGGTGAGCTTTGGGAAAAACCTAGAACTGAAATAGCCAATTAAAAAGGTACATGTTTTCTTTGGAATGATATGTGAGATAAATATATTTAAAACATAGAGAAACATAAATGTAACACTACATTACAACATCGGGTACCTGGAACTCCAGGTACAGGAAAGAAGCTTGATTTTCATAAATTTGAAGAATCTGTAACTTCCTTCAGAGTTACTAGGTGCTTTTACTGGCATAAAAGAAAATGTACAAAACAAAGCATTTTACTTCAGCCCTCTTACTAAAATAGCGTGTCATTGCAAATCATACTTTCATAATGCTGAAGATTAAAAGGGAAAGAAAAAAAGTGGGAAGAAAAATCATGTGTTTCACACATTCATTTTGTAATCTCTCAAATAAAAGTCATTTTGAAACCCTAAGTACATTTCAGTGTTTCTAAGAATGGGTATAATACCCAGGTTTAAATGCTGAGCTCTGTCATCTTGTGAAATTGCTCTCTTTGATAACAGATGTTTGGAAAGGGCTATTTCCCCTCCAAGTCAGCATCAGGTAGATTTAGCCAAATCAACTTCTCTTTGAGCTATGTGCTGTGGACTGAATCAGGAACCTGCTGGAGCTTATTTGGAGCTGACTAATAATCAATTCTGGCAAATTATCCTCCTCCTAGTTTTCTGAAGCAGAAGTCTTTGAGCAGTCCTACGTGTTTGTGGTTTACTTGGCATCTGGCCTGATGGCTGCACGTGGGTCTCACCAGTCTCAAAGGGGGAAATGGATCCTAGACCAGAAGCTAGCCGGGATAATTGAGAGGTCTCTAAACTAGGTATGAAAAGGGAAAGGGTTAAAATGAGGCTTGCTAAAGGTGAGTCTGGTGAAATGTTGACTGGTATGAGGGTGAGAGCATCAACACCATTGCATGCAGCACAGGCAACAAACAGGAGGAGCTGGAAGCCATCATGCAGTAGGCAAACTGTGACTTAGTCATCACTGAAACATGGTGGGATTGCTCCCATGACTGGAATGCTGCAATGGATGACTATACACTCTTCAGAATTGGCAAGCAAGGAAGGAGGGTCAGTAGTATGGCTCTGTGTGTTAGAGTTTCGATGCTGAGCTCAGGGCTGGGAATTAGAAGGCTGTCTCTATGAGTAATGGTCAGGGAAAAGGCAAACTAGGCTGATATCCCAGCAAAGCTCTTTTATAGCCTGCCTAGCCGGAATGAAGAGACAGACAAGGTGTTTTATAAGCATCTCTCAGAAGTAGACTTCAACTTCCCTAATATATACTGGAAATAAAATACAGTGCAGAAATAACAGTCTAGGAGGTTTCTAGAGTGAGTGGAAGATAAATTCTTGATGCAGCTGGTAAGAGATCCTATGGGGGAGGTGCCCTGCTAGACCTGCTGTTCACAGGACTGGTGGGAGATGCAGAGGTTGGGAGCTGTCTTGGGAGAACAACTGTGAAATGGTAGAGGGTACGTGCTTTAGAAGGAGGGTGGGACTCTATGATTTCTTGAGGTCTCTTCCAATCCTGCAGTTCTGTGATTCTGTAAACACTGAGTTCTCAGTTCTTAGTGATTCAGGAGGGGTGTCACCAAAATTGCTACCTTGGACTTCTGAAGGGTGGACTTTGAACTATTCAGGACATTGGTAAGGAGGGTTGTTTGGAATTCAGTCCTGAAAGGTAAATGGGTCCAAAGGATGGATGCTCCTAAGAATTTATTAGAAGCACAGAATTTAGAATTTATTAGAGGCACAGTAGCAGAATGTCCCCATGTGTCTTAAGATTAGATTTCTCTGGACGAGAAAAAGACTGGCATGGATGGATGAACAGAGAACTTCTTCTGAGGCTCCAGAAGAACTGTCTACTTCCTGTGGAAGAAGGGGCATGCAGCTCAGGGAGAGTAGAAATAAGTTGTTTGGATATGCAAGGAGAAAATTTGAAAGGCAAAAGCCAAGCTTGAGTTCAACTGATCACAGTAGTAAAAGGGAACAAAAGACTTTTTTTAAAAATATATTAACATTAAGAGGAGGTCTAAGGAGAACCTCCATCCTTTACTGGATGTTCCATCATGGAATATGAGGATAAGGCTGAGGTTCTCAATGCCTTCTTTGCATCTGTCTTTTATTATCAAACCAGTTATCTACTACCTGACCTGAAAGTAGGAGTGGAGAGCAAAATAAACCACATGTGATTCAAGTGGAAACAGTTAGAGACCTACTAGTCTATCAGAATTGTCACAGGTCCATGCAACCAGATGGTTTCCACATGAGAGTGCTGAGGTAGATAATGGAGGTGATTAATGATCTGCTTTCCACCGTCTATCAGTGTTCTTAGTCAACTGGAGAGGTCCTAGAGGATTGGAGGCTTGCCAGTGTGACTCCCATCCACAAGAAGGGCCATGTGGAGGATACAGGGAACTACAGACCTGTCAGCTTAACCTCGGTGCCATGGAAGGTTATGGAACAGAGAATCTTGAGTGAGATCACACAGCACGCAAGGGCAACCAGTGGATCAGGCTCAGCCAGCACAGATTCATGAAGGACAAGTCCTGCTCAACCAGCCTGATCTCCTTCTATGATCAAGTGACCTGCCTGGTGGATAAGGGAAAGGCTGTCAGTAGCCTACCTAGACTTCATCAAGGCCTTTAATACTGTCTCTCACATTATTCTCCTAGAGGAGCTGTCAGGCCATGTGTGCCTGGAGAGGTACATTATTTGCTGGGTGAAGAACTGGCTGGAAAGTCAGGCCCAGAGAGAGGTAATGAATGGAGTTAAATCCAGCTGACAATTGGTGTTCTGCAGGGGTTGATGTTGAAGCCAATCCTGTTCAGTGTTTTTATTGTTGACCTGGATGAGGGGGTTGGGTATAATCTCAGTAAGTCTGCAGAGGACACCACGCTGGGAGAAAATGTCAATCTTTCAAGGAGTAGGAAGGCCCTACAGAGGGTTCTGGACAGGCTGGATAGCTGGGCTGAGGCCCGTGGGATGAAGTTCAACAATAACAAGTGCATGGTCCTGTATATAAGCCAGCAACTCCAAGCAACGCTACAAGCTTGGGGTAGAGTGGCTGGAAGAAAGGGACCTGAGGGAGTTGGTTGACACTTGGCTGAACATTTACCAGTAGTGTGCCCAGGCTGCCAAGTAGGCCAAGGGCATCCTGGTTTGTATCAGAAACAGTGTTGCCAGCAGGAGCAGTGAAGTGATCATCCTTCTGTACTCAGCACTGTTGACGCCTCAAGTACTGTGCTCAGTTTTGGGCCTCTCAGTACAGGAAAGACATTGAGGTACTGCAGTGTGTCCAGAGAAAGGCAAGGAAGCTGGTGAGGGGACTGGAGCACTAGCCTGAAGGAATGGGGGAGCTGAGGCTCAGAGAATTTATTGCTCTCTACAATGACCTGAAAGGAGGTCATTATGGCGAAGTCAGAATCAGACTCTTCTCCCATGAAACTAGCAATAGGACTAGACGGAATGGCCTCAAGTTGCACAAGGGGAGGTTCAGATTGGATATTAGGAAAAAGTTCTATTCTGAAAGAGTCAGGAACTGGAACAGGCTGTCCAGGGAGGCTGTACTAAGAAACATAGTTTAGTGGGAAAATGGTGGTGGTAGGTGGATGGTTGGACTGGATGATCTTGGAGGCCTTTTCCAACCTTGGTGATTCTATGATATTAAATCATCTGAATTCAGACTTATTTTTTCCCCAGTATATTTGAGGATATGCCAGGAAAGAAGTCCTTTCTGGGACAAAATCCTCGTTTTCATCTCGTTTTGTTCAAGTCTCCTCTTTTGCCATCAGACTTTCATATCTGTCTCAGAGGCATTCTGTCAGCTGATGGATGATCATTCAATTATGTTTGCACAAAAAGAGAACATGTCCCACAGCTTAATCAAATCAGGGTAGAAATAATTATCATCTTTTATCTAAGATTCAGACTATACTTGATTGGGAGTCTGATAATGTAATTTCCAGTTAACATGCTGATCAGTGTTATATTCAGTGAAAAGATTTCTGGGGCTTCTTTTCAGGTTCCAGCAGCCAAAGGCAGAGATTGCATGCAGAGAAAATACTCAACCATCCCAACTGATGTCCTCTCTATGAAAGAGGCCTGGAGGAGCCTGGAGAGGCATGGTTAGGGAACCTTAATGATGTTAAGACTGCTTGGTTTCCTTTTTGAGGCACTAAGTTGGATTTTGGCATTAGATAAGTCTAATTTGCTATTAGAACAGATACCTTTGATTGGATATCTTTTACATTTAATTTTATATTACATTTTTTTCAGGAGATAATACATGAATCTGAAATAACTATAGACTATTATGTTTGCTTTTTCATTCCTACTCCTAAAAACCATAGAATGAATCATAGCTTAACTCCTCTGAAAATGAATTTCCTCTTTGTGCTTGGTGAAATGTAAATATGTATGGGAGCAATTATGATTAGATTTATTTTCTTCTCATCATGACCTTATGAGGGGAGTCAGAATTCTGGAAGCATAGGCAAGATTTCACAATGTTACAATTTTGCTATCATTATCCTTGATATAAAGACACAGTACTTTGAAAAGATTTACCAAATACATCTTTGCATTGTAATATGAATATTATATATAATTATGGTCATATTGTGTACATATGTATTTATATATGTACTTTTGTGTATAAACATAGAAATATGCAGCTGTGTGAATATATTGCTTAAAAATTAATGAAAACTTCTACAGATTTAAAACCACTGTTGTGTGATAGAAGACAGGCAAAAAATGGAATAGAGCTGTAGTGGAATATCATGGTTTCCAGGAAGCTGCATCTTTGTTTTAATGACTTTTTAAAATTAAAGATGAAATAGAACCACGTGTGAACTACAGTACAGTTCTTGTCATCAAAGAACCATCTTCTATGGTGTCAGTGGTTCACTGCAGGCAGGAATGCCCTTTGAAAATTATTAGACTGTTCTTGGACTACATATAATCCCAATGTCTGGTTTTGTAATAGTTACTGCTTTAATTTAGCTCTGATTGTAATGCTTGCTACAGTTTTCACAGCTGGTTATTTTTCTGCTTCCGTTAGACCGTAATTTCCTACTTCTTTATGATGCATTACAAAAGAATAACTCTAATTACTGGAAAAATACCTGTAGTTTGAAAATCACAGCTGAAGCACAGTACAACATAGGTGGTCTAAATCTTACTGTTAGAAATTATTTATAACTTCTGTTGTATTTCATTAAAATATTTGCATTGAGGTCTTTTCAAATAACCAGTAGCAGTCAATTCACCTGGCAATAAATATAAGAATTTAAATCAAGCTTTTTTTACCTTAACACATCAAGATCTTTTCGTATGTTTTTGTTTGGTAATTGATTTCAGAACTGATAGAATTGTCTATGTTATGATCAACAAAAATGTGTGTGGATCTTTCTGGAAAGTTAATTAATTTACTAATTACATGAGTAGGATTTCTCCTTAGTTAATATAGATTTTATTATTTAAGAGAAAGAACAGCATAGATTTAAAGTAACTTGGATTTTGTGTCGAAGGACATGGTTTAGTGAGTACTGTTGGTGATAGGTGGATCTTGAAGGTCTTTTCCAACCTTCATGATTTTGTGATTCTGTGATTCTGTGGTTCTGTGAACTAGAGTTACAGACTGAAGAACTCTTTTTTTCTTATATTATTCTGCTTGAAAATGTCATGTGGTTGGAATGCCTAAACAACTGGTTCACATGCTGATTTAAAAAAAAAATGCCCAAATTAAATCACCTTGTAAAATTAGAATTGCTGTGAGTTTCTCAGAAAACTTAGGAACTGTTTGTGTTCTGAAAGGATCAAAAAAGCTTCAGAAATAGTCACATAAATTCTTGGATATAAGGGATCCTGCAATTATTGTGCCTCTGTGTGTTACACTCTGTAAATGTGAAATAGAAATGGCCTCAGAGTCAAGTCCACCAAGTCCCAGTCTCTTTTAGACAATGTTTCTATGATTCTGTTTCTCCATGCATTTCTACAGCCTATGATTTAGTAACTACTAGTGGCAATTGTTTTATGGTTTTGGCCAGAAGTTCCTTGATGAGTTTGATTCAATTACTATTCTTAATACACACAAATTTTACTTCTTTTTTTTTTTCTTTTTTCTTTTCCCCATTTACTACATGTTTGTAGCCAGAAAACTTCATGCAAGACAGCTAAAAATGATCATCACCTAGAAATGGTAGAGCATCAACAGTTTCACATGCTTTTTCCCAGCATATAAACACAAAGTATTAGTTTTAGAAATTATGTTAACCTTCACCTCTCTTTCTCTGCATAAGTCTAAAAAATTCAAATTTCCTTTGAAGTCCAAGAAATAATGGTTGTTCCCTTGGAATTTATTCTGGAATGTGGCATCATTCCAGTTCTCGTCCAGCAAAGTACCTTAAAGTCTGAATTTCCATTGGAAGTTATTTTCCTGAATGAGGACTTTTGGATTTGTAATTTTTTCCCAAAGTGCATTGACCTACCCATGCACTTATAATGTTTGCTTTGTGCTTATTGAAGAGTTGTTTATAAACTCTCTTGACAAGCAGGTACTCATAAAGCTTTGAACTCTCTCTGCGTGTTGAGTTGTTGCCACTGCTTTGCATGCCTGACCTTTTTTGAATATATACATGGGAGGTAGGTAATATCCTTCTTGTGAAACTGTTTCTTTTCTTTATATATTGCTTTTTTTTTTTTTTTTTTTCCCTTGCTTTTCTAAGAAACTTTGAATGAACATATCCTTTTTTTCTTTAAAGTGTTAATACCAACGTTGTTTACTGTCCTTTGAAAAAAAAAAATTTGTCAGATTTTCTAGAAATATTTTTCTGGAAATATTTTGACAAAAGTTGATACTAAATTCTAGTTTTGAGCCATCTTGAATGTTTTGCAAGATTGTAAGGATGACTGTATAGCATCAGTCTAGTGGTTTAGCTAGTCCACCAGTTTTTCTGGGCTGGTTGCCAGTAATAGATGCTTAGAGAAATGGGCTAAAAAACAGTTAAGTGTATTTCCACATAAATATACTGTAAGCACTTCCTGTCTTTTAGCTTGCTAAGGCATGTGAATTTGCACACTCATACCTACTTACACGTCAATTTTTTTTTTTCTCATAAATTTTAGACTTTGCACAGAAAAATTTACTGCAATTTATTTCTCAAGGGACAAATTGTGTTGTCTTCAAGTACTTAGAAAGTAAATTCCCATATGTTTAAGGCAAGTAGAATAATTGTTTAGGCATTTAAAAATACGGTGCATCGAATATCTCCCCATAAATGTCTTTAGTATCTTTACACGTTTATATTTTGGTAAAATTGGAATCCATCTTGTTGACCACTCTTGTCAGAGGAGACTTTTGTCAGAGGTGTTTCCACATAGAGCCAAATCTTTACTAACAAAACTTACATAGCTTTTTTGATAAGTGTGATAGGACTCAAAAACATTTTAAAAAGGCAGAATAACTGTTCAAACCCAAAAAATAGCTTTGCACTGATCAGGGAAACAACTTCTAATCTGTAGAAAATGTCCTAATTGTTTCAGAATGGGACTGATTTTGACCATGTCTGAGAGAGAAACAGAAATACTGTGTTCTGAATTCCCTTTCTGTTCAAACTGCAATAGCCATAATGCTGAGATGGATACAGCTATAGTATCTTTGTCTATTGTCATCAGGACTCTGAAATAGATGTGGTATGTAAAAAGATTAAATTTCTAGTTAGAAAAAATACAAAATATTAATAGGTCATCAGGTATTGTGGTAATTATGCTTTCTGGTGAGACTGTTCCTCTTACAAGTTTGAGCATAAAATTACAGAGTTCATTAGAATTGCTAAATATGATTATACATATGCTAAACACATAACTCTCAACCAGTTTGAGCTAAAAAAGAAAAGAGATTAGGGGCCAAATTACAAGGCAATTTAGCTGAAATCTACTGTAATTATTCCACTTTATGTCAGAACTCCCCATGACATTTTTAACATCTACTTACAGCTCTCTCTTTAGTAATTTACTGCTTTATATGGGAACAACATAAAGTTCATGGTTGGCTGACGTGTTTTACATTATGTCAGCTCCTAAGATGTTTTCACGGTAAATAAGCGTTTCTTTGTCAGAGTGACCTGTGCTGTTCTGAATTATATTTCTTTCCTCATATCCGAGGACAAACAAAAATCCACCATACCAAATCACATTGTGGATTACATTCTTATTTCCATTTAGCATCTTTAACCTTCTTTTTTTCTTGAAGAGATTCTCACAGTCCTTCTGGTTTATCTAAGAAGTACATCCTGCTTTGATGACACTTATCTTTCTTTGTGATTTCAAAACAATTTAAAGATTCCTAAAATTAAAAGACAAATCCTACCTAGGGATTGATAATACAAGCAGCATATTAGTGATTGATATCTTTATGTTAATTTTCTCACAACTAATGTGATTAATTTCAAGGCAGGCAATAGCAGATTTCCTCGAGTCCTGTACCAGTTCATAATTGAAGATACACTTTGAAAGAGCTAAAGAAGATACTGAGTATATGATAGGTTTAGGGACAGTTTCTTGGTCTTCCATGTATCACCTTTGTTTCAATAGCTGTCTGGACTGAGTGGTGGACTCCCACGCTATAAAAAGCCCTTTCAGTTCCTGATGGCTGACGTCTTCTGTCCTGTGCCACCTGTCCTTTATCTATCCTTCCCTTTAACACAGAACTACTTTGTACACCCTCAGCTGAATGACACCAGAAGAACTCACCGGGCACATTAATGATTCTGGCTAGCTGACCATGCTGTGTAATACTCAACATTGCAGAAGTAAATTACTAATCAAAAATATCTGAACCAAGAAGGAAAAAAAAAAAAAAAGAAAAAAAAAAGTTAAAGCAGGAAATGCTCTGTTGGTGGGAAACTCAACAATCTAACCCCAAACCACAATAAGCAAGTTCGGTGCTTACAAATTTTTGGAGTGCAAAGCAGTTAACATTGAAGGGAAGAAAGGAGAGCTTGATGAAGGCTGTCTTGTAAAAACAGCTGTTCTTTTTTATCTAAGCCTTAAAATCTCAAACTATCTTCCTAGTATATTACATATGAAGACTTACCAGAATTTCTTCAGGTAACTTTGATGTCTGTCCTAAAAGAAAATGATTCTCTGAAAGTCACTGATGTTCCTTTTATATCTCAGCATCCTGATACACCATAGAAAGAGATGATATAGAAGTCACCTAGAGAGTTCAGTACACAAAGAAACTTCAAAAAAATATCTCAATGGGATTGAATTTGAAGCATGCCTGAACTTTTCCAGAAATAGCACATTTGCAGTCTTTTGCCTGAAATGGGTAGAATATGACTTGTTTTGTGATAAAACAATTATTTTTATTTTTTTTAGTTAACTGAAATTGAATTGAACTGATATTTTGAAATTTGTGTGAAAAGCTTGACTTGATAGTAATTCTGCTGACCATTTAAATGTATTTTGTGAACTTAATATTCTGCACAGAAAATCATTCTTCTACTCTTGAGAAAGTTTAAAAGGTCATTAATATTTAATAAGAACATTCTTGCACAATTTAAACATGTGGGTTTTTCACAGGGAAAAGCAGAGGTGAGGAGACAGTTTCTGGCAAGTGTGGTTTGTGGCTTAAGAATGTCCTTTGAACTACTAATTCAGACTTTTATCTGAAAGAGTTACAAAACTCTGCTCCTAAAATAACCTGCCAGAACAAAAATCTGCTAAGCTTCATGTTGCCATGAGGATAGAATTATGTTCATAGCTCTTAAGAGCTGAAGCACCGTTAGCTAATCAGTGGACAAGGATTTGCATAATCTTGTAACATGATGATGGTGTTGTGCAAATTTGTGCAGTGCAATGAGCTGCTGACATAGAGCTATGATCAAAATGGCTGCCCAAACTTATCTGTATCCGTGGAGTTCACCCTCATCCCGATTAAGAAGGGCAAGTTGATTAACTATGAGTAACGAATACTAATAGTAGTATTTCCAGGGGAGACCTCATTGCACTTTACAACTTCCTGAAGGGAGATTGTTATGTAAAAGGGTCTGGCCTCTTCTCCCAGGCAAATGGACCTGAGGAAATGGCCAGAAGTTGTACCAGAGGAGGTTTAGGTTGGATATTAGGAGAAACTTTTTCTCTCAAAGGGTGGTCAGGCACTGGAATGGCTGCCCAGGGAGGTGGTGGAGTCGCCGTCCCTGGCAGTGTTCAAGAGGCGCCTGGATGAGGAGCTACGAGAGATGGTTTAGTAGCTTGTGGCACTGATAGGAATGTGAGGGTGGTTGGACTGGATGATCTTGAAGGTCGTTTCCAACCTTGCGATTCTATGATTCTATGATTCTATGATTCTATGATTCTATTTGTATTAGTATTAGTACTATTAGTAGAATACTGTCTTCAAGATGCAGAATAGGACATAATGATAAAGGAGAGAGTAATCTGAAAGCTTCATGCACATATTTTGTGAATACCAAGTTCTAGAGAGAAGTAATTAATCCAAAGATGTATAAGTATCTAATCAAAGTATAAAAGTGGGAAGAGGCAGAAGGTAGTGTCATTCCAATATATGTAGGTGATGCTGCCTGTTTGTGTCTTAACAGCCAGCTTAGTTTGTGAATGTATAACTTAGCCCATTGCTTTTTACCTTCACTGCTAAATGAAAGGCAAGTGCCTTTCAAAAATGATGAGAAATCAGGCAAGATGTAAAAGCTTTGGCACCACTGTAAAATAAATAAAGAAATAACAACAAATTTGTCATAGGGCAGGCACACAACCATTTTTAGGAGACTAATTGCTTTCTGGGTTGTTTTTTTTTTAAAAAGCCAGTTTTGAAACAGTCAAATTGTAAATACAAAATAGCAGTCACCAAAGCAGAGATTAGGACTATTTATTGTCTCCTTCATCAGTGCATGAAACAACTCTGCTTCTCAGATAGCAATTAGGCATAAGTCGCATATTATTAGGACTGAGTCTGCTGCAAAGTCTGTCCTTGTGGTACTGTATGTATGATGGACACTGCTTAGCTTCACAGTTGCCAAGTACAGTCCTGGAAGGAGACTTACTGGCAAGTCTGAAAATTGCAAATAATGTACTCAAGTATCAGATTTCTAAGATAACTGTTTCTTAAAACATTATTGTTGATACAGCAATTTTTTGTGTGTTCCTTTCACTCAAAAGCAGATTGCTCTGACCCCTTCAAGCTTCACCAGAAATCAGTGCTAGGTTTTAGTATTACTGGATTGGTTTGTTATTTCAGCTGTTGTTTTGCACAGTCACAGAATTCCAGGAGCAGGGGCTTTAAAAAGAAAATACGACAAGACTAGGAATATCATATTGTTTTCCTTCCATAGCGATAATAGCTGCCTATTAGAACAAAGATTCTTATCAAAAGCTTTGCTGATCTTGTTTGTATGTAACAACTTTTTCAGCATGATTCTCTGTTTTCTTTTTTTTTCTTTTTTAACTATGAAGAAATATCTACAGCCTGATTTACAAGTAATTAAATGTAATGCTAGAAATATGAAAATATTCAGCCGATCTTTCCCAAGATACAGTTACAGGCTAGACTAATAATATTAATTGCCCTTTAATTTTAATCAGAAAAAAATACTTTCATTACTACATGAATTGCAAATTAGAGTATTTTGTAAATTCTTGATTTCACCATGTTTTTGGAGCTGAATTTAAAGTTTGGTTCTGCAACTCTCTCCTTAGAATAGAAGAAAATATATTCTAAAATTAAAACCTGGGCATTTCTAGAAAGAAAAATACTTTCTAGGCCATAACATGAAGCTTGTTTAAAGAACAAAGTGGTACTTGAATCAAATTCACCTCTTTTATTTTTGAAGAAAATGCCGGGACTCACTGATTTCACCATGGTAAGGAAAGACGGAGGCATGCTATTGATACAGCAGGGAGGCTCAAAACATGGCTCCAGAACAAATAGCAGCTGTGCTGAGCTAGGGAGGAGGCAGTGGTTCAATGACTTTTGTAAGCTGTGTATTTTAGGAGTGGTAGTATCTGGACTGCAGAGAATGAAAGTTTTCTGTAGGTCTTAAAAATAAAGGAAAAAAATACAGGAAAAAAAAAAAAAGGAAAAAAGAACAGGAAAGAAGGAAAATAGGAAATCTGAACAGATAGGAACTTCAAGTACAGTTACCAGCTGCAGGGATGTGGTGAGAGAAAGCAAATCTAACAAAGTTCTTACAAGTGTGGCTTGGGTTTTCCAGGAACTAAACTGTTCCTCTAGAAGAAGCTCTGCCCCACCTTCCACCACCCAAACAAACCTCCTGGAGCCATTTTGCTGTGTACATTTGGAATATTGTCTCTCTCCTCAGCTCTGTACCCAGCTATTTCCAGCTGGCCCTGCCATACTTACAGCCTTCTAATATGATGAATGACCTACCAACTCTGATTTCACGGTGAGTTATAGGGACTAGCATACAGTCATCATACAACATACATACTAGTTAGCATACACTAGATTACATGTACAGGCAGGCCGAGTAGCTGGCTTTTTAACTTCCAAATGTGTTTTGTTTTTTGTTTTTTTTTTAAATATATATGTACTTAGGTAGATAGAAACACACACACATGTATTTATATAAAAGAACAGAATTCCAGGGAAACCAAAGCCATTAGAAGTCTGAAGGAACTGCTGGGAGGAGATAGGTCCACAATCAAGATCTGAATTGGCCGTACACAGTGCTGTATTTTCTTTGCATACCTTAGCTGAAGAAACAGGTTTGAAATGTTTTCCATTCATATCAGTAAGTGTTCATATGTTTCCTTCTCTGGGCCCAGTGATTTCTGTTGGAAGTGCTGCTTCCAGAGAAGTGATACACCCAGAGCAGTCTCTCATTTTGCTGCAATGCTTCTCCTCTCTTTTCTCATTTTTTGTGCCCTGCTCAGTTACTTCTGCTGTAGACCTGCAGCTACTCTTCCTGGGTGGCTGGCAGTAGGCTTTGGATGGGTTTGCATCTGTCCATACCCGGAGGAAGATGATTTTTGCACAGGCTCTCCCTCTCTGAAAAGTGTACATACTGATTTTGTGTTTGTCATATTTCCCTTTTTATACTTTATTCATTGAGATCCCAGAGATCCCTGAGGAAAGATCAGAGATATGTCTTTTAAGCTGCTCAGAAAACAGCCAGTTTAGATTTTCATTCACTTACTGCCTCAAGTCCTTTCATGTAAAAACATAAGAAAAGAAGGAAACATACAGTCTCTTTGATGGAATGTATAAATAACCATTGGGAAGCAACAGCAGGAAAGAAACATGAAACTCATAAAGCAGCTGCCATTCTTGATCACTCTGCCAATTTTGTTTAAGTTCACAGAAAATATTGACCTGTAAAGTGAGAATTCACCCAATTCACATTTCTAATTTTATCCTTCTGTTTGCCTCTTTTCAAATGATGTTCACCAGAGATAGAGATGCTGTCAAAGAAATCTTCCAGTATTGCCAATTTTCTGGCACAATCGTAGAATCATGGAATGGTCTGGGTTGAAAAGGATCACAATGATCATCCAGTTCAACCCCCTGCTATGAGCAGGGTCACCAACTGCCAGACGAGGCTGCCCAGAGCCACATCCAGCCTGGCCTTGAATGCCTCCAGGGATGGGGCATCCACAGCCTCCTTGAGCAACCTGTTCCAGTGCTTCACCACCCTCTGCATGAAAAACTTCCACCTGATATCTAACCTAAACCTCCCCTGTCTCGGTTTAAAACCATTCGCCCTTGTCCTATCACTGTCCACTCTTTCAAACAGCTACTCCCTCCTTTTTATATGGTCCCTTAAGTACTGGAAGGCCACAATAAGGCCTCCCCGGAGCCTTCTCTTCTCCAAGCTAAACAAGCCCAGTTCCCTCAAGCTTTCTCCATAGTAGAGGTGCTCCAGCCCTCTGACCATCTTAGTGGCCCTGCTCTGGACCCACTCCAAGAGCTCCACATCCTTCCTGTACTGTGGGCCCCAGGCCTGGATACAGTTCTGCAGATGGGGCCTCACAAGAGCTGAGTAGAGGGGAACGATCACCTCCCTTTCCCTGCTGGCCACCCCTTTTTTAGTGCAGCCCAGAACACAGTTGGCTTCTGAGCTGCAAGCGCGCACTCTGGCTCATGTCCAGCTGCTTGAGCACCAGGACCCCCCAATACCTGGGATTGCCCGATATATGTAAAACTTAAAATGTGGGGAAAGTAATGTAAAATGACATTTGTATGTTTTGCATACAATGTAGAAATACAGAGGCATAGAATCACTCGAGTGTGCTGTAAAATCAGTTTGTGTTTTCCATACTGAATTCCATAATGACAAACTCATTAAAAGTTTTTGCTGCCAAATGCTGTTTGCTTTCACCTTATAAACTGTCTGCATTAATAAGAAGTTACTCCACTTAGAAGTTATTTACATAAAGTATTCTTCATGTCAGTGGTGAAGTGCTAGACAAGGGATAGGGACTGCACACACAGCAAATTAATTCAGAAAGGCACAGATTTAATGCATTGCTCAAAATCATTGGTATAATTGAAGTATATGTTCTAATGTGGCAGACATTCTGGATGACATCTGCCTTAGCAGGCCTTGATGGTAAGGGGGATTTACTTCTACTAAATTAGTTCAGCTAACTCTATATTGGAAGCCTAAATGGTCATTATTTTCAAAATATTTATAAAAACCAGGGTTTCTGTGTTTTGTGTTTTGATACTTTCTAGCTCCATAAATGCTTATCTTTATGTGCAGAACAGGTTATTTCTTCTATGCCAGCTGGACTGCTGTCTCTACATATTTCTGCTTACGCAGATGGCTATTACATTATAGCTCTCCCAGTCCTCTGCAACCATTGCTGTCGTAGAGCATTCCCTCACTGTCATTCATCCTCTTTGGTTTTTCTACTCTACTTCTTTAATGAGCAGTCAATTGTCCTTATCATACTTTATTCCCATGAATGAAAGAGCCCCCAGGATGATCCATGTGTCTTGTTTTCTTCCCATCAAAGAAGAAAATGAACTGCCTTGGTTAAAATGCCATTCATTAGTAGGTCAAATTTTATTCTTCCTCAGGCTTATTTTGTTTAGTTTGCTAAACTAAACATCAGTGCAATATATCAACATTATATTTCAGAATATAAACCTAAAAAGATGGTCACCAGTTCAATTCCATGGTCTTGCTAAAAAGATTGAAGTGAAATAACAGCAGTCAGCAGCCATACCTAAATTGGAGCTTTTCTTTGAGTACAAACTAATACCCCAGGATAAAAATGACAGTGATTTACAGATACAAAGATGGTGAAATATGAAAATTAGTTTTTTTCTGCTCAGTTCTTCTGTAAGAATAAAAGTTAATAAACAGAAAAATCCACTTACACTACTGCACTATCTAATGCAGATACATTAAACCAGTATAATAAAATGTGTTGCTTAATATTAAAGAATTTCATATTTTCAGCGTACTTCTTCCTCCAACATGCTATTTGCTGTCAATTGGCAATACTATATAAGGAGCTATCTTTGGGGTGTTTGTTTTCTAATATATTCTAGTCAGAATACAGAGGAAATGCCTATGAACATATAAAACACAAAAACATTGACAAAACTGATTTCTGGTATTAATTTCATTTCTCACAGAACCATAAACACTCCTGCACATAATCTGTACATTAGAGCAATGAAAAGTGTGTTTTTTTATAGCAAGTGCACTGGTAATAACACCAACATGAATGTGATTATCAACATATGAACCGATTAAACTCCGCCTTGTTAATGGTCATCCATCTATGCCATATGCTGACAGACCATTTATGAATTTTTTTGTTGTTGTCACATTATCTGCAGGCATATATTATATGCTTGCTGTATAGAGAACAAAACCCAAATATCTGCTTCCTTCCTTTGACCAAGTCAAACCCAATACCTTGGTCTACTCTGTCTGTGTTTGGATCCTCATCTGCAGATCCTTCCATTTGTGTAAAGTATTTAAGAACTTTTATCTTTGTTTGTCTTACTTTACACTCATTTTTATTCTCTGTAATTAGAATACCTAGGTCCATACTGACTCCCTTTAAGACTGTCTGCAAAGTGGTTAGTGTCTTAAGCTAGGAAGCCTCAGTGCCTTCTGGTTCGGTTGTGAGGACTGTTCACTCTTATCTGCAGACAGGTTTCAGTAGATATTACCCACAGCAAAATAAGACTTGCTTCAGTAACAGTAGCCTTCTGCTTGTCACAGCGCCATATTTCCAACCAAACACGCCACTGACAGACAAGCACGCAAGCAGACACTGACAAAACTTGTTTGGAAATTGCATCTGTTCTGTACAGTAAGACTGTAGCATATCCCTCCCAGCTCTTTTTCTAAGTATCAAATCAAATAAATGAAGCCAGTGAAACATGAGAGTGAAACCTACTCTGTACAAGAAATACAAAGGCATGTGTTGTTTTTTTTTACAATGAAAAGTTGCATTTTTCCTGCTAACAATGTTTTTCCTTGAAATTTCAATGTTAATTTTCCTCTTATTTACAGAGCACAATCTACTCAGAGAGAACTGACATCTGTGTGTTAGAATGTATGCAGGCTTAGTGGAAGAGTCTTAATACCTTAATTTCAGGAGTACCCCCAGAAAATTTGTAGCAGTTAGAACAGCTATCCTGCCTCTGGACTACATGTGGAAAAGTGTCAGCCAGCTCAGAATACAAACAGGAGAAGTTTAAGCCTGTCTGATGTTTCTCACACAGGCAGAGCCACATGGCCTCTTAGTGTCTAACTTCTCTTTTAGTCTTGGAGCGCTGAAACTACATCAAGGCAATAGCAGCCATAAACCAGGATGTACTGAGTACATGTATTTTAGGCATATCCTTGTTTGGTCTCAGCAACTGTCTTATTATTTTTGTTATTCAATAAGTAGTTTCTGATACATGTAGAATCTCCTTTTTTACTTTGTTGGATTATAGAATGCATGACATATGCATAAAGAATGCCTGATTATTTTTCTCCTTTTCATAAGGCAGTGCAACTAACACAGGAAACCCTTTCAGAAAACAATCCAAATAAAACATTGTTTACCTCAAGTTATTTCTCTTTTTCAGCAGGAAGACAAATAAATTTGATCGTATTATAAATTGGTTCTCATCTACCCAAAATATCTGAAATAATGGAATTATGACTCAAAGTCTGTTGAAAAAAAAAAAGATAGCTTGTCTATTAGAGAGTTAGAGGACTACACAGAAATGTTATGTATGGTTCATCTAAAGCTTCCAAGGTTCACAGATAAAAATATTAAATAGGTTTGTTGGAATAGGATATAGTTACGCTCTTCCTGTAATTTCACTATTGCTTTTATCTCATAGTCTCAGTACAGACTCGGTACAGGTAGTTATGGTAGACACTGCATGTAAATGTAGTAACAAATGCTCCCTGATGAGAAGTTTTTTTTAAATGGAAATAAGTAAAGCAAGGAGTAAGAAAAAAGAAAACTTTCATTCCTTACTTTACAGAAATACAGAGAATGAGGAAGAAAACTGGTCTGTAGTAGCCATCTTTTGTTTGCCAGAGATCATTCTTATTTTAGAAGGACAATATCTCAGCCCTATATTTTGTCGGCACAAATTTCTGTTTTTGCTAAAGTTGACAAGAACTTCAGTGGTTTAAAACCATACAAACAGAGCAGTTAAACATTGATTTTTAGCCAGTACATCCACAGACTTCAAGAACCATACTGATCTTATGGTAAAAGTCTTAGGGATGCTGATTTGCCCCAACTGTTTCTTCAGAACATAGGACCTTACCTTTCCCCTCTATCAAAATGGGAAGCTCTCAGACAGGAGCAGGAGACAAGGTTCTCATCCAAAATACATTGCACAATATGAAGCAGTGAATGGCTTCTGATATAAAACATTCTTTCTGCTTTTTACCACTCACTATGTTGCAGAATGGACATGTTCCTCTTATTATGATCCAAAGCAGAATACTCCTTTCTGTTGTTATTCTCATTTTTCTCACCTTTCAATTAATTTTATGAATAGGATTGCACAGTTGTACAGTGACCATTGCTAGTTTGCTAGTTTTCTTTCTAATAATAAAAGAAAGGAAAAAAAAAATGTCTGTTTATCTACAGTATGTAAAAGGTTTTTTTGTTACTGTTTCAGGACACAGCAGGTCAGGAGAGATACAGAACAATTACCACGGCTTACTATCGGGGTGCAATGGGTTTCATTTTAATGTATGACATCACAAATGAAGAATCCTTCAATGCTGTGCAGGATTGGTAAGTAAATTGAAATTCATATTTGCTATTGAGATTTATATTAGCTATCAGAGGTAATGTTTGATATCACTAAACTGTTGTGATAGTGTACATTATCTTGAAAAATTTATTTCCGGATACATTGCCTATGCCCAAAGGCAGGATTTTTGATTTTGTGGAAAGACAATGAATACTTTAAAATGCTTTCCATAGGAATTATAGCAACCATTGTATTTTCTGTGATGTCAGTGAATGTGGATTATTCCACAGAAATGAGCAATTTGATGAGTAGTTTCTAACTTATCTGAAAGCATTACTGTAGCTCAATGAAAGAAATGGGATGCTATAAGTGGGGTTGTCTTTTAATATTTTTATGTTGCTTTTAACCTTAATGGGTTAGATTTCTCATCCATCTGGCTCAAGTGTAAAAAAATACGAAGAAAACTTTCATCAGAGTTATAGAACTTAAAATGGATGGTTATATTACCATATATTTTGTGAGTATCAAGATGTTTCCATAAAAATGTGTCATTTTAACCAGACAAGGAGAAATGAGGTTCCAAAAAAATGTAATGTTTTTAAAGAACAGCTGATCCAAAAGGAAAGCTAGAATTACTCTCAGCTGTGTCATCTTATCTTTCAAGAGGTATTTTCATACCTAAGAGCCTTCTAGCATTATTCTGGATGATATATTTAGCATTTGTCTTGTGTGCTCTCTGTGCTCTCTTGCGTTCTATCCTCGTGGGAGAATTGCGTTTGAAGCTTTTGTTCAGAGTTTGAACAAAATGTGTGATTTCTTCAGTACATTTCTTTTTAGCATCTTTGGTTAAGATATGCACTACTGTGTACTTTTTTCACACAGACAAGGTCACAAACATGTTTTACACTTGAAGTAAAAGGCAGTGATGTTGTGATGGCTATTTGTAGTGAGTATTGCTGCCCAGCCACAAGCTGCCTAATAAATTTTTTTCTCTCTGTCAAGCTTTTTAACCTATTGTGGCAGAAAAAGCCACTAAACCCATGGAGCACATTTCATCTCCACACATAGAGATTTTCTCGATCCATGTATGCTGAGTCTGGACATTCAGCACTCAGAAGATAAGAACTAGAGGACTTAGCTTGATTCTGCTCTACAAGAAATAGATCTTGTGTTGCTCAAGTAATCTGAACACCAGTGATGTACTCAGTCATCCAAAGAAAAGGACAGCTCCAGAGTGTGTCCCTCTTATTGCTGCTGTTAGTTGAGCTCCACACTGAACTGCTCTTATGAAAGATCCATCTCTATTTTCTAGAGAATGAATAAGCTCTCATGGTTAGTGCAGACCAGATGACGAGCTTTTGGACAAGAGAGCTAATCTGAGTGGAGTCTCTACATGATGCTCAAATTGGAAGATGGATTTTCACACTGCAACTTGTTAAGACAAGGGGATGTTCTGAGTCTTTTGTATCAGCTGGTAGTATCATGCTGAAGGCTTGCTGCTCACAGTTGCAAGTACTGCTCTGTTCAACAGCTTGGGACAGAATTTCCTACCTATTCAGAAGCAACCGAAAGCTTTATTTGAAGGTGCTGCTCTGAAAGTTCAGCAAAAACAAGATAAAGGATTACACCACCCTCAACCACTGAGCCTAGAATTGTGGCAGCTAGCTTGCTGGGGCAGCTAGCTGAAGATTTTCCTTCAGAAAGGAAGGCTCTGCTGCCCTTTGTTCATAGGCTGCTTTCATTCAAGCTCTGAGTTAACTGGGTGACAGTGGCTGTGAGGAGCCAGCTGTAATCTGCAAATCTCATTGCCGCGGTCTGTGGGCAAACCAGATGGCATGCCATGTATTATTGAGTCTCCTCTGATACAAAGATTTCTTTTTAGCAACAGTAAAGATGAGTACTTATTATTAATTTTTCACCACCTGTTTGTTTTCCAACCTCCTAGATCTAATATCATTGCCATTTTCTCTCTCCTGGTGAAAAACAGCTCGGCTCCGTAACAGTTAAAGCAAAAAAATCAAGAAAAAAATATATATTTTTAAATGCTATGGATCTTTTAGGTTTGTGAAGTTCAATTTCCCACACTTTTTATCTAGAATATTTACAAACAGTTGGCAACAACTGTAGAAATTTGGGGAAGGGGATTGCATGATTACATGCCTAGAGCTGCTGAGCAGTCATCTGCATGATGAATGGGATGACAGACAGGCAGTCCTGCCTCATTTGTCAAGATGAGAAACAGATTTGCTTTTATTTTCATTTTTAATTTCATAAGCCCAGTTGCTGCCTTGCTGCTCTTCCTCTTTGTTTTTTCTCCCCATCTCAGGGTTGATAATTGATTTTCATTAGCCCATGCTCTAAAACTGTAGCTTGCTTCTGAATAGGAAAGAATTTTAAAAAATGTCACAATTACCAGTGCTCCAGGAGACCAGATGTGTGTGTGTGTCTGTGCATTTGTGAAAGATACGGAGGCAAAAAAATAGCAGCAGATTTTAAGCCCCTCTGGAACTTAAAATGCTTTTCCTTGTCATAGAACTGCCTCTGATGGCAGTGGTGGCATTTCATGTATGTGCACAATGGGTCAAATTCAAGCTCAAGGACCATCAGCTTCAAGGCTTCATCTAGAAACTACATTACAATCAGTACAATAAATCTAAAGGTACCTTTTACGTCTGGATAAAGAATGACAGTTTAAAATGTGTGCAGAGATCATTCTCTAAAAGCATTTCATGCAAAGCTGTTGTAATGTACTGAAAAGCATTTTTTTTTAAGTCTGACTTCTGGCTGACATCTCCCATTTATAACAGTGGATGGATTGTCATATTTCCAAGTATGCCATGCTTAGGTCAGCTTGACTTTGCCCAGCTGTGACATATGCTATACCTAATTTGACCATTAACATTTTACATACAAAAAAGTCAGTGTCTGTATTTTTGTCTAAACCTATTAGCACCGATATGCAACACAGCAGCACAACAGGCAAGCATTTGTCTACCATTCTGTGGGACTAAGAAATCATTCTGTCTTAAAGCCTGGCTAAAGGATTTGAAAGTCTGATAAACTTCAAACATTTGATACTTCAGGAAATATTCATATTCTATATTCATAGGTAAAATTTAAAAACTTAAAGATTACAAATAATAGTAACAACAAAAACTGTAACATAAATAAATATTTTTTTATACATACGCAAAAACATTTGGCTTGAGAAATCTTGAGTAGGTTTTCTGCATGTGGACCCAGTGATTTATTGCTTATAACCCTTTTCCTTTTCTCTGTCAAGAGCTAATTCAGGTTTAATCCATGTGAAGGGCTAAAATGTTTCTATGATTTATTTTAGAGAGTATTGCTAGTCTTCCAGCTAGTTCTCCTGAAAAAAAATCAGTCACCTGCTTTCATCTCTGCAGTGCATTCTTCTCTAAAATGACTATATTTTTAATTTTAAATTTTGAAATATTTAGACAGAACTAAAACGAAATGGGAGTAATAATATAACAGAGGCAAAAATACTTTTCTATTCTAGACTTCAGAAGGAATTTGGATTTGAATTTTGTTACCAAAAAGTTTTTTTTTTTACTTTCTTTTTTGTGAAATATTTGGAGTGGTTCATGTATCAAGACTAAAGAAATACTTTGTCCTTGAATAAACTTTTGCATCATGGAGAAAAGCAATATTGAACTGTAATATTGAAATTCCAAACTAACATTGTAGGTCCAGGTAAAATGGGGATAGAGAATATGCCTTCCTCAGACATGAAGGATCATTATTAGATGTGTTGGCATGACTCAGAGGAAGTTGGTTTCTCCCACTTGTGCCCCTGGTAGCAGTTGGGTGCACAACTTGAGTACATAAACCTTTTTGTGAACCTTTTCACAGGAGAGTTCAAACAAACCAGTACTGATGGTAAAGAAACAATACTAGGTCAATCTCTGAATTTGTTGGTAGTAGACACAGCCCTGAACAATATTCTCCTTTGTAGATATAGACTTTCAGGAGTTCCCAAGGACTGACAGCTTCTGTTTAATCAGTGAGAGTGAATCTGTGCTGAAAATCTGTCTGCTAGCAGAAACAGCAGAGCAAACATGCTTTGACTCAGCAGATCTCCTGTGGAGCTCTGCCCAGATTTTGGATCTGCCTTTAGGAGGAGGCCTTTTTGCAGCTGGCACTGCAATAACAAGGTGTGTACTTGCTTTTGTGCATGTTAGTGATGCCACCCTAAAATGATTCAAAGATTTGGGGAATATATATTTCTTTTTCCAACAAATAGGAACCACTTGGAGGGCATCATTTCTCTGCTTGGTCTAGAGCCTATGTTAGAAACAGGGAAAAGCCAAACCATGCTCTTTAGGTAAATCTCTTAAATAGCACCCACATTTCAAGTAATTAGTCTCATTTTCTTTTATGTTCCCTTCTTTTTCCTGTTAAATCTTAATATGAAAAAAGTGAGTGTTAAGAATGAGTCTATGCCACTTCAAGTCATGTGTCTTGTAGTTGGTTATAATGCCACAGTATTTGCTTCAGTTACTCTTTTCTACTGCCAGTTGCAGAATTTACAGCTCTCAGCCTTTATCATCATTACATTTCTGTGGGGGCTTTTATGCTCCCTTTTCTCTTAGTGACTCAGTCAACATAGATTTATGAATCTGGTTCCTTTCGGAGGAAAGGAGAATGTGAAGGCTATGTATGCTTTTTAAAATGCCATTAACTCAGTATGTTGAGTTCCATAGACGTGCAACAAAAATAAATCTTTCTGAGATAAACCACTTTTTAAATACAACCTTGCTATCCTCTTACTGACAGTTTTGAGGTTGAGGTGTTATTTATACCCAGAATATTTCTAATGCAGTGTCTCTGGCTAGGTTAGAAACAGAATATAAAAACCTAGGCCTTTATGTCATAGTTTGAAACCTAGCTGAATGACTTCACACTTTGCAAAGTTCAAAGGCTAGATAGGGGTGTTTTTGCATAGTACACTCACTTTGGGTCATTACTCTGGCAATGAAAAGGTTGTCCCAACTCAAAGTGTTTGTCTGTCAGTATCTGCCATTGTCTGGTGACTGCTGAAAGCATTGCCATAGAGGGCTTCCTTGTGTGTGAATTCAAAATTTGAGAATACTGCACTGCTAAAGTCTCACATCAAGGAATGCATTCTTAGGTGACCCACGTGGCTGAAGGAGACTAAAAGCTTTGTATGGATAATTTTTTTGTCTCCTTTGGAAAGGTGTACAATTACATCTCTCTGGAAGTTCAGAGAGTTTTCCATGAAAGATGATTCCCCTTCCTCTTTTTCTCTTGTGTGTTGTGGTGGTTTTTTTGTTGGCTTTTTTTTCCGCCTCCCTCTGGTGCAATTTAAATAGCTTACTGTCTTCAGTATGCTCAAGTTCAGCATCTTCAGGAATGTATCAGCTGGCAGACTGTGTATATTGTGCTTACTTTATGAAGGAGACACGGGCTTAGCATACAGCATGAAATTTCTAAGAATTTTTAAGATTTAAGAATTCTGTTCTGCTGTGTTTATTACATATTTCCATAGGAACTTGTAGCTGAGCTTAGTGCTAACCAACTTGCCTGAAGTAAAATGAAAATGTAGTGAATTTCAAGTAAAAGCCAACAGAATAAAATACTAATCATGTGTTATTCATCTGTGCCCATAACACATGAAGATGTTATTGGGAGTGGGGTCTGGGCAAAGACAATAGAATAGAAATTAGGTAATAGAAGAATTAGGTAAGAGCAGAGTAGATCCTGAGCTGTGAAATGTTAGAGTTAAGCCATTACCAGAAATTGTGATTTTTTTTTTCCTGAAAGATACCTGGTTTAGGATTGATTGCTCATGGTACCATCTGAGATATCTTCAGAGCAGAGCTTTAAAGAACAACTGTGCTACTATCAACACAGTCTGATATTCAGAATTATGGCTTAAAAATATGAACATTCAATTTCACCATCTCATTAGGCAACTGAATGTACTGGATATGCCACTAATGGTTGTTGTTCTGGACAGCACTGTGGAAAAAAAGCCCAGTTCATTCAAATAGTGCTTTTACTTTCATCATCCTGAATGAACTACAAGCTATCAGATATAGCTACAGTGCACTAGAATTATTATTTTTTCTGTGTTCTATCACATGTCCCTCTTGTAATAAGAGATACGAAGGCATTTTTTGAATTGTCTTTAAAAGAAAAAATAAAATTGGAAAATACATTAGCATGTTAATGGACAAATGTAAAAAGCCTCAAAGCAAATTAGGCCCATTAAATTAATGTCTGCTATGTGCACTTCTGAAGGGCATATGTTCTTTTTGCTGTCACCTCTCAACTTTCAGCCTAATAATCATGCGCAGGGCATGCTTGATCTACAGGCAAGCTATTTTTCTTCTACCTCTCAATATTGAATTTAGTTCTATGAGTTAAGAAAAATCCATTATTCTGTGTACTGGGGAGGAAACCTTGAAAGTACTTCCAGGCAGTGTTAAAGTCCTTCCTTGTCTGCCAAAGCTCTTACCCGACAGCACCATTTGTGTGGTCCTGTTGTGCAGAGCACTGACACAAGCTGCATGTGCCACTTCCCTTGTGTGTCCCTGGAGCTCTGTCCCACGGGGCTACATCCGGCATGAGCTGCAGCATGTCCACAGTGATCCGTGTGCAGCACTGAGTCTGCCGTGCAGCTACCAGCCTCCTCCTTACAGCAGCCAGCTGGAGAAGTGTTCTGAGCACTACTCTCTGGTAGCGCATATATTAACTTGGGGTTGGATGAAGAGATATTAGTAGATTCCCTGCTTATTTGAAGTCGTCTTCAGCCAAGTGCGTAGTCACTCCCATTTAAAATAAAAGAATGAGACACTAATGTTGCATAAATAATATCACGTGAAAAGAACAGGATGAAATTTAAGGATGAATATTTCAGAATAATCAATTTAGTGTATTTTTTCACTTGTCTTCTTTCTGCACAATGAATGGGCATTAAGAGGAGTCATATTCTTTACATATGTAAATACAGGAAACAGAAATACATGGAATTTCAACTTGATGATCACTCTTGGGAGTGGACTCTATTACACACAAGACAACACTAAAATTCTTTGTTCTTAATAAACTAAATATCGTACTTTTTTTGCTTCTAACTTTTTATTTCTGAAAGAGGAATTGAGACGAGTGGAAAATTAGCTACTTAAATAGGCTTTTCTTCCCACTAATAGTAGTATCTAAAAATTTATTTAAAAAATGTAATTGCTGGTGGATTAAATGTACATTAAAATGTTTAAACAATATTCTGTATTCCAGGTCAGTTTGCTCAACAGTTTTCCATGCACTGTTTGGTGCTGAATTCCTGATGTCATACATTGCATATGGAAAACTTAGTTCCGTGAAAAGATGTCATTTTTTCTTCAAGAGCTTGTCATTAAACATAATTTGGATCACATATGCTAAGCTAGTGATAGCTTAAACCACCTACATGCTTTCCAGTTTGTCAGACCCACTCCAAAGTCTGCTGTCGTGTATCTTCCAGTACATGAGAAAAAAGAGCTGCACTACATTAAAGTAAAGGATTTGAGTAACAGCATATACAGAGACTGCTTCTTCCAAAAGTGAAAGAAATCCATGATGAGAATGTTGCAAATTGTTTCCCATTTTTAATTTCAGTTTTCTACAGTTTTCAGCAAATCATCCTTAACATTTACAGTGGGCCAACAAACAGTGTGTAATATAAAAAATCTTTATCTGTTAAGTTGAAAAAAAGGAATATGTTATTCTCTCCTGTCTTTGGTATTTCCAAATGCAAGATTTTAGGTTTGCCTGGAAAACAGCTCTCGGTGATGAAAAAGTACTTCTTTCTGATAACATATATGATAGTAGGCTTAAGCATTATGGTAGCCTGGACGACATTGCTTTGATGAAGATAACTTTCTTTCATTTTCTTTCCGCTAAATCCTGAACTAAAATATGCATATTATGTATGGAAATGTATGCAAAATCTGTGTCTAACTGTTTTTGTTTTGAAAATAGTAAACCTTTGATTTAAAAGTTCAAACCTCATCAGAAAGTGTTTTCAATAGATGTACTGTCAAAAAAAAAAAGAAAGAAAGAAAGAAAAAGAAGTTGTCTCATGCATTGTAGCAATTAATCGGAAAAGACTGCTATTAAGTTTTATGACATTTTTCATTATTTTCTATTTTTGTGTTCTTCAACCAAAGAGAAAAAATACTTATGGGACTGATATTATCCATATTTGCTTCTCGGTCCTATGGGCCTCTCCTTTCACTCATTTTGCCAAGGGACAAAGAGCTTCTGCAGAAGTTCCTGCACCCACATGAACCTACTTCAGTATGTATGTGCCATCTTCTTGTTATAAATCTGCTACCGAGAATCAGTGTTTGTGCTTATCTTCGCTGAACTGTATCAAGCTGTATTAATGCAGAAAGCACGGCATCTAATCAGAAAAGGGAGCAAATATTGTCTGGACAGAATTTACTCAAATTGCTCCATGTCTTTCTTCTCCTTCATGAATGTGTGGTAGCAGTCATTCACCCCAATCCTGCGAGTTTACTGATGGCTGAGTAGAGCTCCTCTTTGGAGCTAATCTTACTGGTACGCTTCAGGAATTCACCAGCAGAATGAAGTCACCTTTGACTTCCGTTGGACCTAACAGACTGTGTGAGGACTTTAAATGTTTGTCTGTTAGTTTTTTTCATTCCTGTCTCATATGGCAGTTGATTAGGCCTGCCATTGGTCATAACTAGACTCATCTAACTGCAGGGAAGCAGGACAGAGTGCAGGATTGTGGACTGCAGCCTGTCCGTGAGCACTAGTTGCAAACTGACAGCTGTTCCATCACTGCAGTAGTGCCTCTGCAGCTTGTACCCCTACAAATCAGGGCTGAAGTATGAGAGATGTATTTAGCCTCTTTTTAGAACTGGGTAGCAGTAAGAATATCCTGACTGCTCCTTTCCTACGCCATTTTCTTTCACTCAGAAAAAAAACATGGAAGTCCTGATGAGTTTGAAACACTAGAATTTTTTAGTTGAGAAAATGTGACAGATCATGCATGGTTACTATCCACATTTGGTGAGAAGAGAGTCTGCCTTAACATATTTCAGTTTTCATTTTCAGAAGCACATAGAATGTGCCAGAATTACCCTGTAGTTTTTGGGTTCCTGCCCATTGTTCTTTATGAATGCACAGCAAGAAGCAGAACATACCTGCTTTGTAGCTGGCTATTTCCCAGCTGGTAAGTGAACTGAGCATCAATAATTAATAACAATAGTGCAGATGTGGCAGTCTGAAAATAAACTTGCTTTGTTGGACCAGAAATGTCACAGTGGACTTTCACTGTGTGATTGATGAGATAATACAGATGCTCAGCTATTCAGATATTAAACAGAGGAATTGTCTTCTGTTCCAGATCCTTCTTCTCTTCAGATGTGGCACTAGGGGTTACATTGGCGTAGGTGGAAGCAAATCAGATCAGATTAACATCTAAATGCTGCGGTGCTTAACCAATATTCATTATTTAAACCATGCTATAATACTCTTAATGAAAAATACCATTTGGTCAGTTGTTTTCCTGGACTAGATGATACACTTCAGTTTTTCAAAAAGTGGAAAATGCCAGTATTGAACTGCCAGAATTTTTTAGGAAAATAGACAAACTTTGGTGTGATAATACAACTATATGCTGAAGGGAGCGTATGAAATGCTGATTCCAGTGATCAGAATATTCTTTAATTTACAGAGAGTCACAGCCAGCAGCAAATTAAACAAAAACTGGTATGTTATCATCAACACACAATATTTTATATTGCTAGTAGTAAATGTCATATAGTTTTGTGGCAGTGTTAGCTTTTATTGGCTGAACAGTAACTAATACATTCTTTTTGTCTTCCTCAAGTCTAGCAGGTTGACAATGTCACACTGCTGCTCAGCACTCCCAAATGAAAGCTTTGCTGTCAGCCAACAATGTATGAGTCGTATCACTGACTCAGTAATATCCTAAAACTTCCCACTCTCAGCTCAAGTTGCAGAACATTTACTTTTCTCTGTACTCAAGTAGTCTAAGTTGGTTATTTGTAGCACTGGAGAAATACTGGGGTGCTGCACCAAACTCAAACCTTATGATACACTGAAGAAGCCTCTCCTGTTACAGATTTCAGATTTGCAGTTAGCTGCTATGGATTGGGATAATGGCAAAAGCACCAAATGCTGGTTTCACCCATGCAATCTGAAGGCTGTTTAAAAAGCCAACAGAAACAGCAAGGTATATGCTAGTAGCATATACGCCATATATGCCTTTGTGAGTATTGTGAGGGAAGTTTATCAGAGCACTATCTCCCTTATTAGCTCCTTCACCTCTGCTACCCCCTGAGTTGCTTCCTTGCTCCTGCTAGCTTGTTTGTTTTTGATTCCACTTTCATCTTTGCCTAATTTCAGTACAACTTGTTTAAAATGTCAGTTATTCACAGTTTCAAAAGAATGATAGCTATGTGTGACATGGGCTATATATGAGCAAGTATAAGAAGTTTCACTAGAATTCAGCCCATGAATAAAGAAAGCAAATTGCCATCAGTGTTGTTATGTCAAGATTCAAACTGCAAAGGAATAGCAGTTATAATCCAATAGCAGGTTTTTTTTGTTTTGGTTTGGTTTGTTTTTTTTTTTTTTTAATTATAACTTCATGCTATTTAGGTCTGGTCTGCAAAGAAAACAATCTTTAGAATATCCATCGTCAGAATATTGAAAGACTCTGCAAATTAAACAAAGGCATTCATAATGAATGCTTAATAATAAATGTTTTCAATTAAAAAAAAAAAGTGTAGTTTCATCAGTCTTGTTCTTTGTTTGAGCCGCTGCCAAGTTCACACAAAGAATATAAAGAACATGAACAATATGAAATATAACTTTTGGAAATTTCAGCTTCAAGGAAGACATGAATGGTGACTTAAAACAGGCCATAAAGCTATTATGGTGATAGATTCCAGCTGGCAGCCAGAGCAAATTACAGGATACTTGAAGAACTGTATATTTCAACTGCTATGGAAGCTTAGAACACAGATATATTCTGGATAGGCTGGATGTCTGTTGCAAATCTAGCAGACCTATAAAAGCTTCACAACCTAGCTCTGTTTGATGATTGTAAAATAAAATAAATTCAAAGCCAGAGTCTCAAAGCAGAGTTTCCATTAGAAAATCTGTTTTTTTTTTTCATATGCATGTTTCTAGGTTTATGAATGCAAATTTATAGCAAAATAAGGAAAAGAAAGAAAGAAAACATTGTCTTAATATGAATTCTACCCAATGCTCACTCTTCTTTCTCACAGTGTGAGAGACATTAGTATTTCTCTTTCTGGAGGATAAGCAAGACAGAAAAGCCTATCTTGTACTGGAGAAAGGTTCTGTGTCTTTAGTAGGCTTTGTGTTTTAGTAAACTTTACAGGAAAATATACTTCTACAGAATGTAATTTCTCCAGGCATTGTATAGTACCCATGTAGAACTAGCAGTGAAAACAGTGAGCCTAGGAAGTCACAACCTGCTTAGAGAAGTCCCCAGGGGAACCAGCAGAGAGAAAGCAGAGAGAAAGCAGAGGTTGCAGTCAGCGTACAAGCACAGAAATCCTCCTCTGTGCTGGCTGATGAAGAAGGGAGGACCATCTGAGTGGCTGAATATGTTGTGGATGCCTTTGCTTTATAGTGCAGTGATGCACAAAGTTTCAAGCTGACTGAGACACTCCATCAGGACTTGAATATCACCATTTCCAATTCTTTGCTAATTTTCTCCTGCTGAATTAAGATATCACTGTGCAGTGCTTAGCTTATGCAGTGTAGACTTTAAACACCAGTTATTCCTGCAAAATAATTGTAGTTCTCCCTAGGATAGAGGGGCAAAGCCCAGCAAACATTGCCTAAGCACTTCAGGGGTGTTCCTTGTAAGCTCTGGGCAGAAGGGGTCAGCAGCTTGGTCACCATGTGAAAGGTATTTCATTTGCACATTACTGCCTTAGCAGGAGACTATGAACTATGGTTCCCATGGAGTTCTGGAGAGGCAATCAGAAGGCCTGCGCAGAACTCCTGGGAGCACCAAGGAAAATGTACAAAGGTATGTCAGGACAGGTCTAGCTACTTGGAAGAACAGGAACCTCGCTCCATCCTTTCCTATTTTTTTGCTGCCGTTGGAACTAAGATTTAGTTCACACATAAAATCAAGAGAAGAGCAGTAACTGCCTGGTGTTCGCAGCAGGGAAGCCTTTCGTAGCCTCCGCTCCCCTTTACTTGCAGCAGCCATCCTCTGCCATGAGTTCACATAAGAGCAGGATACTACAAGTGGAAGAATAAATCAGTGTATTTTATCTTGAATTATCTCCTGTCACATGCACTATAAGTCTCTACTTAAAGTGCTTTGTTCACAGCAAGCAAAAAGGTGTTCCATCAATTAAAAGACAATTTATATGGAATGTCTGCCTTGGAAAGCCATTTTTTTTCTTTTTTCAGGCCTACTCTTTTGACAGAGACAAATCTGCATGATATCACCAGTTTTTCAATACCTAAATTTTAAACTATGCCTTTCAGATGTACCCTAAATAGTACAATCAGTATCTGCCTTGTGAGACTTTTTTTTCTTGCTCTTGTACCTGGAAGGCAAAACTCTTTAGGAAAACCATATTAATTGAACTGAAATTTGTACTCTGATTGATAGATATTAGCAGAGGCAAACCGAACTAAAGGAAGGGGAAAAAAAAGGAAAAAAAAGAAAAAAGAAACAAATAAATTTGATTCCAGATCTAGTCTGAAGAAAGAATGGGACTCTCTAGCAGTTTCTATTGCCAGTCAGTGAGAGGAGACTGCGTATTACAGCTCCTTTATTAAAAACAATGAGATAATACAATTGAGCATTATGGCCTCTGAGAGAAAAGGAGAGAACAAAATATAAGCCAGTCTGAAAGGATGGTGATGCAAACCTTCCTTTGATGCAATATTTAGTATCAGACCTTTCGCTTTTGGCTGCTGGCTAGAACCAGTAAACAATTCATTAAGCCCCAGTGAAAAGTTACCAATAAACAACTTGCACCTGCAATTAAAAAACAAAATGAAGCATAAATTAAAATTGCGTGTGTGTAAGCTGTGGGAAAGTTGAGAGAAATAATAAATACCTCTTTTGAGTTGTATTTTTAGAGGCACAAATTGAAATTGGCCATCTCTTAGAATCTCTCCTTATTTACTACAGTCTTTGTAATGTACTTTTTTTTCCATTTGCTCAATGGAAAATTCATAGCAATTGAATTTATTTTTCTGAGCAGATTTAAAGACAGTTCCTTCATAGATTAAAAAAAAAAAAATCAATATTGGTAGCTGGTCTTAAATACAAGTGCTTTTTCATTTCTTATAGTCATCACAAGGTTTTGTTGTCAATACGTGTATTTATGTGAATAGATTACATAAAGCGCACAAACAACCAAGAATGATCATCAAATGTTGCCACCAGCTAAAAATTCATACGACAGCTATTAAGAAATATTTATATGCTGGAAAAATCATGGATATTTAAAATGTCTTTTCAGTCTCCATGGAGACTCATCAATGCGTAAGTTACTGCACTCAAAGCTTAGATATATAAATAAAAACATAGGTACTACAGCTTCAGGGGAAGTCTGCATTTATCTGGGGCTTTCAAGCGCTTTCTGTACTATCAATCACAATGAAACAGTCTTTTAGATACAAGTATTTCTTAAAAAACAAAAGCTAATCTTTTCTTCACATTTAAACAAAGGTTTTCAAATCTGAATAGTTTTTAGATGTCTTCATTTTTTGCCATCCCACAGGAGAGGACTCGTGTTGCAGGCTCTATATAGGTACATCAAAACTGCAAGCTAAACATTAGACATTAAACATTAAACATGAGCTAAACATTAATTTGTTTTCCTTCCAGTTCTACACTTAACTATTTCTGTCTTTCTCAGTAGTCATACTAGGAAAACCCAGTCAGAACTGACTGTGCTAAGAAGAGATGTCCTGACAGCAGAATATGAAATGTCCTAGGAGACAGAAGGAAACCGTGAGAGGGTTACAATAATGAAGCTCTCTTAAACTTACTGAAAGAACTGTCCCACACAGCAAGCAGGGAGGGCATATGTACATAGCAAACGATGTGAGATCCCATCTCCTTTCTGGACAGGATGGCAAAATCCTGAATAGACAGAAAGGAAGCTTTTAAAAGAGGGAACAAATAAAACAATGTGTCCTCCAAGTTAAATTCAGCCAAGGAGAAGCAAAGGTATTTCTCAAGAGTGATAGCTACGTTGGAAAGTAGATATGCTTCTAGGAGGAAAAGACTGGAAGGTGATCAGATGTCCTTTGGTGCTTTCCCTAGGCCAGAATCTACAGTAGGTGCAGGGCATCAGGTCTTGCTGAGAGGCAAAGTCCTCACAGAGGGATTTGCAGGGCTGTAGGGGATATCAGAAGGACCTGAAGATGCCAGAAAATTCCCACATTGGAGGCGGTCAGTGAGTACCTGCAGCCTGAGCACCAGTTCTTAGACTGCGAGTGGAAGAGTGCAGGAGGGCTGACAGACCAAAACTACCTGGAAACTGCTGCTGGAAGCTTGTCTTTATCTGTTATTATTGCTATTGATCCTGACTCATACATCCCTTCATACTGATTTATCTCCTTTGTTTCTAGTGAAGCTCTTTTAAAATCATTTCTCACTACTCTGTGGCTGAGCTATCTTCCATACCCCCTGGCCTATTGACATCTTCATTTTCACTGTTGTCGAGCATCTTGAGACTGCTCTTTCAAAAATTTCATTTATGTGGTGGAAGGTTTCAAGGAAGGTGATGAAACTGGAAGGGAGCAAAGGCTTTTACTGGGAAGAGAAAGGCTGCTGTAGTCTCAGTATGCTACATAAAGCTTAAGGATGTTTGAAAAATAAATTTCAACAATTCTTGGAGTGGTTCTGTTTTCACAAAGGAGAATTCACTCTTGGACACATATTGATCAAAAGTCTATGATACAATTATCTTCCATTTCAGTCTGCTTTTATATACTCAGCTGCTGAAGTTGACTTTTCTGACAGCAGAAGTCATCTTGAGAACTGTAAAGCAAAAGACACAAAAGACAAAACGAAGGTTTCAATATTGTTCTGGTGTATTCATAATAAAAATATAATGACAGCCCTTTCTCCACAAAATCATTTCCTGAGCATTAAAGGAAGAGTACATTTTCAAAGCACAGTCAGCTTAAAACAGCAGAAAACTGTGTTACCCAGGAAAGAGCACTGAGATGACTTGGAAATGTGCAGGTATCCCTGCTTGTCATAAAAACACAGGCATCCCTTCTACCTGAATTTGGGTGGTAACCTGTGTTCTTTCCTGAAGGAATAAGTCCAAATAATAGAGTTAATCCCATGAGTTATAGAAAAGTGATGAGAATAAAGTTTTGTGTTAAATTATTGGGTAGCTTAAGACAATTCATATTCCCATGAGGTGTATGAAGGAAGGCAGCCGGACACTTTCTCCCATTCTTCTACCTCTTATTTTCATATACAGAGAAAGCATTTGAGTTTGCTTTTATACCTTCTAGGTTATAGCAGCCTCACATGCAGCCATCTTATTCCACAGATGTGGACAGACCTTGCTACCTATGCCCACACCAAGACAATCAGGCTGAGGAGGAACTAGGGGAGCATTTTGAAGTGTAAAGCTGTACTGCATGTGCATGTTGAATTTAAATATTACTGTAGAATCCTGAATATTGCACTGCTGCTAGTTACAGCTTATTAAATGCAAATCTAATATTCTAAAATTCTAAAATTCTAATAAATCTTTTGAATTTGATGCTGTTTGCCTTGCTGTTTTCATAGTGGAATATAGCCAGCATAGTTGAGATCATTTAGGACACCCAGTCCTTTTCTGCTTTATTGTCTCCTGTTGTATATTCCATGTTTATTTTCAGATTTTAAAAAATTGCGGATTTTTTAAGCAGGTTAGCTTGATCCTAGCCCATGCAAATTTTGTGTTGAATGCAAAGTGAAGTTGAAAACTTTTCTGACTTCAGGAAAACCAACTTTTCACTTTCCATGTCTCTTTAACTGTGCTAACAAGGATATGAAACGATGTTGAAAAAAAGAAAAAAAGAAAATACTTTCCAGATTTCATTTTCTTTAAAAAAGACATCGACATTGACATTAACAATGACAATAAAAATGAAATTTTTCATACTGCAAAACCTGTGGAGGGAAATTATGATATAGGCTTATTCTTATTTAGCAGAATACTTGAATCATTAGTTCTGTGATGTATGTTCACATCCAATTCCTGTATTTTCTACGCTTTTTCACTGTGTTAGAGGGATTGTCTTGTGCTGCAGTCAGCATTCTCCTAGACTTGAACTGACCTGAAAACAAGATCTTCATTTAGACCTTGAAAAAAAGGATCTTCTCCTGGTAGTAGAAGCATCAGGAAATGAATGGCATCATGAAGCAACTATTCCAGTATTTAAATATCTTCATTTTTATTAGAGATCTTTAATATGATTAATTGTAACTCAAGGAAACATAGCAATTCGTTTTTTACATGTTGAGATCTGTAAACACACACACACACACAAAAGAAAGAAACAAGCAAACAAAAAGAAAACCACTGATATATTTCACATGAGGCTCTTGGAGTGGAATATTCTCATAATTACAAGTGTTTGGATTTCCTCTTAAGCATTTCTAAGGCAATCATTCACAACAGTTTTTATTAACTTCATTTTTACTGTATTGCTTTTTGATTTTTTTTTTTTTTTTTTTATCCTGAAAAAACTGTGGTACTTTCCTAGGTATATTTAATTGAAAACCATCATTTTGTTTCATCAGTTGCTCTTCTTTTTGATGTTTTTCTCCTCTATTTTTAAGCCATGTCTAACATTTTACATGTACAAGAACTTGCCACAGAGCTGAACACCTTCATGGTATTAAGTTTAAAATGTTTTTTGCTTTCTCATTAGCAGATATAGCTAAGATCCATCATACAGAAATCACCAAGTCTTTCCTGATTAGGTACCTGAGAAGTAAAAACGCTTGAAATATTGCTTGTTTAATATTCAGGAATTAATTAGCATGTACAGCATTCCTTTTGATTAGCATTTTTAATTCTCCATTCATTAAAAAGCAACAACAAAAACTGAGGAAGCTAAGGGAGAAGGAAGAGAGCATCTGAAAAGAATATATACGTACCTTATTTTGTGGAGTATGTGGTTTACTTTTGAACCATACCAATGAAGATGGGAATGTCTTTCAGTTTTGCTTAGTTTTTTGACATGGGGGAAAAAAGCAAAAGAAAGAAAATGAAGTGGAATCTTTTTTCGTAAATTAGTTAGCTAACTATTTTGTTCTATTTTTCTTATTTTTTTTCTTGGTATTTAAGTCAGGACATTTGGAGTTATAGATTATTTCTTTGAGCTTTGAATTTTTGGGAGATGAAGATATAATGAGGTAGAAAATATAACTGTAAACAAAGGTCCAAATTAAATGACAGAAAAGACTGAATAATGAGATTTCATGCTCAAGGAGGATAGGTAAGACTGGTAAGAATTATTTCTTTTCCTTTTTTTTTTTTTTTTTTTTTTTTTTTTTTGAGGAAGGAGAACAGAGATTTGATTGGGCAACCATTCCGTATACCCATTTCAGCCTTTTTCCACTGGGAGACCATTGGGAGAAATTCTCTGCGCTGATGGCTGACAAACAGTGCACATTTTGTGCTAGCTCACCATGACTCAGAAAAGCAGGTTTGCTCATCCTTCAGTCCAGGACCAGTTGAAAGCCAGAGCAAACTACTGTCTTTATAAACCACAGGATCCCCTCTGTGCAGCCAACCACAAGCCAGGACTGAGCAGGCTTTCTGGAGCCTTGATGTTGTCAGTAGAACTTTAGATCTCTGCAGAACAGGGTTCAAGAATATAACCTTATCAAGCTTAAAAAAAAAATCTAGACATATTCTAAGCTCAAGTGTCCTATTCACAGTAAAAATGTCAGAATGTATGCCTTCTTACATGTACAAAACAGAGCAGATAAAAAATGAAAATAAAATATATGAGCTTTTTTATTGCTTTCTGAATTCATTGCAGTTGCTAATTCGTAGTGCTTTTTTTTTTTTAAACACAGTCTTATGGAATCGTGTATCTGTAACTTGGTGAATAGGTGGCAAATACAGTATAAACCAGAAACATAGCCATCAAAAAGTGTTAAGCAAAGCATGTCCAGCACATGTTGCCTTAGGTACATTAAAAAAGAGTGTTTTTGTATTAAAGTAACTAAAAACTGATTGTTGCTTTTCTTGGTAATTGAACCTGGTAATTGAAAGGACATTACTGCTTTGTTCTTTGAATACATTAAGACTCAAAACTAGGTAATTTTTAGATCAGCATTAACTATGTGCAAATATTTTGCCTGCACCTCACACAAACAATATATTAGAATGTGTTATTGTTTTCTTCAAGTGTGAATGACTGTTAAAGCAGTTTTTGAAAGATATACAACGTAGAATGCTGTTTTTCAAAGAGTCAAGAAATGAATAAAGAGTTTCAGCTTTTAAACTGCAGTGACAATGAATGAACAGCCTGTCCAATATGTGTTTTTCTGCATACATTTCAACCTTTTATTGTTGTTGATCTTTACTGAGCTGCGACTAAAAAGAAAAAAACTGCTATGGAAGAATGCAGTCACAGGCATGAATGTGCTAACTTACAAAACATTTATAACAAGTAAAATTGCTGTCTGTGTCCTAAGAAGGAAGGTGTTAATCTTCAACTAGACAAAGTTAATTTGAATAATGGAAAGATATGAGAATGATGTCTGTAAATTATATTACTGATACTCGTATGCCATTATAAGATATAACAGGAAAAGCAGACAATGAAATTCTAAGGAGCATTATGAACTGCAAGGAGAGAATAGCCTGATTGTTGACAGTTGGTCAATATGAATGATTTTTGTGATGGATTGTACACCTTATTGTAAGAATACCTATAATTATCTAGTCTGAACACAGCATACACTGAAGAAGGACTGAGAAATAAATGCTCTAATAATCATTTTCAGCCTTATCTGATCTGCCATGTCCAGCATTTAAAGACAAGCAATAGGTTCCTGTCTGTAACTAGGCATCATATCCTATCTGACCTGCAGTAGGCAACATCACTGGGATGGGCAAGTCCTATTTCTGTGGCCAAACTAAAAAAAAATATTTCAATCAAACCAAGAATCATCTCTTTGTTTAAAGAATAATTTTACCCAAATAAGAGTCGGGGAGAAAACTCGGTGTAAAAAAAATACCTTGTTTTTTCTTGAAACTGGTGAGAGAAGAGCTGAATTGACTTTTTAGTGAAAGAGTCTGTGTGGCTTGCTAAAGAATTCAGATATTGTTTTGTTACTAACTGCACTTTCATAATGGAAATAAAGAGAAGGAATTAGGCAACCTTCCTAAACTCACGATTTCAGTGGTGGGGATCCTTTTTCTTATATACAGTGGGTAGTGTGTAGAGCCCATGCAACATGTAGCAGCTGGCTTTACATCCCCTTTCTACTTGGGAGTCATTGAGTCTATGTAGCTTACTATGTCACTGCTTCGCAGTGGTGTGTTCTGTCATATTGAGGCATATTCCACAGGACATTTGCATACTCTTTGGAAAATTTGATGTGATTCTTAATAATATGCATTCCATACGTAATTTTTTGTTAGGAGAATGAATGAATGGAATGTGTACCCTGGTGTCTCTGTGAGTCTTCTTTGTTGTTATGAATTCAGAATGGAAAAAGGCATTTATAATGAAAGCTGTTAAGCAACCTGCCATGCCAATAAATATTTCAGGCTTATTTTAGGCATGTCTGACTTACACTGCCTGTCATCATAGGGAGGATATGCAAAGATATTTGCCACATTACTTTAAATGCCACAAATAAGACTGTGGTTAGTCATTTTCTCTGAAGTGCATTCAGTGTCTGTTAACTCCAGAATAGTGGTAGTGCTGGAGATTTACCTACTGAGAGGGAAGGGAATCTCATTCCAAATTTTTACCACTAGTCCCTGAAAAGCTAAGTTGTTTTCCAACCAGAATCTAAAACCTAAGCAGTCTCACAAGTCAGGTTCATTTCACAAATAAGTATTGAATGTGAAGTTAAGTCTTTTGTCACAGTCAACATAATCTTTAGTAAGTTGATGCTCAGAAGTACTTACACTGCTGAAGATGGTCCGTCTTGCTAAAGCTGTCAGTTTTAAAAGGCTCCATAAAGACAGGAGTCTATGAAATATGTCAGGCATTGTTACCTGACATAATGTAAAACAGGAAAATAGAAAATAACCTTTGAAGAGCATTATGTAGTTTAAGGAATGGTATGTGAACTTGGTCTAGGATTCTAAGAAATATGAAACTTGAGTTCATTTAATTAAACCTCTTTTGATGTTTGGAATGTTTACAGGCCTTGATCCAGGACCATGAGGGACAATCTTCCTTTTTTATTTTTAAAAAACAAATGTAACATCGAAATCTCAAGAGATAATATTTCAAAGAAAATGCTGAATATTTATGAGAAATTTTAAGATAAGTGAAATCTTTTCACTTGGAGTGCTGCGAACATAGAAACTTTTAATATATTTTCTCATAAGAAAGATTCCCTAGTGCAAGCAAATCCATCTGCTCTCTCCAGAAATTAATAAAAAATGGTAGGCTTCAGAAAGAAGGCTTTATATTGTGACCTTAAAAGTGAGTCTAAAAATCATACTACCAATTAAGCATGATGATGTGAACTACTGGTACATTACAAATATAACCCAATTTTATTTGCACAGTATTGTTTTTTACAATCCTCAATTATTTTCTTCTTTCACTAGATTCAATTGAGTTTCAGATTATGGTTTTTTTGGCTTTCCTTTCTTTTTGCCCATTCCCCAACGTTGTCTTTCTGTGATGTCAAAGAACAGAGACCAAATGTCCCCAGAATGTGTTAGATCAGACGATGCTAGACCACTGAACCAGGCAACACTGATTGCTTCTGGGGTATGATGCTAGAATATGCTGTACCACTTAGACATCCAGATTGCCTAGGATTATCCCTAAATTAGCAATGCATGTTGCTCTATACCTGCTTCATGCATTATCCCTGCAATAATGATTCTTTCTGTTTTCATTTTCCTGTACCCTGAAGTTTAATACTACATGATGAGAAAGGTAGATTGATTTAGACACAGTTTTCTCTCTGTTGCTAATACAGTGCATTAAAGGCCTTATCAGAACTGAGTGGCAATTGTAATAGGCTTCATCCAAAAATGTTATGTAAAGTGTCAGTTCTTACAAAAACAAGCAAATCTTTGGCCGTGAGGAAGAGAAAATAATGTTACATATCTAGTGGAAATTTATCTCAGGTTTGTACATTCTGTAACAGGACGTGGGTGGCTTATTTCCATAAACAGCAGCTTATTGATGTTTTTAAAGTAGTTATTGTGAAGAAAATAGCATGTAGGCCAAAATATTTTTGTGTTCACAAGTACTTTAAATGCATTCAATACAAATTCTTGTTAAGGTTTTTTAAATCAAATATTTGCAAATGATTGGTATTTCTGCATTATTGTTCTCAAGTATTTGTCTCACTTTATAAGCTTGTAAGTGAGGAGGAAACAAAGTAATGCCTTTAAGTGGTACACAAACCTTTTAAAATAAACTTTGCAAAAAGTTGCACCTTACATCCATACAAAGCAGTTAGAAAGAGGTCAACAGTGAGCATCTTGTTTAAAGAAAACATTCAAACCTGTTTCCAGGGTAACCAGTGCCATTCTTTATAAATCTCTGCCATGCTTCCACCTGTTTTGTGAAGCTGAATGCTTTTTTCATTTCCTGAGGTACAGTTTGAACTTTAACACACACATGTAAACACACACACACCACATGCTGCTTTCTCTCGCCTGTAACAAAGGAGACAAAAAAAGTAAACAAAAGGTGGTTAATATTTAAACTGTTAATGCAGGTGTCTCAGTAGTGCCTTTTTAGGAGTATTCTAAGTGGTGCTGAGCAGCACTTGAACAAATTGCTCTTACAGGAAAGACAGATTAATTTTGGATGGATTCCTGGGTATCTGGACTTCAGGCCACCATAGTTTCCTTTGTTCTCTGCTCTCTGCACTGGCTGAGAAGGGTACTGTGTTTTATGGAAGGTAATAAGGATGTGTGAGTAGAGGGAAATGATAGTCAATACTACTATTTAATTGCCATCTTCTCTGTTACATTAGATGGTTGCTCTGCAAGTCTGAAGGTAAAGGTAGAATAAATATTTTAAAAGTTATCTTTGTGAGTTCCACACACCTACACACATTAAAATATTTATTGCAAATTGTTCAAAATACCTTTTTTTTTTTCCTTGAAAAGATTTTTTCTACAGAGACAGTGAGTCTTTAGAAGGATTGATTACAAAATGTATGGCAGAACAGCGCAGAAAATCACACAGTGGAGAGAGGCAATGAAGAAAGCCTTGAAATAAATATATTCTTTTATCTGAAATAAGCTTGGATATGATGCCTCATTAAGAATACTCTGAATGTTGGCAATATTTTATAGACCAGCATGTCCAATTAATTTAGTCTTTTATTTATTCAAATATTGACTGGAAACATAATTTAGAATTTCCTTAATAGCTCTCAGAGCAAAATAAAGGAATTGCTGCATCTATTGCAATAGGTGATATACCAAATGTATAGGTCACCCTGGCAGAAGACTTAATAGTGACATAGGACACGATATATGATACTTCAGTAAAAATGCTCTAGATTTAGGTAGGTCTCTCTAAAAGTAATGCATTCTATTTATTTCCATGAAGCTGCAGTGGATAAAAGAGAACAATAACACTATTTGAAAGAGAAATCTCAGTTAAAAAACAATATTTTTAATGAAGTTACATCCAGTAGCATTTTCACCAGCAGTGAACAAGAGCGTGCATGCCATGCTCAAAAAAATCTTCACCAGCAGAGGTGACCCACAGTTGTTGTCCCTACTGCTGAAATGCAGCACCACTACCACAGTGTGCTCACATTCACTGCTTGGGCTCCAGAAATGCTCAGCAAGTGTTGGCGAATGTCAGTGGGTGCCATTTTTTCTACATAGAAGAATTCAGATCCACACCTTTACCGTATATGCACTTCCACCTCATTCAGACATAACAAAATGGAATGGAATATTGATTCAGCTTCCTCTGCCATACCACAAATATCCACTCCGACATGGTGGGCCAACATAAAAAATAGGAGGCATTACTTCCAGTGCAGCCCATGCAGTTCTCTACTAATCATGTAAGTCAATATTTTTAATAAAAGGAGCTAATTACCTTGTTTAAGTCTTTTGTAAGCCATTCAGACTTTCTATGTATCTTTTGAAAAATTAATCCACTATCCAAAAAGTGGCCAACTGTGTCAATTAAATAAATCATCTTAATAAAAGATACTACCTCTGACAGACAGTGTCCCATATCTGAGAAAGAGGTAATTTACAGAATACATTTTTGTCAAGGTCTCTTCAACTATGTGTGAGTGGCTACAGCATTGTTCAAATGCTTTTAATTTAATTTGCAAAACCAAACCCATCTTAAACTTACGTTTGAGAAGGCATTATAGGAAGTATTCTGTTGTCAGAAGATGAAAGCTACTTCAGTACTTGTGAACTTCAGTGCTCATGATTGCTTTGGATAGCTCTAGCAATGGCAGCTTTCAGCAGCATTTCAATCTGTAGCAGAAGATCTGCAGAGCCTCGGCACAGCTCACAGAGAAGCAGTGAAAGGAAATCATGTTTCTTTTATGAAAGTCATGAGTGAGAGTTTTTCTTCCTATCTTTTCTGGAAAATGTCATATAATAATAGGCATAAAACATGTCAGAGATCATTTCCATTGAAGATATCAGGAAATCAGAAGGCATTCTTTATCCATGGTTATATTTAGTTTTGAAGCATTTGTATTATAGTGTTTCTTAATTAAAGGATTTGATATAACAGTATCCTGTTTAGGTCTTTTCAAAAAAAAAGCCCTATAAATTGAGTTATTTAAAAAGTTCTATTTACCTAGATTATAGAGAAGTTGTTGAATATTTATTTCAATTTCAGTAAATTCTTACTGTAGAGGAGTTTAGGAACTTGTCAGTAAACATTTGTCTTGTTAATTGCCCTGTGCATTGCTGGATTTCTCTGCCTTTGATCTCTGTTTTTAGTGTCTATATTCTATATCTCTATATATGTCTATATCTCTATTATGATATATATCTCTATATCTCTATTAGAGATATATGTCTATATCTCTATTATTAGTGTCTATACACTAATGCACACAGTATGGGAAATAAACAGGAAGAGTTGGAGATCTGCGTGCGGTCACAAGACTACGATCTCATTGCAGTGACGGAGACGTGGCAGGACAGCTCGCATGACTGGAATGTTGTAATGGAGGGCTATGTGCTTTTTAGGAAAGATCAGCTGGCGAGGTGGGGTGGTGGAGTTGCTCTTTACGTAAGAGAGCAGCTAGAATGTATTGAACTCCACCTGGGGGAGAGCGGTGTAGCAGTGGAGAGTTTGTAGGTAAGAATCAAGGGGCGGGCTGGTATGGCTGACACTGTTGTGGGAGTGTGCTACAGGCCCCCCGATCAGGAGGAGGAGGTTGATGAGGCCTTCCACAAGCAATTGGAAGCAGCGTCACAATCCCAGGTGCTGGTGCTTATGGGGGACTTCAATTATCCAGGTATTTGCTGGAAAAGCAATGTGGCCAGGCACGCGCGATCCAGACGGTTCCTGCAATGTGTTGAAGACAATTTCCTGATGCAGGTGGTTGAGGAATCGACGAGGAGAGGGGTACTGCTGGACCTTATTCTCACTAATAGAGAAGGGCTTGTCAGGGAAGTAAAGGTCGGGGGCAGCTTGGGTTGTAGTGACCACGAGATGGTGGAGTTCAAGATCCTGAGTGGAAGAAGTAAAGCAAAAAGTGGGATTGCTATCCTGGACTTTAAGAGAGCCAACTATGATCTCTTCCGGGACCTACTTGGAGCTATCCCGTGGGCTAGGGTGGTAGAAGGGAAGGGGGCCTGTGAGAGCTGGTCGGCATTTAAGCAACTCTTCTTCCAAGCTCAGGATCAGTGCATCCCTGTGAGGAAGAAATCGGGGAAGGGTGGCAGGAGACCTGTGTGGATGAGCAAGGAGCTCGTGCGCAAACTCAAAGGAAAGAAGAAGGCCCATGAAATGTGGAAAAAATGTCTGACCACTTGGGAGGAATACAGGAATGTTGTCAGGGCCTGCAGGGATGCGACAAGGAAGGCTAAAGCCCGCCTGGAATTAAATCTGGCAAAGGTGACAAATGATAATACAAAAGGCTTTTTTAAGTATGTTAACAGTAAAAGGAAGACTAAGGAGAATGTGGCTCCCCTGCTAAGTGACGGGGGTGTTCTGGTAACAGGGGATGCTGAGAAGGCAGAGATACTGAATGCCTTCTTTGCTTATGTCTTCAGTGAAAAAGCTCCCCCTTGGGAATCCGAGACCCTGGAGGTTAGTGAGAGGGTCTGGGGAATGGAAGACCTCCCTTCAGCCAGGGAAGAGGTGGTCCGAGAGCGCCTAGGCAACACCAGTGTTCACAAATCCATGGGACCCGATGGGATGCATCCACGGGAGCTGAGGGAGCTGGCAGAGGTGATTGCTGAACTGCTTTCAGTCATCTTTGAGAGGTCTTGGAGGACGGGGGAGATGCCTGAAGACTGGAGGATAGTCAATGTCACTGCGGTCTTCAAAAAGGGCAAGAAGGAAGATCCAGGCAATTATAGGCCAGTCAGCCTCACCTCTGTCCCTGGAAAGGTGATGGAACAGCTGGTGCTGGATGTCATCTCCAGACAACTGGAAGAAAAGGAGGTTATCAGGAGCAGTCAGCACGGGTTCACCAGGGGGAGGTCGTGCTTGACCCATCTGGTAGCCTTCTATGATGTTGTCTCTGGCTGGGTGGATGGGGGGAGAGCAGTGGATGTAGTCTACCTTGATTTCAGCAAGGCTTTTGATACTGTCCCCCCACAACATCCTTATAACAAAGCTGAGGAAGTGTGGGATAGATGAGTGGACAGTGAGGTGGGTTGAGAACTGGCTGACTGGAAGAGCGCAGAGGGTCGTTGTTGGTGGTGCAGAGTCTGGTTGGAGGCCTGTAACCAGCGGTGTTCCTCAGGGGTCGGTGCTGGGTCCGGTCTTGTTCAACATCTTCATCAATGACCTTGATGAGGGGATAGTGGCCACCCTCAGCAAGTTTGCTGATGATATGAAGTTGGGATGATTGGCTGACACGCCTGAAAGCCGTGCTGCCATTCAGCGAGAACTGGACAGGCTGGAGAGCTGGGCAGAAAAACACCAGATGAGGTTTAACAGAAGCAAGTGTAGAATCTTGCATCTGGGGAGGAGTAATTGCATGCAGCGGTACAGGTTGGGGGATGAGCTGCTGGAGGGGAGCTCTGCGGAGAGGGACCTGGGTGTCCTGGTGAACGACAGGTTGGCCATGAGCCAGCAGTGTGCCCTTGTGGCCAAGAGGGCCAATGGCATCCTGGGGTGCATTAAAAAGAGCGTGGCCAGCAGGTCAAGGGAGGTGATCCTCCCCCTCTACTCTGCCCTGGTAAGGCCTCATCTGGAGTATGCATCCAGTTCTGGGCTCCCCAGTACAAAAAAGACAGGGATCTCTTGGAAAGAGTCCAGCGGAGGGCCACAAAAATGGTGAAGGGCCTGGAGCATCTCTCCTATGAAGAAAGGCTGAGTGAAATGGGTCTGTTCAGCCTTGAGAAAAGAAGACTGAGAGGGGAGCTGATCCAAGTTTATAAATATCTGAAGTTTGGGGGCCATAGTGGTGAGGCCGGACTCTTTTCAGTGGTGAGTGGAGACAGGACAAGGGGAAACAGCCGGAAACTGCAGCATAGGAAGTTCTGCACAAATGTGCGCAAGAACTTCTTTACAGTGAGGTGACGGAGCACTGGAACAGGCTGCCCAGGGAGGTGGTGGAGTCTCCTTCTCTGGAGATGTTCAAAACCTGCCTGGATGCCTACCTGTGCGGTCTGGTGTAGGGAACCTGCTTTGGCAGGGGGGTTGGACTCGATGATCTCTGGAGGTCCCTTCCAACCCCTACAGTTCTGTGATTCTGTGATTCTGTGATTCTGTGATTTCCAGTCCAAACTTACTCTTCTTTCTCTCTGTATCTAGAACCTTCATATTGAGAAAAGGCTGTTTATTTTCTGTATATATTGCATATTAATCAATTTTGTCTTGCCCTTCAGATCTATGTAAATACAGATGGTTAAACGGTATGCTTAGTTAAAATAGTATCAATTTATCCTAACTTTAAATTAGCTATCAATCTAAGTCAGTCATCGTGGGTCTATTTATAATGAAAGAATAGAAATAGGAACCTGTAAGAGGATATTCATCTACAAAAATTTTGCAGTCATTACAAAGTGGAATGAACTGCTTTCTGCAAGGTCTTAGGTCTTTGTATTAACTATAGAATGAGTCAAAGCACCTGACTAGACAGTTAAAATTGCCACATCTTAACCTTGTTGTATTTTGTTATGGAATTTCAATTGCTTACACTTCCATGAGGAAGTTGTGAAGTAATGTTGTGGATATTCAGGAACAAAATGTCAAGACACAATGTTTAACCAGCTAGGAAATGTTTTCCTTTGTATACTGTTCACAGATAAAGACAGTGGTGGTGGATTAAAGGCACATGGCTGTTTCATCTACTTCATGGCATCATTCTATGCGTGAAGCACAGATCCTTAACTCAAACATCTTGGTTTCATCTTGTGTTAGAATTATATTACAGGTGTACTTTGACTGTTTTGGGGATTCTGACACTCTTTATATTTTCAAAGATCAAAGTAACATCTAATGGCTTGGGTAGGAAAGACCATCCTGTCCCAATCTTCTACTGTGGGCAGGGTTGCCACTGACTAGCTCATGCTGCTCAGGATCCCATCCAACCTGGTCTTGAACACCTTCATCGATGGGGCACCCACAGCTTCTCTGGGCAACCTGATGGTGCATGCAAAGGAATTTTCTCTGAAACAGAGTGCACATCTGCAAAATTTATGAGACAAGCTGATGCATGCCTGGATGGCTCTAATAAGAAGTGCAGAAAACTGACTTAATATCAAAATTGTTATTGATAAATATAAGTAAGCCAAGCTCCTCAGTCACAACACTAAGAAGAGCATGAAATCAAAGCTCTTTGCAGTGGGATCTGCGGGAAACCTTCGACATTCCCCATGAGATGTTCACAATTATTCACGGGCTCTGCAACTTTTATCACTCAACTTTAAAGCACAGTGAAGTAATTGACTTTCATAAGCCAGCAGTGAACAATTTGCCATAATTACAGTGTTTAATTTGTTGCTGTAGTCTCAAACTAGAGGTAAGGAATCACTAGACTAGCTTTCTCCTTAAAAAATACAGCCTATTTATCTTAATCTACAAATCACTAGAGAAAAGGTCCCATGAAAAGGTTACATGAATTGTTATTTCATTTATTGTAAATCTCTCAGTTTGGAAGTTTATACTATTAGCAAAAAGCTTACTTCATTGAAAATTAGGCAGATTTACAAGAAAGGGCATTCCTGATCTGTCTCTAGTTGGGGACAATCTTTTTTTTTTCCTTCCTCCTTGTTTTTTAAGCAGCAGAGTGCTGTTACCATGTTTTTTCTTCTGCCACCATTCATCTTTCTGAATTAAAATTTTAATCCTTTGGTATTTGTTCACTAATCATATTTCCTAAACCTCGGATAAGTGTCATTTCTTTCCCTAAAATCTTCTCTCTGATTACCAGCAGTGGGACCCAAAGGAATGGCAGGGAGCTGGGTCAGGGGAAAGTCAGAGGAGTGTTAGGAAAGGGTTCTTTATCAGGGAGTGGTTGGCACTGGAACAGACTCCCCGGGCAGTGGTCATGGCCCCAAGCTGCCAAAGTTCAAGGAGCACGTGGACAACACTCAGACATAGGATTGGAATTTGGGTAGTTCTGTGTAGAGAAAGGAGTGGGACTTGATGATCCCCGTGGGTCCCTTTCAGCTTAGAATTCTGTGATTCTCTGATTCCTGATTTGTCTTTCCATTTCTCGAACAGAACAAAGCATAAATCCCACAAATGCTGAGTAGAATGAATAATGCCAATTCTTTTTAATGCTTAGCACAAGTCAGAGTTGTCTTATCAGTGCATTACCCCACTGAGGGATCATTATACCTCAGACTCAACTAGTCTATTTTTCCAAAGCTTATATTTGTATATTTGCTCTCTTCTTCCAGAAGGTAGCAGTTTGCACTTGTCTATATTAAATTCAATCTCATGCAGAGATTCCAGATTGCTTTATTAGTCTATCAAGATTATTTAGAATTCTGGAGCTACGCTGTGGAGTGCTTGCAAGTCATTCCCTCCAGTTGGTGTCTTCATATTTGCTCAGAGTCTTCCTTATTCGGTCATCCAAGTCATTAACATGGCATCAGAAAGAAATGCACTGGCAGATTGTATTCATTGTCATCATTCATAACTTAGCTCATCAATCAATCAATCAATCAATCAATCATAACTTATCTCAGTACAGATTTTAATTTGGCTCTTTTTCTCTTCCACATATTTCCTTTGCTGCTGTATAGAAAATTTTTCTTGCATTTTATCCTTACACTCGCTTTCTCGAATGTACCTACCAGAATAGTTGGCCTATCAGTGAAGTCAACTATATTGGTTTTACATTCTTTTCATTGCCAGAGAGACATCTACTGTGTCTATGTCTTAAGAACTTGTTACACTTTAGAAGCCAGGAAGCTGACCTGGTTTAAAAGATTTGCAGTCACAGGTTTATAATTTCCTAGCACCTGCTTGATATGCCTTTTGTTTGGTTTCATTTGTGTCACTTTGTTTTTAAACAATTCTTGTCTTTAGCTTCTTTGGACCTACCTGTCACTAACAGCTTAGTGATTATTTCCCGAGTTACTTATGGCACATTTTATCAGTCTATGTTGACTTTTAATATGTCTAAATTTTCTGAACATTCATTAACATCTTTCTTTCTATTTCGGCATGCACTTTTCTCCTGCCATTAAACTTTTGTTACAAGTGAAAATTCTAAACACTGAGTAAGCAATCAAGTACAGGATATTGAACACTTGGGCTTTTTCAAGCCATCATGATTCTTTTCACTAGTCAGCAGGTCTGTATTTCCCCTGTTACTTCTAACATACGTACAACTTTTTAAGTACTGCAGTTTTGGTATATCTCCCATAACTATGAGAGATATATGAGTCATAACTGCAAAAATAAAATTTATACCAAACCAGGATTCAGGTTGGTACTCAGAGCTTTGTTTCAAATTACATTGTTTCAAATTTGTTTCAAATTAAGCAAATTACCTTTCTGTTTATCGCTTAATGACATGTAATACAGATGGACTAAAGAGGGAAGATTGTTTTGCTTTTTTTTCTGAGTACTTTAAGACAGATACTGTATCTGAAAGCTTTTTTATTCTCCCAGGTTTATCGCTTGGCCCAGTAAAAGATATAATCTCTTCGGGTAGTCGCCTTGTGTGCAACTAATATTCTGTAGATGCTTTTCTGATACACCTGGCAAGGAATTCCCACTTTGAATGTTCTTTATCTTAGAATTTATTCCCCAAGGGCACAATAGTATTTCTGATGGAAAATACTAGCTTTTGTAACCATGCTTTGTATGGAACTTCAAAATAGTTATTCTTCTCCATGTGTAGGACTCTACTCTTACCCTTTTGAACATCTCAAGGTTCCTCTCAATTGAATTGCAGCACAGCCCTTTGGTGTATTAGCCACTCCTCCCTGTTTTGTATCAACAGGATACTTTCTGAGGATGCATTCTATTTCTTTATCTAGGTCATCACTTGAACCAGTAAGCAGAGAGTAACCTCCTCTGCTATTTTGTGTATCAGTATGCATTTTTTAATTATAAGATGACCGTATCTACTGATATTGTTATTTATATTATTAGATATTCTCAACGTAAAAAATATGAATGGGTTAAAAGCTTGTAACAATACTGATTTTTGAATAAGACTACTCACAATGGCCATGCTTTGAACTCAGATTCTTGGCACAAGAATATACGTTTGAGATGGATAGGACAGCAATGCCTTGTCTTGTCTGTTTCACTCACACTTTGCTCACACTTTGCTCATGCTTCTGAGTCCTCTGTTGCTCTGCTTATCTTTTCATCCATTTCTGTTTTAAGGAAGATAATTCAGCCAGTATGACAGAAGTTGTTTACATATCCATTATGACAGATCTGAAGTTGATGCCATACCTCTCTTTATCCTGCTTCACAATTCTACCTCCTCCAGTTTCTCAGTGTAAGAATGCTATAACCTAAACAAAATAATTTTGGAAAGAGACTGCATATGTTACATCAAAATACTGATTTCAAAATATCTCAGTCTTCCCACAGAAGATCTGTTTTATTTATGCATTTGTCTGTTCCCTGGTTCCTTATATAATCAGTGAATCACTTGTGTCAAAACTGGAAAATAGAGTGGAATGAGTAAAATCCTCTGCTTTTATATACAGAACACAAATGAAATTTTCCAAAATTCATATGGAATAGTGCAAGTATAGCCATAAAGTAGAGAGACACCAGTATATTAATTTTTATGATGGCTTTGGACTGCTTTGAATCAGTTTCAAATCAGAATATTGTAAAATAGGATATGGGTATATTTAAAATTTACAACTTCATTACAAATATAAAAGAAAAGGAAGGAAAACTGGAAAAAGAAAAATCATACTTCATCTATTTACACAGACAATACATCAGAAAAACCGTTTCCCACTATGCCACTTACTTGAGTAAAAATTTCATAAAAATAAGCTGACCCTCAAAAGTCTCTGCAAGGCTGATTTATTCTGTCTCCCTGACTCCCATAACTCCCTATCATACCAACATGTGTGTCATCGGCATGAGGCACTGACTAACTACATCTCTCTAGATTTTCTGACACAGAAAACTGTTCAAGTTCTATGTAACATCTTCTGACATCATCAGATATCTGTGCTAAATGTGAATTCAAAGATTTTTTAAAAACTAACCTACAATTCTTTGCAGACTTTTTCCTTCAGTGCTTTTGTTTGCTTGTTGTTGTTGCTGTTTTATTTTATAACTTCTGTCTTGGCTAAGGGACAGTTAAAAGCATCCCTGTTAACTACACTTACCAGCAGACCCTGATTGACTCAGTTCTGTATCCAAGCAGACATCACCCATTTGTGTATGGCAATCATTATTGGATTTAATGGTAAAAAATTAGATGTTGAGCATGAAGAATGGAGTTAATTTTATGTAATAGGCTGAGGCCTGGAAAGATTTTTAAGTACTCTTCTTATGATTTTTTTTTTTTTTTTTCAGAAGCTTTTGATTTGTCTTATATTCTTTTCTGGAATAAAGTTATTATGTTTTGGCTTCCATCTGCTACATATTAAATAAAGGTTTTTTATTATTTCTGTCCATGAGTAACAATAAACTGAATGAAGAATTCCAGTTTCTTGCATTCATATACCCCAGACTCATCATAATTCTAGCTTTCATCTATGATACCTGAGATCCCAGGATGAGCTTTCACCCAAGAGCTAGGTTGCTATACTGTATTATTTATTCAGTCCACAGACATGGACTGAATAATTTTTAGTACTTTTTTTTGAAAATTTCAAAAATAACTGAATAGTTTTGCAGAATGAATTAGACGTGCTTCTGTCATTGAAACTAATTAATTCACTTATCTGAACTGAAAATAAATGTAAATGAATCCATTGTTTGTGTTAGGTTCACAGGGCACTGAATATTCAGAGAACAACAATTTTGGTTTTTGTATTATAAAGCACGTTTTTTCTCATGTCCTATTTATATCATGAATTTCTGTGTGCAAGTAATTAGAACTCAGTATTTTCTTCCAAGCAGGCTCCTGCAAACAATTTATGTGTTGGAGTTATATGTTTGTTGTGGTGAGGGTCAGGTGAGAGTCTGCTACAGATTTGATGGCAATATGTCTTTAAGAACAATGGAAAAACAGTACAACTCTTAAGGAACAAGCTTGTTGAGAAATTCATAATTTCTACCCAAAATATATGTTTCTCATAGTGTTATGGGGAAAATAAAAAAGAAGAAAAAGAAAAAAAAAAAAGAAAATCGCCACAAGTTCTGTTAGAGCTGGTGAGATCATGATAGCTGACAGTCTGCAAGTTTGGCGTTCTGATCTCATGCCAGTTTCAGCCCTGTGCTAGTTACTCTAGGCTTACTTTACAGGCAGTGAAAGTACTGGGCAGTTCTATTGATGATTTGCCTCATCCTAAAACAGACATCTGAAATACAATGCTCTCTGAAGTCATCAGAGATTGCACTTATACTGCAGCTATCTCAGGTTAGATATTGTGGAGTCTATTCCACGTACCTAAAGACAAATGGTAAAAGAGAAGAAATAGTGAAAGCTGTTCCTCAGAGAGGATGCAAGGAGTTCTTTCTGCAAAGATTTCTTTGGGGAATAGGCTGGTTTTATGAGGTTTGGGAACTATAAGAAAGATGACTATCTCCTAACTAATTTCCATTGTGACCTCAGCCTTTAGTGTGTTTTGGGGATTTAGGAGAACGGCATCAAAGATAGGAGTGTTTCTCCAACAAAAAATTAAAACACAAACAAATTGAAAAAGGACAAGAAGAATGCTGTCTAGAACAACCTTACTTTGTCTAACCACACTGGGCAGGAGGAAGATTTTTAGTATTCTATCATGTTATACCAGACAACATTTTGCTTGATTATTTAACTGTGTGGCACATAGAGCACTAGTTTTCATTAAGTAGCTTGCACTGACACTTGAGGTTTTTCCTAAGCGACTGTGGTTAATTTAGACTTCATTAGAGAAGGTGAGTAGTTCAGATTATCCCTTCCAATTTGCACATTTTAAATTTATCAGCATGATTCTTAACCAGTCATGACTGTCTTATCATTTTAGCATTTAGATGCTTTTACTTCTTACTATCCCAGCATGGCTCTGTGCTATTTTACCTTGTTTTTCAGAATGTTATTATTTCTACCATTTCATAAAAATTGCGGGCATTGCTACTTTTCCCATTGAATTAAATGTTGATTTTTTCCCGTTTGAGTCCCTTAGCTAGTTCCTTTTCTAAAATGATATTATAATGCTTGTCTTGAACAATAGTTTTCTGCTTGTGCTTACTAGAAAAATAGCTGGGAGCCTTAAATGGTAGTTTCCTTCCTTGCCTATCTGTGACTGCTTTCCTCTATTTCACTGCTCCTATACAAAACTCTGCAGAACAAAACATGTAGCTGCCTATCAACCAGCTTGCAGCTTGGAGCAGTTCATCAACAGATGAGTGTACAGATTATGGTGATGTGAATATCTGCTGGACTAAAATTCTGGCAGTAAAAGTAGAAAGGACATTGGGAGTTCACGTGACAAAATTATCTTCTGTATGGGCTTCTTAACGGGCCAGCAAACAAAACAGTTCTCAACTATGAGTAGAACAACTTCTAAGTTTTATGGAAAACTTCAGAGCACTTGAACTGAGTAAAATGCGTTCTTAATATCTTGGACAAAATAAATGCTATTTTGTTTGACCTTGTAGAATTACACGTAATATCCTTGGAAGTACAGTAAACATCAAGAGATTATATTATATTTTTATTCTGTTACCAAAGCATCAGAATGCTATAAAGTCTGTGTGCAAGAGAGGTGAGGAGAAAAGTGTTCTTCCACAATGCCTATAAACCGTCCTGCACCATACTGTCACTGGACCAATAATTACAAGTAGCTTTACATATAAATGCATTGCTTCTAATATCATTCTTGGTATCCTCTTGTCCCATGCAGTTAGCTGACCATCAGCCTTTAGCACTGCTGTTTCTCTGTAATGGAAAAATGGATTCTATTGTTCAGATATAATACAATGTGACTAATGTACAAATGCATGTTTAGTGTTAACCCAAACTCAGTAAAAACAAGCAGGAGCAGAAGTCCTCATATGTATCAGTCCATAAAATTTTCATGTCTTTCTCCTTCATCTAGTTCTGTTTTTTGGAGCGATACTGTAAATCCACATGCTTCATTCTAACCTGCACTCTGGCTTTAGTTTGGGGGGTTTTCTTTTAGTGTTTGCAACTAAACTTGAGTCTGGAGGAGTAGGAAACATTCAGTCACGTTAATCGTGCATGTTAATGTGCATGAATATAAAAATAAAAAATAAAAAGAAAGCAAGAGTAAGCATGAACAAAAGTGTAAAGAATAAAGATACAAACAAACAAAAATACACAGTGCACCAGTATGACGGTGAGAATTAGTGTAATAACTTCACTCACAGCAACCCAGCCAGTTCCTCATTAGATAGACATCACAACACAGGTTGCTTTTTCAGAAGAGATACAAAGGAGGATAATAGCATGCAGCTTTTTCAAAGATCAGCTTCGGAGAATGTGTGGAGGTTGCTGGTAGAAAAAATTGTGACAGGTTGGCCATGCAATTGGAACTACCAGTACAGCAGATATGGAGTTTGGTTGCACAAGGAAATACTGGAAAGATGAGGTGCTTTGTACAGAAACATTCTAACCAGAAGTAGTAATCTGAGACTTCAGAGAACAAATAGCAACTTTCTCCCATTTGTTTTATTTGGTAGTCAAAGAATGATCCAGTTCAGCTCAAGATCACATGTGTGGCTATCTGATGCCCAAATCCCATGCACTATCCTAGAGGTGTTTGGGAGGCACTCAAAATGAGAGTCTTTCAAGCTTTCTCTCACTGCTTTTAGGACAGCTCAGAAAGAAGAGTAGCATAGAGCTCACATCATTCAGCTAGTCCGTGAATTGTCAGCAGAGCATTGCTCTAACAATTTGGTGACTCTTTTAAATGGCAGTCTGCAAAGAAGCTTACAAATCCATGTTGAGGTACTTGAACAAAAAGCCTGGTTTAGCAGAACTCAACATTTGAATTCAACGCTCAGGACGGCATAACTTCCAATTTTAAATGTAATTTCCCTGAAAATTATTCTCACAGATTTAAAGTGTTACAGAACAAAATATACTGCTAAAAAAAAAAAAAAAAAAAAAAAAAAAAAAAAAAAAAAAAGGAAAAAGGAAAAAGGAAAAGCCGTAACAACAACCCGATAGAATGCTGCACTTATCTGTCAGTGATTTGTTGTCAGTACTTCAGAGTACAAGTAAAAATGCATATCTTCCCCTAGTCTTCAGTCAGAGGAGTTAAAATTCAAGTTCTGAAAATCTTTGCTTTTCCTTTCTGCCTTGAAATTGAAGGTGTTATATCTCCTGCTCTTGATAGTAGGTCCTCAGGGCCACCTGTGCTGCCTCTGTGGATTTGCAGTCAGCTATAAAATACTCCTATAATTGGGATTAAAGCCCAGGTGTCCTGCTGCTTAGAAGCATGCACTTAACTGGGCAGGCAACACTTGACTGTTTTACCACCAGTTCTTTAGATAAAGATTTGAACACGAGGACTGAGATTGCAGCATGCCTCAGCTATAATTTCAGGGACTCCTGTCTGCCTCCCCTTACAACTATCAGGATAGAGAGGATATCCTCAGCTTCTTTCTCAGACATATAGTGAAGAGTCACTTCCTTTCCCCAACCTTCAGCATTTGCACCCACATTAGAAAGTATTATGTATTATTTCTAAAGTGCTGAACAAAGGTGATAGATAGAAGCACAGAAAGATATCAATTTTGCATCACCTACTGTTTCTCTGCATGGCGGTTTTACAGCAGTAAGTCATTTGTTTGATTGCAGTGTGCGCTTAAAGTGGTTGGCCAGAAAGCTTTGAACTTCACTGAAGTACAAAATGCAAGCTGTTCATTTAATCAGCACATTTAATTCATCCTGCTTTGCATGCTGCTCCACGCTGTCTTCTTTCCATATAAGGATTCTGTGGTATCTTCCTGCAACACTCCTGCCTTTCTTCTGAATGCAGCCAAAGATGGCTTTGTGCATATTGCTTATGTATGCTATAGGCCCAGCTGCTTTTTGATGTGTAATGTAGCAGCTACCTACCTCTCATGTATCTCTTCTCCTCAGGTGAGTTGTTTATATTAAAGTTCTTTTCACGCTGATTGAGAGCATGTTCTTAATTTATTCTGCTTTTTAGCATTTGTTTTTGTTCTGCATACGTGGGCAGTGAATCAACAAACTGTGTTTTGGTTACATAAAGGATTTATATCACTGATAAGTGTCTTTCGCGTTCAGATACTTCTTTTTGTTTGGTATTGGGTATTCATCAGATTTCTCTTTAGGCAGCCATTGTTTAGAATCAGTGAGTGCTGTTCAAACACATTTAGGAAAATCTTCAAGGCGAAACTGAATAGAGGGAGGAAAGAATTTCAAATTTAGCTACCACTAACAAAAATATAGCATTTTTGTTCTATGTTTTAGTGAAGTTAGAGACGTTTGTTGTTTTTTTTTTTTTACTCAGACTTGCTCACTTGCCCCTGCATTATATATAAATGGGTAACATGCAGTTGACAACATATTAATGGTACCTTTTGTGTTGTTTTCTATGGTTTCTCTTTTTTTAATCTGATTTACCTTCTTATGTTAAATTGTTGCACTTGAACCTTCTGAGATTACCTGCCATAAATGTCAGAAGATGTATCTGATTATTACTTAGCATCTGTTCATGCATACCCCACTTTCCTTTACTGGACAGGTTTCAGATAATTCATTATTTCCTTCTCAGCCACATCCTCTTTCCCATTCTAAGTTCCTACCCCGGCAAATGTCCAGAGGACAGAAGTTAGTTTACCAAATGATCGATCCATTCAGAACTGCTGTGAAGAATCAGAAAAGGCAGTATAGATTCAAATCTTGTTCAGATTTTCCTCTGTGCAGCTCTGTGGAAGACTGAAGCTATGAATGCATGCTTGGAAGTCATGGGATTGCTATGGGAAGACCCACTTTTCTAGAAACATTCTTCACACTCTCCAGGAGCTCTGTGGCTCTCTCATAAAAAAGAACAAAAATGCACTGTAATTTCTTCTGCTCTTCCCCCTGAAATCTTCCACATCTATGCATCACTTTACCTTGTATTACTTATGTCATTATCTGCATGTGTAACCACAATGAGATTCTACCACTTGCTTGACATATCTTCTTTTCTGTTAATAACTTCTGGATTTGTATTTTCAGTAGTTTTAAATGCCAAAGTGGCTGAAGTTTTATCTTTTTGAGAAAATAATGAATGCTGAAATAATAGATGCTGAGATTCTGCATAGCAAATTAAAGATTCCAAAACAGTGGATGGAGTCCCTCTATCTTGAGAAGTGGTCATTGACTCGGTACAACCAAAAACAATGAAGTAAACATCCTGGACAGCAGGATTTGGAGCTATTTTACCCCTGTCTGTAACCCTTTTACTATTCTGCAACGCATCCACAGATGTATTCAGCAGTTCCTATGCTCTGCCACAAGTCAGGTCTTGTGCTTTTTCTTCATGAGGTTCAGGTAGAAAACATGCCTTTCAGAATCAGCTTCTTAAGAAATGTTTCATACCAATAAAGCTTACAAAACTGTCTCCTGAGTGTTACAGCTCTGCAGAAATCTTTCACTGTTATGAGATAAATCTATTTGGAGATGCTTGCTAGTTTATATCTGTGAAGTGAAAGTCTATGGGGAACTTTCACCTGATACCATAGACAAATCTTACAGTCTATTAGTGAGTTCTGTAACCTTGGAGACCTTGACAACATCCAAAGCTTCGGAATAAATTTAGCTGATATATTGCAGAAACCCATATCCAAATTAAATGTGTGCCTTTTAGTCAATGGCAAGAAACACTTTTAGCTCATTAATCATCTCATTCTAAAATAGTTGTCTAGAATAGACCAGATGAATTGCACCCAAAAAGATCTCTGCCAGCCTATCTTTGTCAGAGCTGTGAAGAGTTGTGACTAACTGTCTAGCTCTGCCAAGAGAAATCTGTAATCGAGATGCAGTTATATTGAGAAAAAGTTTTACTTCTTTATTTTGTTTTCCTATCGGACCAGAGTTGGCAGTGCAAGATAGTTTGTTACAGTCCTGAGATTAAATACAGTTTTGTTGACACAGTTAAGTCTGGAAATACTTTCTGTCCAGCTGCTGTTATTGCCAGTACTCCATGCCTTGTAATGTCCTACTGTCCAACTTGTTCATTCACCCTTAATGATTTTCAGTAGTAGAGTTTCACTTCCAGAACAGTGCATAAGAAATAATTTATTCTTCTGTTTTCTCTTGTACATTATTTCAGAAATCTTTCTTCTTGTAGACCTGTACTGCACTGAGGATATAGAACAGTTTCACTGCTGAGCTTCCCATTTTGTCACACCAGCCTTTCTAAACATTCTGTCCTAAGATTTCTGCTTACTAAAGTACCTGTTTGTTGCACGTAGTCATGTCCTTGGAAAGTGGTCTCTACACATGGAAGTCAATGACAATGTGTCCATAAGACAATATTCAACAGTTAGTTTTTGTCACTGGAGAGAAGATATAGCCTTAAAAATGTCTGAAGTAGTTTAAGCAGTGTGTTTCAAAGTGCTCATGGAGGCAGTGTGAGATAAGCTTTAATTTATGACCATTCTACATGATCCCTAGGTAGTTTAGACTGTATTGTATTGAAATACCCACTGTGTTCAGTTTTCAAAACTTCTGAAAAGTTTTAGATTTTATCTCCAGTGTTTGGCTAAGTATTCGTGCTTGAATATATTGCCAGTAGCTTCCACCATATTCAGGATTTCTTTTATATCTGGCTTCTGAGATTAGGCACAAGCACTATGCTTTTGTATAAGGACTGTGACTGATAACAAAAATTCAAATATACAAAAGCTAAGGGCTGAGAGTCAAGTGTATACATCTATACAGGCAGTAGCACTACTGACCTTCTGATTGAATACACAAGCCTCTTGTTTGTTTTATTTCTTATATTAGAAACAAAAACTAAAGCCTAATGCTTCCCATCTGGCTGTGTGAGTCAGCAGAAATAAACCTGACATACGAACCTTGCTGGTAGGATGAGTCAACAGGACAATCCTGCCACCCTGTGCCTAGCAAGATATAGACAAATGGTTGCTTTTACTCCCGGAATCCATACAAATTAATTTTGAAAAGCAGTGTACCAAAAGCAAAGCATGGCCATAGTAGTTAAAAACATACCTACAAAGCCTCAAAATAAAAATATTGATTAAACTGTATCAACTAGGAGCTGGATTAAGGCAGCTGCCATTTTGCCAATCCTATTTCAAGTATCTGTATGAAAAGGCCATGCCTAGTCTGACTCAGAATTCAGAGCTCAACCCTTTGTGCTAGCAAGCATAGAGCAACAAGGGGAAACTGCTTCCAGACATTGTGCAAGGAATCTCAGTTTTGCGCCTTCAGGGTTCACTCACAAAGATAGAGTTTTGCTCTACCTTCAGAACAAGATAAGTAACTTTAGAGATAAAATATATGTAGAGTTTATACTAATATACTTTGGTGTAAAATGCAGCATTTTGAAAGTTGTGTATTCCTTATATTTTGGTAGAATAATCCCACCTATTTCATCACCAAGAAGTCTAATGAATTTAGCACATTTAACACAGCCCTGACACATGGCTTGCATGCTGGATGAATCCTTGCTAAGGATAGTCCATGATCTGTCAACAGCAACTCCTGTCACCCTTTGAGCTTTTTCAGTGATTAAAATTAGGCCAGCTTGGTTTTTCTTTTATCCTTTTAATTAAAAAAAAAAAAAAGACAAGAAATTTCAGAATACTGTTTATGTACATTAAGACTTAGTTCTTATGAAAAAGATTATGCCAAACACTGAATGAGAAAAATAGCACCAAAAGATCTAATAAGATCAGATATAGGAGAAAAAATAGAAGAATTCCTATAAACTTAAGAAAAAGAAAGCAAAAATAATAAAGGGAATAAAATCAAAAGGAATGAACTTCAGAAGCGAAAGAAACTTGGAAGGCATTCCTGTCAACATAGGCAGAAAGAGATTAAGGGCCACAAATGTGCACCAAATTTCATGAAGAGTACAAAGCATGAGTCAATCCAGATTTTCAAAGACTTGATTAATGGGAAATTTCCTAAAATAGGGAGTCTTGTTAAATATTTCCCATATATTGACAATATAAATCTAGATTTTCTATTTAAAAGATAAAAAGTACAAAGGAAAAATAAATCACTTTCTAAGGCCCTAAATTACAGTTACAGGATTATCAATGGTGTACAAACCAAAAGAACTTCACTGTACCTGAAAAAAAAAAAATCTGCCAGCTCCAGAATACCATCACCATGGTCCTGTTTTGTGGGACTGGTGGAAGAATGATAACAGATAAGCCCAAAAGAGCAAGAGATTGCAGGTACTGCTGGATTAGGGCCACCCAAGGTTGTACAGACTGTTGGTGATGCAGTGAGGGGAGAAGTATTAGAGCTAATTGCATTGCACCATGTACACTCAATGAATATAAAGATGTGATAATTATGAAATATACAACAGAGTTTAGCGAAACAAATTATAATAATAAAAAGAGAATAGAGAGAAGGAGAGAATAGATAGAAAGTTTACCCATATCCTGGGCTTGCTGCAAAACTACAGAGGAGGGGTCTCCAGAAGAGATCCTTCCCCACTGGTAGCCAGCTCTTAAATGGGTCTAGGAGAGCTGGAGCCAGGCTCCACCCCTTCTGGCAGCGCAGGTGAATTGCCTTCAGCTCTGCTCCCGTGGCGGACTCATGGCTCGCCTCAGGTGATCAGTCAGAGGTTCAGGCCGTCATTCAGCAGTTCCCATACACACCAGGACTTCTATCTGCTTCTTTACATATATATGTAGGGACACAAAATGGCAAAAGAAATAAATATATTTTAGAGTGACAACAAATCACTCATTTACATATGTAGTGTAATGTACTCCAACAGACACTGTAGTTGGTTTAGTAATGCCTTCAGTATTCCCATATTTTCACAGCCATGTTTTTCAAATATAAAAGTTTGGATCAGATGTATTGATTAGGGTCATTAATCAGAGTTCCAGCGGCAGTTTGTGCAATCAGCATAAAGTGGTGATTAACAGGATCACTTGCTTCGAAGCATCTGGAACATGAAACCATGGGGACAGATACGTGAGTGCAGACTGTGTGTTGCCTTTTATTGTTTCCATGGATATTATTTTCCCTATAAATACTTTGTTCCATCCCCTTTCAAACCCTAATCTTTGATCGTGTGCACTGTGCATGAGAAATAGTAGCTTTGAAGGATGACAGCTTAACGGTAGGTTTCTCAGTGGGGAGAAAATTAAAAAGTACAGCCTTTTGTCTGTGGTGAGTTACTAAATCACCTCCCACAGTATGACACAGCTTGCAGCATTATACACGACATAAATACTCTTCATTAACATGTACGGTTACTGAGTCCCACTGAGAAAAATGTGTCATATTAGTTAGTCTACTCATAAGTAAGCTTTGTTGTAGGAGATGATTTTGTAGTCCTGTAAATAAGAACTAAATATTGAAATCTATATTATTTTGTCATGATACAAAACATAAGAAGTGGGTTGGAAGATTTCTCTGCCCTTAATGCATTAACACAGTCTCCACTCTGTGTAAACATCTGCTTAACTTTTCAAAACAAACAGCATGCTACTACACATCAAAAAAATGAAGAAATTACACTTGGCTTTCATAGAGAATTAAATATTTTTATTAAATCCGCACACCTTCAGACAAAGTCCATATTGCCCAGGAGCAGTTGGGCATCTGTCTGTCATCTGTCTCCAAGAAAAAAAGGTCTCCAGGGTTTGCAGTGTCTGCCTGGTGTAATATATACAGTGAAATACACCATCTAACACTGGCACTGTATGTACAGGAAAACATTTGAGCTGGTGGGCTTTTCTTCTAAAGAAATGGCAATCAGTTACTGGGGATGAAGGATATAGAATAGTACTAACATATAGCTTTTTTTTTGCTTTTTTTTTTTTTAATGTAATGAGTACTGTTGTGCTTCTGGTGTTGGGAAGTACTTTCAAGGTGTGTTTGACAGCTGAGAACAAAGCAGGATGCAGAGATCGTGCCAAGGATGCAAAAAACAAAGGACATCTGCAACCTGGTTCATACAAATTAAGTATTCCCTGAGGGTTTCTAGTCCTTTTAATGGAAATACAAAAAAATTACAATTTGAACCTGAACATCTTTTACCCTTAATATATTCACTTGATATCATTTACTGTTATCTTGTGGATTTGCATTTTAGTGTCAGAATGAATCTTTTTCTGACCACAGACACTAAGTGCTGTTATAACAGCGTTATATGTTGTAACAGCGCTGTACATACAAACACAAGCAAACTAATTCATGTATTGTTAAGAGTATTTTTGTATATTACAATAAAAATGAAATGTAATTTGATAAAGTATTCGGCAAAGGATTCTGGATGGGAAGGCATTCCCATGGATTGGGAGGGCATTCCCAAGAGTGAATGTAATTGAGTTAGTATACATTTCTTCCACAGAGTGGTAGTAGACTATCACTAAGATAACTGCATAAGAAGAAATACAATAGACACACTGAGAATATCAGCTTTTATATCTTTAGATATTCTCTTCTGTCACACTTACTTTCATTGTATTATATAAAATAATAAGTTAGAGATTAGCTTGCTTTTACCCTCCAGAATAATTGGATTTATTTTGATTCTCATTAAAACCTCTCAGAACTGAAAATATGTACATAGTTTTCTAATTGAAGTTATGGCCTTAGAAACCTGTAGTGGAGTTTTCTGTTAACTTTCGTCTTTTGTTCACTGTCAAAGCTGAGTTTATTTTGCTTAAAGCAGACCTAGTTCCTACCGGAATACTGCAGACCTGTGATGCTCTGCTCATTTTGATTAGTCTGCTGTCTGAAAATTAACCAGATATTTGTTAGTGTCACACCTGTCACACAGCTTCTGCATCATCAATTTATCTTCCTCCAAGGGAAGGTTAAACGTGTAGCCTTTCTGTGCAAGATGTGCACTGCAAAAGGAAGATAAAACCGCTCAGAAGGAAGTGACGACTTGCTGGTAGTCTTCTGATTTCTTTAAATGTCAGCTTATTTCAGAATCATCATGCACTTTTTTGATTCATTTCAATCCAGAAAAAAGATATAATATTATGTAAAAAGTAACCGACACACCAAACACAGTCAGCACTGGCAAATATTCACATACCTAGGTCTTTGGCAAGAGTAAAGGAGTTGGTATATTCCATTTTTGTTATTACATCCACATCTCCTCAGATCCTTTCCCTTCTCTGCTTTGCTGCACTGAGAATGGAAGGATTTTATCCCATTTTTTTCCCCTTTTTTTGTCCCTTCATCCATGTTTAATACTTCTGTGTTGCTGAGACATCTTTGCCACTATTGTAAGTTAATAAGCACTTGCAGTTAGCAGGTGCTGGTACTATCAATGAAATTAAACATCTCAAATTGAGAATGCATGTCATGTACTCTAATTAAAAGTGGAGATGATAGGAAACCTACTAGTTCTAAATCATCTGTTCAAAGGGCATACTTCTCCACAATTGCTTTATACAATCACAGGTTCACCTCGGTTGTCTATATTGATAATTATTTCTTTTATTGATTGCTTTTTTTTTGTTTTCGTTAGTTGCTTCAGTAATTATTAAGCAGTTCATAAAGGCAAGAGGTAATAGAATTTTCATTACTCATAATCATTGAGCTTTTAGGGCCTTCAGCTGTATTATGACAGAATGATGACATGAACAGCAGTAGTTTAAAAGCTGCAAACACCCAAAATTTCTCTGTGAGTACCTGAAGGAGGAAAGATCCTGTGCTGTTTCTCAAAGTAGTTCTGGTTCCTGGGAGTGTGTGTTCTCCCAGATACTCATAGTTCTAAGATCTGACATTAGGATCTCCTTTTTGTTTTTGTTTTTGTTTTTATTACATTGCTAAAAATTACAATAATGACCGCATTGAGTCTGTTATTCAAGCCTGAGGCTACTTCAAAACTTTTCTGTCTTCTTTTTTTTTCCAAAATGGCAATCAGAAAATTGAGCTGGGGTTTTTGGCTGGGAGTTTTATAAATTTTGGATAGCTCATCTCCTACTAACAGTGGGTTATTCTGGGGAACAGATGGAAGGCCTGAGGCTGCCTCTCTCTCTCTGCCTTCCCTGCAGCAGGGTCTGAGTGCCAAGTGCAGAGCAGCTGGTACAGAGCCAGCTTCCAAATGGCCACCAGGACCACACAGCCCTTTAATACACTGTGCAGAATCATTCTATACAATTCCCATCTCCTTCATATCCTAAAGGTGAGTGGAATAGATAGAGAGCAGATGGGACAGGTTCATGACAAAAGGGTATTTTAAGGGACATAAGCTTTCAGGTTTTCTAAGTGGGTTTAGGAGACAAAAAGGAGGGCGCAAGTAAGAACATATGATACAAGAACATAGAACATATGATGCCTACTGAATTATAGACACTTGCTAGCATGAAGAAGACGTGAGACCCGCCTCATAGGAAAGCCTGACTGAACTGAGAGAGTGCCAGACAGCAGGAGCAGGACAGGGCTCCTGAGGTGACTCCATCCCCTGGAAAGCTGGGAGTGGCAGAGCTTCCTGTTAGCATCAGTGTTTCCCACAGGACAGAAAGGGGACTGGGAGAAGAGAGGGAAGATGCCAGCATTGCCCCAGTGACAGCAGAAAATGCAAATGAGCCAGCTTTCCTGCTCAGAGATGGCCAGGCATTCAACTTCCTGCAAATAAAGAGGGAACTCTCTTTTATTTGTGGCATTATATAAAGCTATGTGTTTTTCTACACAGCTCCAAACTTACAGCAGATTTTCTGACACTCCACCTCACCAAACACTGAAAGAAACTGAGAAAGTTTTAGAACAGACAGCCTGGACTACACCCCAGGGCCCATCGCTACCCTGCAGCCCCTGATAGTTCTGCTAATGGACTTTGGAAACATCACGCTGGAGACTGGGATGAAAGAACTTAGAATCAGCCAGTTAAATCAACCTAACAGACACTTCAGAAATTAAAAGCGTTTTGGTAGGAGATTTGTTTATTTGGATGTAGGGTGGCTTTTTTCTTTTATTCCCCCCCCCCCCCTCTTTTTTTTTTTTCTTTTCACCTAAACAGGATAGTGCACTCCATTTAATTGTATGCACTTTCTGAAATCATAACATCAGGAGTACAACATGTTCCCTGAACTTGCTGGAATAAACATTATACATGGTCTTCCTGGAGCCTTTTCATTACGGTGATTCTCTGCTGTCATTGCACATGGCTTACTACACAGTTCATCTAAAAAGCCCATAGAAATTAGCTCCTGTAGAGAATGCAGGAGTCCTTGGAGGGCTCTGGATTCTAACAGTAGTATGCATATTAAAGTTGGCTCTAAAAATTGATGTTACTGAGAGAAATATTTGCTATATGCACATACTTTTATCTACTAGTTTGTTTGCCATCCTTGCTGTCTGTGGGTAAGAATGTATTAGAAACTATTCTGAGTTAAAGTTCGTTCTGTTCATATGATAGTTAATAAAAAGTGATCATCTGGAGACACATTAGAGTGAATCATATAATGTCAATCAGTATGCCAATCAGTGGAAAGAACCTGAAATATATCACGTGCAGTAAGATGCAGGTTTAATTTCTGTAGCAGCTTCTGCATGGTACAGTGAAGTGTTACCCAGCTGAGCTGAGTCTCGTCTGTTAGGGAAACATGAATCACGCTGGATGTGACAGCCCTAGGGAAGAGAAGCTGCTGCTTCTCTGTGCTCCAGCTCCAACCATGAGTGAGGCTGAAAGAACATTTCCAGCATGCACATGTTCACACAGCACGTGTGCGTCCCATACAGGATCGCAGAATCATAGAATGGTTTGGGTTGGAAGGGACATTTAATGTCATCCAATTCCAACCCCCCTGCTATAGACAAGGTTGCTCAAAGCCCCATCCAGCCTGGCCTTGAACAGCTCCAGGGAGAGGGCATTCACAACCTCACATGGGGAACCTGTTTCAGTGTCTTACCATTCTCACAGTGAAGAATTTCTTCCTAGTATCTAATTTAAATCTACCCTCACCCAGTTTAAAGCTGTTTTCCCTCGTCCTGTTGCTACATGCCCTTATAAAAAGTCCCTCCCCATCTTTCCTGTAGGCCCCCTTCTAGTAGTGGAAGGCTGCTATAAGGTTCCTCCAGTGCCTTCTCCAGACTGAAGAGCCCTAGCTGTTTCAGCCTCTCCCCATAGGCTGGTGCTCCAGCTCTCCGATCATCTTCATGGCCCTCCTCTGGACCCACTCTAACAGATCAACGTCCTTCTTGTGTTGGGGACCTCAGAACTGAATACAGTACTCCATGTGGGGTCTCATGAGAGCATACTAGACAGGCAGAATCTACTCCCTCAGCATTCTTGTCATGATTCTCTTGGTGCAACCCAGGGTACAGTTGGCCTTCTGGACTGCAAGCACACATTGTTGAGTCATTGAGTCATTGTTGACTCATGTTGAGTCTTTCATAACCCACAAATTCTTCTTCTCAGGGCTGTTTTCAAGCCCTTCTCTACCCAGCCTGTATCTGTGCTTGGGATTGTCCCAGCCCAAATGCAGGGCCTTGCAGTTGGTCTTGTTGAACTTCATGAAATATGATGGATAGCAGCATGGTAACTTTATCTGCCAGTTCCCTCAGAACCCATGGATAGATCTCATTGGGTCCTGTAGGCTTGTTCACCTTCAGGTTCTTTAGATGGTCTCAAACCTTATCTTCACTTATAGCAGGTGCATTTTCCATCTCCCAGTTCTTACATTTTCTTTCTACAACTTGGACAGTGTGGCTAGAGCCCTTGCCAGTGAAGACTGAAGCAAAGAAGTCGTTGAGCACCTCAGCTTTTTCTGTATCCCTCATGAGCAGGTCTCCAGTTTCTTTCCAGAAAGAGCTGATATCTTCCCTGGCTTTCCTTTTAACACTGATCTACTTGTAGAATTTCTTCTTGTTCTTTTTTATGTCTCTGGCTAGACTAAATTCTATCTGGGTTTTAGCTTTCCTAACCTAATACCTAATATAACAGCATATAAAAATAAATATTTAACATATATATAACCTGTATAACTTTGGATTTACATATACATACATATGTATGTGTGTGTAAGTTGCTTCAAAAGTAATGCCTCCTACTTATTTCTTTGGAAAGCACAACAGATACAGTGAGAACAATAACACTATTTAATAGAACAAATTCTCAGCACAAAACAGTTTTTCAACATAGTCACCACTGTTAGCTACATTTTTTTACCATTGTGAACAAGAACCTGCATGCTGTGTTCATAAAAATCTGCACTGATGGAGGTGACCCACTGTCACCACTGCTGAAACGCACCGCCCACCACCTCATTGTGCTCAAATCCACTGTTTGCTCTCCAGAAACATTAAGCAAGCATCGAAATGTCAGTGGGTGCTGTTTTTCCTGCATGGAGGAATTCAGTGACACACCTTTGCTTCATGAACACCTCCATGTTCAACACCGTTCCATCAGACTGTCCCTCTGCTGCCATCTGTCACACAGCAACAAAATGTACTGGAATATTAGCAGGAAGGTTCACCTGCTATTGCTGTATCACCAACTGTGTCTGATGTCAAGGGCCATCTTCATAAAATTTCAGAGCAGCCTTCGTACATGGCTGGTAACGCAGATCATAGACAACACACAGAACACTCCCATGGCAGAGCAGGATGGAGGTTCACTAGCAACGATATGTATATGTATATGTAAATGTATACATATATATATGCATGTGCGTGATGTGGATCCATGTCAGCTCAGAACAGTCACAAACTGCCTGACAGCTACTCCTGGGCATGCTCTTCCCAGCTGCTGGCACCTGGAGGAACCTGTGATGCCCCAGCCCCATTTTAGCAGGTACAAACCATTTCTACAAAGACAGGCACATAGATGGCCAGGACTTTTCTGGCTATCCACAGTGAAATTCCCCTTAGAGATACTCCTTGCTCCCAGACGACCTAACCTATTTGCCAGTTGGCCTTGCTCGAACTTCACCAGCGCATTCTCTGCACCTCTTCCTCCACATCCTATCACATGTCCAGCATTCCTACTGAGTCCAAAAGCATCGGCCCACAGGGATTAGTTTCAGACCAGGATAGTAGGGCTGAGGTACTTCTGAGAGAGGCCAGGAGCTAGTGTCTCTTCTTCTGAGTCCTTAGTTTGGGTTGCTGCCTGTCTGTGCTCCTCTGTGCTTGTGTAGGTACATTTCTGACGGGCCAATGGCTCCTGGGATAGGCCTGTGAGTAGCCAGGGACGGGATATTCTTTGGGCTCTTCAGTCTTCCATTGCTTCCTTGTGCTACTTCGTGAATATGTAGATGAGTTTTTATCACATAACTTAACACTAACAAATGAGCCTGTACAACAGTAACTTCACAGTGGTGATGCTCTGTGCTAGTGACCTTGCCTTGCAGCACTGCAGCCACACATCTGACTGGGGTGTTTGTGAACCACACTCCATCACGCTGTGTAAATACACTCAGCATGCTCCCTGCACACACACACACACACCACAGGTGCCCGGACAATCATTTGAAGTTCTTGCATTTTCAGAGGTCCAAGATTCTCAAAGGTTAGTCTCCTCCTTTATTTTTCTGAAACGTTTGTTCTTTTGTTGTTGTTTTCAGTATCCCTACTAGGACCGAGTTCTTCATTGAACTGATTATTTTGCAGAGCTCAAGCAGAGTCTAACCTGAGAATAGTCATGTGCCTTTGAGCTCATACCTGTCATACAGCGTGCTGCAATTTAGATCTTTTACAGACTGTTTCACTATGCTTGGTAATAGCTATAAATGACAGTCAGGATGGGCTTTTTTGCCAGACTTGGAGGAGGTTGTGCATGACAATAGTGTCTTGAGTCTTTATAATTGTGTCACCATTTTAAGAATTGTAATACTCACTTTGAAACCTGTATGCTCATTAAAAATGAGGTAACGGTAGATAAATGGCTTTGCCTAGGCAACACTGCTTTTATTCTCTCCAGTAAATGACAGAAGTGGCAGCAATACAAAATCCTGTTGAACACTATTCATCGAATAAGCAATATTGAGAATATTTCTGGAAGAAAAATATCTTTTTTTCTTTCTGAACTAGTGAGAATTACAAGGTATTTCCTAGGAGCAGAAATAGGATTTTCATATAAGCAATGAGCACTGTTTAACACTTCCTTTTCTTCAGGCTTTGTTTTAAACAAAGTGTGATTGAAAAACTGTCTTTTGAGCATTTTCTTCAGACAGGATTTCAGTCCATCAAACAAAGCAAAAAGCGTCCATTTTATCTTTGGTAATCTTCTGTAATGGTAGTCCAAGATACCTTTTGAGATTTATTGATGTAACTTTACATTATTTTGAACAATTAAAGCAAAATACAGTGCTGTTTTAGGATGAAAACAAAGCTTTGCTTTACTTAGCATTCAGCAAGTACTATTTTGATAAGGATTATGGCAGAATAGTACAAGGAGAAAAAGTCTTATGTTGATCACTGAAAGTAATGGATCATTGAATTCTTGCATTAATCTGTCCCTCTGGTGTCTATACTTTATAAAAATTCAGGCATGTTGCAGATTGTCTGCATACCATACAACTAGAATGTGAAAGATTTACAGGGTAAATTACTGTTGACATGCACCAGGGCAGTGAGACTGAGCAAGAATTTTTGTATTCAGCTAGCTGCAAACATCAGCTTTGCCTTTTCATATCTTAAATCTTCCTGACGCTAGAGTTCTTTACAAGGACAATGTTTTGTGTTTTGGATTAATCAGAAGCCTCTGTCATTTGAAAGGATATATACGTAAGGAACAGCAGAGCCTCTTTTGTAAATGACCTCTGTGTTGGCTTTTGTGGAGAATTGTGGGCAAAAAAAAATCCACAGAAGCCATTAGTGGGAATGTATGTCGAAAAGAAAACGTAACAGTGATAAGCCTATTATACTCTTTGAATCCATGCTCCTGCTGATGTGGGATTGAGTGGGGATATATTTGTCTGATTTTCGCAGTCAGATGTATCTTTGCACTACGGAGTCCTTTGCAGAACATGAGCACTTGGAATCATTATCAAAGACAAGATCTCTTTTCCTGTTGCTTAAAAAAAAACCCACAACTAGATGAGATGTTAGAAAACTAGATAGATATGTCTGAGAATAAAATAAATGGCCTTGGTAATGAGAAGCATTTGAATGCACAGGTCCATAATTCACAGAATGAAAAATCACAGCTGGCTTTAGTAAAATGAGGTGTTTTATATTCTGGAGAAGGTAAAGTAGAATGGAAGTCTGCAAAACAAGGTTAAATGAATTCTCTTTGCATTCATGTGAAAATATTCTCCAGGACATAATTCTTCATTCATCAGTTTATGATATTTCACATTTGCAGATGTGGTGGTTTTCTCAGTGATGGCCACTAAGCTGCTCTCTCACTCTCCCTTCTCAGAAGAAGAGAGAGAGAAAATATGAAAATATTACATAATATGCAATTGATTCTTTCTGTGAAATTTAATACTTTTACTGTATATTTTGCTTTTGAAACAACTTCAATTTCCTGCAAAGTTGCTATGGTGACAAATGTAATTCTAGTTAAAATATAATAAAAATCCTCTTTTCCTTAACCACAAATTTCTGAAGAGCTCAGCATGGTTTCATAAGTGCATTTTTATAAAAATGAACGCATGGTGCCCTTTCTTCTGAGCAATTCTATCCACAGCAAAAGTGTAAATGGAAGTCTGACCTCAGTTTTGTCACAGAAGCTTAAGATGTCTTACTCAAATTATAACAATTTTTTAACAGATTTAAAATACCATGTTGTGCATTTTTTTTAATGAAAGCTCTGGGCAGACCCAAGGGAACAATGTGCAGCAAAAAGAAATGGAGCAGGGTTTGCTTCATCCTTTTCTGGTCGTTCTGGTGAAGTAGAACAACACTGAAGTCAGTGTGACCCTTCCATTTCAAGCTGCTCTTCCCTGCACAACAGGCCCATTGCACATGGCTGGAGGCAGTTGCAGCAGGCTGCTTCAATTCATGCCAGCAGGCCATCGATGTTGGGCATCAGTACAAAGACAGCCTGAGGCAACTTTTGCCTACGTCCATGCCTTTTGACTCGTGATAAGCACAGACAGATGGGAAGATATGATCTATATCTCTCTTTGACTGTAAGTGAGTGTTGGACCAAATTGTGGTCCTTTCTTGTGTATGAATCATTCTGCCATGACAGGGTCTCGCTTTACAGAGGAAAAAGTTGCATTATGAGAAGGGGACTCTAGCAAACCAGCATGTACAAATTCCATCTTCCAAAATGTTTAGATGGCAGATTTTTTATGCAGTTTTCCTAAGCACATTGTATTGTCCAAGGAGATAGAGATGCTCTTCATTTCTTTCTCCTTTGATCCTACAGGGGGAGAAGAATATTAACACCCTACCAAGAACTTGAGACAGAATGTAAAGCCAGGTGTAGCCAACTCCAAGACAAAGTGTAAGCACTTAGAGCAATCTTATTGCTCCCTGTGCTGTGTTCAGGGGCAAGTATTATGTGATTATGTGAGCAGCATCACTCCCAACTGAGTCTGGAGTCTTGGAATGAATCTTTCCTTCCTACAGAGCAGGTCTGAGTATCAGCAGAGCAGCTGAGACGTGCTACAAGCATGCTCCTATGCTGCCCTTTAGCTGCATCCCATTCATATTGTAGAAGAGAGCTTCATAGGGTGTGCTGTTTCACTTTCAGCACTTAAGGTCATCATAGGGTTTCAATGCCTGGGATACCTCTGTTGTAGTCAAGATTGGAGCTTGGATAATTTAATGGAAGGTAAGTTAAACTTCAATCTCAGCCCCTGACTATGGATTAATGTACAACAGAAATGCTGCTGTCCTGCTGGAAAATCAGAGCTGCTGTGGGACATGCTGGAGAGAAACAGCAGAAGGAAGACATAAGGTCCTTGAAGTTTTGCTGATAAATTTAGATCTTAATTTTAAAAACTGAAAGATAAGATATGAATAAGCTGCTGATTTTGTTTCAAGGCTCTGCTTTTAGATGATAAGGTTTGCATTAAAATGCGAAAATACTTCTTTTAATTGTGTGGGATGAAGTGGCACAGCTTCTTTCTAAAAATATAGGAAGAATGTTGATGGCAGGAGAAAATACTGAAAGACTGACTTGTTTTAACATCAAAAGTTAAAGCTATAATTCCTGAAAGATAATCCTTCATTTATTTGAGATTCAGAATTAAACAGAATCATGTTACCTTAGATGTCAAAATCAGTATTTTGTTTGTTTTTCTGGTTACAGTTCTCTATGAAATTGATTTAAGGGTAATTTGCTTTGCTTTGACTTATCTTTTTCTCTCTTGTCTTTATTTTCAGGTCCACTCAAATCAAAACATACTCTTGGGATAATGCCCAGGTTATTTTGGTGGGTAACAAATGTGACATGGAGGATGAGCGGGTAATCTTCACTGAGAGAGGAAAACATTTAGCAGAGCAACTTGGTAAGGAAAAAAAAATGACAAAAGCTTTATGACTGCTTGTAAGGATGTTTGAAGTAATCTCATTAATTGCTATTGTGCTTGTAATGAAGTGTTTACAAAACACTCACTGTACAGAAATACTGCTATGCAGCACCTCCTTTTTGTTTCTGCAGGCTGAGGTCTAGGTTGTCTGTGATATCTCTAAAACATTAATAACATTAGAATATATGTGTCTGGGCATGACCTTATGCAGAACTGTGACGTGTCATCTAAAAGCAGCCATAAGATCAGTGCTGGCTCAGAGGCTGACTTAGATTTAAGACATCTGATAAAACATTACTTATGCCGCTCCTTAGATAGGACTAAAATTATCAATTTTGTGATAAAATTATGTATGTGTCTGTATTATATAATATAATATGTCCGGGTAGTTATAGCCATAGGCAGATATATTTTAGTGAAGGGAGATGTAAAACAAAACAAAAAAAAAAAATGGAGAGGATATGCTATGGAAATATTTTACTCTAAATATCAAATAGACCTCCTGAGAAGCTAAATATGTGGATTGTGGTTTTCACAGCCAATAGTCCCAAACAGAAAGACTTTAATCACCAACTCCCAGTGCAGAACAGGTAGTTCACACAGGTAAATAAGATGACCCTCTGTTTCACAAAGTCTCTTTCTAGGAGGATGTCCCCACAAAAAATTGCAGAACATCTCTGTTCTGTCTGGTCCTGCTCAGCAGTGACACTTTTTCATAATGGCAAGTGTTTTGAGGCTGAGACTGGCCACACTGTGACGGAAAGGTCCCTGAAGCATACTATCCAGCCTGCTTTTTCTCCCAGTCTGAATCTCTCTGGAGAGCATGCACAGCAGTTTTGCAAATCAGACCTTGCCAGTACTGGAGATTAATTTCTGCCCTGTACCAGGCATGAGATTGTTAATATATTTAGATCTGACTGTGGGAAATGAACAGTCTGGCTTCTTCTGGGCAGTGTATGTAACTGATCTCCTATTCACTATTCTATACTATAAATCCTAGAATTGTTTATCTCACCAAATAACTTCATCAAGATGGCTAGTCTTCATATCATTTCTAACTCATTAAGCATTACATGTGTGTACGCCTCATAGGTGTCAATAAAAAAAATTACCAGGAATTAAATAGTCCTTGAAAAGTGACAGAAACAATTTAGCAACACGTTATACCCAGAAAAATTGCCAACATTTTTGAAGAACTGAGTAAAAAAAATAAAAATAAAAATAAAAATAAAAATAAAAATAAAAATAAAAATAAAAATAAAAATAAAAATAAAAATAAAAATAAAAATAAAAATAAAAATAAAAATAAAAGAAAAAGAAAAAGAACGAAGAGACAGATATCAAAACTCATGTTTCAGGTTTTAAAGGATATGCTGACTCCTGAGATTTAGAATTCACTCTTCATAGAAGCAGATTATACTGTAGTCCCGCCTTTATCTACTCTAGGGTTTTCCTTTCTTGGATTCATGTCCTGGGGCTATCTCAAGGGCATGCTTGATAAACTGTATCTTTGATCCAGTATGTCACGTTCTGTACTCAGACTACACACAAAAATGTTTATATTTTTTCTGTACAGCTGTTATCACTTCTTAAATCTGCCCAATGATTGAGGGAGATGAGGTCAGGGAAAACAGAATGAGTTTCACTGAATTACACAGAAGCATTCTCACCAGTCTGAAGGGCTCTGAGTTGTCCCACATATTTGGGACTTTCTTTTCTTTTCTTCCTTTATCTGTGAGCTGATAACCATTCCTGAAGGCAAGTTTAAAAAATAAAAACAAAAAACAAACAAACAAACAAAAACCTATGTATATATATATATATTGTTGTTGTTATCTAGCAAGACTTTTTAAGACTCTGAGCCCTTTGTATGGCGTGGTCCATACTATTAACAACAACCACAATTATAAGCAAGCATAATATATGTAAGTCCTATACAAAGAACAGGCTAGGAAACTGTTCTCAAGTGAGGTTTTATTTTGAACCCTGGTTTATTTGAAGTCACCTCAAGAATCGACATGTGCATTTTGGGCCAGGTTTTTAGAAGGTCAACACAAGAAAAGAAAAAGTGGGTGTTTAATGCCCTGGAAAACACAGTTAATGACCTCAATTTCTGTTAGAAAATTGGACCTCTTTGTGGTTGCTGAGCTCCATGAAAAGTGTGACCTTCAATTGTATTTAAGAGGTATAATCAATCATTTCTTTAACTATCAGTCAGTACTGGTTTATTTCTTAAGTGTAACTCTCAAACTGATGCTAGGTCTCAGTAACCTGCTACTGCCTGGCAAAACTAGCCTCATATCTCTATCCATACAGCTCCCTTGCAGTAATGGGAGTTCAGAAGAGATACAGGGAATTAACTGAATTTCTAAGAATTGTCTAAGAATTGAAGATAAATTTTCTAATCAAATCTGCCCTTGAAGGGAAATGAACAGAATGTTGGTGACAAAAAAATTTGTCTTATTTTCATTTAAATATTTTACTGCTTTTTGTTAATGATATATAGTCATTACTGGACTCTGCCACCAAAGGTCATAGCTTCAAGCTGCTGACAACATCATCTATGGTAATGGCCAGATGTAGGTGCACTGGGAAGGGGCTTTTATAAAAGGGCAAGCAGTCAACACCTATGCGCTTGAAGTATTTTAGTGAGAAAAGTTTGAAATTTTCTTGAAAACCTTGTGAATGTATGCACATTTACCAGCTGCAGTATTCACACAGCTTTTCTGAAAATTGATCTCATGCATCTCAGCTGAGTTCAAAGCTTCATACCTTCATAAAAGGTTCATAAAAGTTTATTGACACTTGTGAGAACAGGAATGAAAAGAATGACTCACAGGTGGCATGATTTTCTTGGTTCTTTTTATTTGTAATCAGTAAGATATATTGTGATCTACATTCTGGCAAAGGTTTAGCAAGCAGAGTTGTGTGCAGAGCTTTGAATAGACACTGAGTAGCTGCACATGCAAATGAATGATTGCATATGTAGTTCAACATACGGTTTCTCCATTTACTTACGCCTCATTGCTATGCCTGCAGAGTGGGTAGATAATTTTGTATGTCTGTGTTCTTGCCTGTGGTTATGCGTATGCTTCTATACAATTCATACTTGCTATATGTATGTTACAAATTATTTAAACATTCATTAGCATTTTAAACATTCATTAGCTTTTAATTAGAAGTTCTGCCATTAGAATGCACATTATATCCTCAAGGCCACAGCTCCTAAGATTGATGCAGAAGTGCAGACCAACCTGCCCAAGCCATGTTGTGCTCACGAAGCACAAGACAATAGGGAAATATTTCACAGCCTGCCCCAAATGTCTGTCCATCTTGATCCTCTTGGTCCTATCCCAGCTTTTTGGTTAGGCTGGTTAAGTATTTGGGAAATAAAAATATTGTATGCTAGAAACATTGTCTACAAGGGACCCCCGTTAATTACCTAGTGTGATGTCCTGCTAAAATACAGTTCAGGCTGTGAGCTCTATTGAACAGCTTTCGAGAAAGCATTATTTCAAGCAATTTTTTTGTGCCTCCATGTTTCTTTATTGCTGACACCCAAGGCCCTCATGGCTTGGGCAGCCAGTACTTCTGACCATGCCCTGGGTGCACTTGCCTGCTTTGTAAACGTATCCTGGCACAGTCTCCCCCAGAAGCCACCAAACATTGTAAGAAAACAAAATGAAGTCAGTCCTTTCTAGGTGAGATCTTGCATTTCCTTCTGAAAGGGGAGGCTGAAGCCATTCCTCATTGAATTCAGTGTGCCTCCACAGACTGTGCTTGTCACTCACAAAAATTTAATCCCTTAGATTTAACTAAAGTCAAAAGTGTTGACTTCTAAACACACTGTCTTTTGCAAATTTGTTTTTTTTTCCTCCTTTCTTCATTCATTCTTCTGTCATGTCATCTGAGCTATTTATTCCTTCTTGTCTTTATTTTCATCCTTTTCTTTATTTGCTCTTCTTGATTCCCACTAGTTTAAAAATAAACCCTACAAAAAAAAAAAAAAAAAAAAAAAACAGAGAATTTCTCATTTCAAGCCAAACACAGCCCACCTTACCTTTTTTTATTTTCATATTGATCTTGGCATGGGCATGAGGAGTGCAAGAGACCTGATTTGAATGTAATTGGATTTCTTCGATTTAAATTCATTTAGAATCCCAGAAAAAACAAAAGCAGAGCACTTGTCAGTGCTTTATTCTTACATGGTCTGTAACTCAGCATCCAGCCTTTCTGTGTGATCCTACCAAGCCTGCAAGACCAAGTCCATTGCTGAGAGGTGGCAGGGACATGATCTATTTTGAATCCTCACAGCATGAGCACAAGCCACTGGGTCTTGTGTTAGGACTGGGGTGGACCTCTACTTGCTGTGACCACTGAGTATCAGCACTATTAGGCAGATGTGATTTCGGCAGAAGGAAGGATAGCTATAAGGGAAATGCAACTGAAAAGGCATTTTTAGGACTATAATTTTGGAATGTAAATTGGGAGTCAAGTAGGACTTGGAACCTCATCACGTGGCTTAGTATACTGACAAGTTCTCTTTTGCCTCTATGGCTGGCTGGAAGCTGGTTACAGAAGGCAGGGTCACTGACAGCTTCAAGGACCTCAGTGGACATACGGTCTTGCCCAACTTTGTATTAAAAATGAAAATAATTGGGTTATGCAGGAATATGCCTCTTTCATATTTCCCCCCTTCACTGTTTTTTAGCTCTTTGTAAAAGGCAAATGTTAGTGCCAGAAGGAGACAGACTGACAGCACTGAAAACCTCCAGTCTTCTGTTAAGTTACAGTACACAAGGAGCGCTAGCAGAGCAATTAAAAGCTCAAAAGCACCTGTCCCAGGATGTTTTTCTACAGAGAGAAAATGCCAACCTCATTTTCCTTTACGAGACTCCATGATGTATTTCAGGAGAGTTAATGACAAAGAGAAGCAAGATATTATGTTTGCTCACCAAAAGTCAATCAAGTCAACAATCAAACAAAAAAAAATATTTGCTACAAATTTACTTTAGTCATCCTTTAGCTAATTTATTTATTTAATTTTTTGTTTGGCCACCTTAAAGGATGAGCAAATGCCACAGCATTTCTGTTAACAATGCTTATAGTGGTTCTAATCAGAATTATGCTAAAGCACTGATAATTGCTGAAATGGAAATAACAAAGTCCAGTTTGGGGCTTAATATTGTTTTAATACTTTTCTTAACATAGTCTAGCCCACAGTCTTGTTTGGAGAGCACAGGTCCCGTCCACTAGGCCTGCAAAGCAGAGCACAATGTAGGCAGGTCTTTTAGATAACTTGCAGTTGCAGGCAATGTTTTGAAGAAAAGTGGTGATCATTTTCTTTCAGTTTGGTTCCCCAGAAGAGATGACATTTACAATGATGCCACATATGCCTGTCTCTTTGTGTCGCTATTTGAGAGAGGGCTAGAAGTTTCTAAGACCTGTGTGGTTCTGAGCAAGCAGACAGCTGAGCAGTTGGCTTGACTCACAGCCTACACTATGAATGCAAAACTTATTAGGTACTATTCTCAGCAGGATTGAAGATGTGCCTGCCAGTGCCCCTTAGAACTAACCACAGGATGCAGATCCAGGAAAACTAGGCATTGGCTCCTCTACTTTATGCACTATGACTTCATTAAATGACTAATTCCCACAGTTTCCTGGGCTTTGCCAATTGTACACCACTGTGTTACAGAGGAAGCAGCTTCCTGCAGTCAGTTCTTGCTCAGACATTGCACTGTCACGCTGCTCCTCAGAGTACTAAGTTGAACTGGAAAGAGCAGTACTAAAGAGCACAGTTCAACCTTGCTTAGAACGAAGGATAGCTATAAGGGAAATGCAGCCTTGAAGTTATCTGTTAAACATAGCACAACATCAGGGAGGATAAATAAAACTGTCTTCGTTATGGACAGACGCTCTGAAACCAGAAGGTCTTTCTGATCAACTGGTAAAACATTACCATAACTCTTATCTGTGTTGTGGCTAAAGTTTGCTAGTTAGCCTGTCCTCTTGATGTCACATTTTTTCAGGAATATGAGAGTGTGCACAATGTTCTTTCTTTTGCATGAAGATCTCCTTCTTTTTCTTCCTCATTTTTTGAAAGCAGGCATAAACAAGTGCTAATGAGAGATGATGAAGGAGCCTCTGCAGAGCCAGTACACATACAAGGCAAAGAGAGAACAAAATAAATTAGACTGTTCATGTGCTTCAGACGTGCTAATGAAACTATTCTATATGTACTGCAGATCACCAGGATTGCAACAGCAGCATACCAGTGTGCTGGTCAGCCACTATTTCTGCAGCATGCCAGCTGCCTCTGAGTCAGTGCTAGGGGGTAAAGAGTATAAAGGGAAGAGACAGAGTCGTGGAAGGACAGCAGAGTGAGTGAAACAACAGAAAAGGGATTTAAAAGATGTACCCTCATTCATCTTCTACACGTAATGTTCATATGCTCAGAAGGTGCTTTGATATTTTGTATTTTCTCATTTTCATTTCCATTCTGCCTAAAGTACCTACGTACTACTTGGGCTTTTTCAATCTTCCCTGTAACATGCTCTGCCTGATCTCATCCAGTTCTACAGTACAGATCGTCATGGGTGGTAGGACCACAGCGTTCTTTGAGCTCTGCTGCCCTCAGCATTGCCATGGAGTTGCCTCACTTCAGTTTCACGATCACACAAAAAGCTTTTCTTCTCAGTTAATAATAAGCAGTAAAAAAAAATCCTGAAGACAGTACTAAAAGGCATATAGATCCGAGGGCATCATGCACCAGCATTTTAGGAACTCACAGTCTCTAAGCATTTGCTTAGAAACAGTGAAGTATTTGCAAAATGAGTCAGGAAGAGAGCAGAGATCACCAGGAAAAAACTCTGCAAACTATTCCGGAACAAAATGGAAAACAATCACAAGTAAGGAGTTCTTACATGATGCATTTTTTCACACTCTCTGCTAGAAAAATACCCCCCTATCTTGCTGAAACTGTTCCACAGACATTCATGGATAGAACTTCTGTTAAAAAGAAATAAATAAAGTCACTTGCATAAGGTAATACACACATGGGGAATTTAATTGCTTGCACAGTATGGTCAGGAAACTGTTGCAAGGGTCCTAGAATAACGTAGATTGGAAAAGACCCTTTATATCATCAAGTCCAACCATCCTCCTAACACTATCAAGTCCACCACTAAAATATTTTCCAGAGTCTCACTTCCAGAGGTCTTGAATGCCTCCATGGATGGCAAGTCCACTACATCCCTGTGCAGACTATTGTAATGTCTTAGAAGCCTTTTTGTGAATAAATTTTTCTTGATATTCAACCTAAATCTTCCTTAGATCTATTTGAGGCCATTTCATGTTCTGTCACTTCTCACTTGAGAGAAAGACCAACACCCACCTTGCTATAGCCTCCCTTCTGGTAGCTGTGGAGAGCAGTGAGGTCTCCCCTCCTTTTCACCAGACCAGACAACTACAGTTCCCTCAGCTGCCGCTCATAGTTGCTTTCCAGTCCCTTAAATAGTTCTGTTGCTCTTCTCTGAATGGGTTCTTGCACCTCTACATCCTACTTGTAGTGTGAAGCCCAGAGCAGGACACAGTACTTGAGATACATTCTGTATCACAGGGCTGAGGACAGAAGAACAATCACTTTTCAAGGCCTGCTGACCACACGATTTCTGATACAGGTCAGGAGACCACTGGCCTTCTTGGGCAGCTGGCTGCACAGCTGGCTCCTGTTCAGACAGCTGTCAACTAGCACTACCAGGTCATTTTCTGCTGGGCAACATTCCAGCCAAACTTCCCTACGCCTACACCACCACTATGCAAGTGCCGCACCCAGCATTTAGCTTTCGCTTAGAGAGCTGGATGCATCCCATCCATGCAGACTAGTCAGATTCCTCTGCAGATCCTTCCTACCCTCAAGCAGATCAGTGTTCTTCCCTAAGTTGGTGTTATCTGCAAACTTAGTGAGTGGGGACTGATTCATCCAGATCACCGATAAAAATATTAAAGAAAACTGGCCCCAGTCCTGAGCCATACAGGAATTTCTTCAGCTGTGTTAGATGAGTCTCTCTGAACTGTTGTTCTGATGAGTTCTTGTAATTCAGCTGGTCCTAAGGCTGCTCTCCAATACATGCCAATAAGTTGAAAGTGATTATTTTAAAATGTACACTAAACATTTTTTAACTGACTACAAAAGACTGTTCTGTGTGACCCTTTCTGCATCTGCAAGCACAGTTTTCACAGAACATCTACAATTACCTTACCTGTGTGCGACTGAATCCATTCTACAGCAGGAAATATTTATGAGGGGCCTACTGGATTGTCCATTTTCACCATTCAGAGTAGTTATCAACATGTATAAACATGGAAATAGTGGCTATCAGCTGGTCTGTATGCAGGGTTGCTTGAAGGAACCAGCTCCTGAGTGACTGAAATTTGTATCTGTACAGATCAGATACCAAATAAGTTCAGTACTTTGTTGTGGATACAGGTGGGAATTCAGTCACCTTTTCATAAGTCAGAACATTGTCTCAAGTCTGTGCATCATCTCATCTTTGCATGGTCAAGTTGGGAAGGTTCTGAATCACAAAGGAAATGAAAAAGTAGACAGAAGCTATGTATACACAGGCATTGCCTCATACCCAACCGTACCACTGCTGTAACTATAATTTTCTTCTTGTAACAAAACCATAACTCAATTCCACAGATTTCCCCACAGCTGTTGTGTTTTTCTTTGAATAAATATTAAACATATTTGTGCTTGAACATGCCATAAGTCCCTATATTACTCTGAAAAAGAGGGTTTCCACTTTTCAGTGTAATGCAGAGCACCCTCACTGTAGTAGTGGACCTGTTGTCTTCATCATCTCTCTGTTACAGTATTTTCTGACATCAATCTCCTGTGTGATCTTTGTGACTCTTTTCCTTCCAATTTCTGTTTCCACTGCCCAGATCACTTGTCTAGCTGCATCACCTGCCATTTTATGATCATCTCTTGTGCCAGCTATTCTGTGTTACTGCCTTTAAAAACCGCTCAGCTTAAAGATTCATTCTTTCTGTCATTTCAGAGGCCTTGGTGTTGCAGTTCTCAGGCATCCTCTAATTGTCCGTCAGCCTTTCTGCCCTATTGTCCTGCCTGTATACTTCTCTCTCCTCTTTCAGTTTACATTGCATCAAATAGTGAGGGCATACTGCTTATGCTATCTCTTTTCCACACGTCAGATCACTGTTACTCATACAGTAAAGTGTAGGGGGTTTTTTTCTGCTTGAAAGGTGTTGGAGCTGGCAGGGAATGTAATAAATATCAAAGCAACACCCTTGCTGGGGGTTAGACAGATTACAAGGCATTTTTCCCCTCTTTTCATTTCATACTCAGTTTCATCTCTTTCTATTTATTTGAAAAGAGGAGAAACATGCAATGGGCACAAATTCTGACACATTACCCATGAGACCATGGGATGTGATGGAGCTGGTTGATGATCAGGAGAGAGAGCTGTTATCTTGGCAGTAATAATGATATTCTGTCACAGCTGTGGCTTATTTGTACTGTAAATATAATGTGATGGTCCCAGAAGCCAAGGTTCAAGACTCCAGATTTCATGCCATTTTATTGAAGTTATGCCCATGGTCCAGATTCAGCTTGCACAAGCACAGCAAGCACCTTCCCTAACCAAGACAGGTCAGGATGCTCTCAGAGTCTGAGTGAAATAATGGCCTGCAGTCATCCTCTGGGATTGTAGCACATATATATCTTTGAAATCAAATCAAACCTCATAAGAACAGCTACTCTCCTCCTGCTTCCTGTGCAGCAGATGGCAGCAGCTGTGGGAAGATCTGACTGCACTGTTCCATCACAGAGCCACAGCCATGTTTTGACACAGAGCAGTGGAAATGTGGAAGACCTCCTTTTCACCAAGCAGCTCCCAATAGATCTGAACAATTTTCTCCTGCATGGAACGCCATAGAAGCACTGAAGCCATCAGCAAATAAGGCTACACTGGCTTTCCACATTTTTCTTCTACATTAGAAGAAGGTTGCTAATCTGTAGCAACCAAACAATTGGTTTGAGACTTAGATTAAAATCACCTCCCAGTATATGATTTCCGTAACTGGTCTTTTATCATAATTTTCCTGCATTCAAGAGAAATGTGGGAAAGAAAATTTTTCAAGCCAATGTGCTTGGAAAAAAAGCTCATGTTTGTGAGATTATATTTCTTGCTGATATTACCATTACATGACTAAATCCTTTTATGATGTTTGTATGTGCAAGAGTTTGTTATTTAAACTACCTATGAGCACCAACATTGGCCTGCATTTAGCTCCTATACATCTAAGTAATTTAACTTTCTGACTTCTTAGCACAAGGCACTTAACATAAATTAAAAATATGAAGAATGCTCAGAACACAGAGTTAACTTTTGGTATTGGCTATTTGCACATACTGGGTTATCATGCCAAGCTGAATATAACTACCTGCTTTATCTCTAGGTACGCGAAAACTACATGCCAAGCAGTTATAGGACTATGCACATATGCATTATATCCTGTTCAGATACTATCTGAGCAGTTCAATTTTAGTTTCAAATAGCCTTTGGAAATAGAAGATTAACTTGACACAACAAAAATAATAAATCTGTTTCTTGCATGTCTCTCAGGAGTTGAAGTGACTGATATTTCCTGACTAAACATGGCGGTAGGGGCACACTGCTTTTCAGCATTGATTAAAAAGAATCAAAATAGATGTACAAAAGTGAAGTAACTTCTGTAAGATTACTAGTGGAATAGCTGTTTTGTAAACTCTCTTATTATTGAAACCTTGAGCAATGGAAAGACAGAAGTAGAAACTTCTAAATTTCTAAGAAACCCTCAAGTCAGCAACGAGACAAATACGAGAAAAATATGTAACATAGTCTGCAAGGGGGAAGAAAGAGGCATAGTAAACTAATAAGCAAGCAAACAAACAAACAGAAAAAAGGAATTGGAGAGAAAGAATAGAGAAGACCTGACATTGATAGAAACTTCCTGTATTGCAGGCAGAACAGCAAGTTGCAAACCTGGCAGGGAACAGACATGGCAAATAAGACATGGGACAAACCAGGGCAGAAAAGGGAGCTTAGGAAAGCTAGTTCTGCTCCATATAGGCTCCTGTATTAACAGTAGTTCTCATTGCCTTTGAGGTAATCATTGGGAATGGATAAATAAAAAGTCTTTCTCCATAAATGAATTAAAAGAAAAAACAGTGTTTGTTTATTGGTTATATGTGGTGGTCCAGTTTTTCACAGAATCACAGAATCACAGAATCACAGAATGATCAGGGTTGGAAGGAAACTCAAGGATCGTGAATCTCCAAGCCCCCTGCCACAGGCAGGGCCACCAACCTCCCCATTTAAAACCAGACCAGCCTGTCCAGGGCCCCATCCAATCTGGCCTTAAACACCACCAGGGACAGGCCATCCACAACCTCTCTGGGCAGCCTGTTCCAGCACCTCACCACTCTCTCTGCAGGAAACCTCCCCCTGACATCCAACCTAAATCTTCTCTCCCTCAACTTAAAACCACTTCCCCTTGTCCTGCTGTTATCTACCCTTTCAAAGAGTTGACTCCCCTCCTGTTTATAGGCTGCCTTTAGGTACTGAAAGGTTGCAATAGGTCACCCCACAGCCTTCTCTTCTCCAGGCTGAACAAGCCCAGCTCCCTCAGCCTGTCTTTGCAGTGTAGGTGCTCCAGTCCCCTGATCCCCCTGATCATCTTTGTGGCTCTCCTCTGGACCCTCTCCAACATATCTCTATCTTTCTTGTACTGGGGGCTCCAGACATGGACACAGATTTTTCCCCACAGATTTACCTACAAGGAGACATCAAACTGCAGAAAGCTTTCCTTGCCTTGTTTGCTTTTTTACCTGCTTGTTTCCAAATATAATTGTCTATTTTGGCATGAGGTTAATGAAATGATGCAAATGGCTTTTTCCAGCTGAATAATGCTCAGAGAAGCATAATAGCTAGAGATACAGCAGTAGATTATACCTTCACAATGGCTGAATATATAGGGCATTTCTAGTTTAATAGGATTCTCAAATTGGTGTCAGTTTTTATATGAAACTGTTTCAAAGTATAATTTGTTTAAGGGAATGTATTTGGTCTAGTCTGTATTTTATCTGACTTGTTATGAAGCAAATGACACTAATGTAGTTGCCCTGATTGTGTTATAATTTTAACTGTCTTTGCAATATCACTCATTTATGTGTGTGCTCTCACATATTTACTTTCTGTTTATCGCACACACATCTGTGCTGTGAAGTCTGTACACTGCTTGGAAATTCTCAAATATGTATCAAACATACACGTGTTGTTTATTTTCTTAGGTTTTGAATTTTTTGAAACAAGTGCCAAGGACAACATTAATGTCAAGCAGACATTTGAGCGACTTGTGGATATCATCTGTGACAAAATGTCCGAAAGTCTGGAGACAGATCCCAACATCACTGCTGGCAAGCAGAACACACGACTAAAGGACAGCCCTCCACCACAGCAACCCAACTGTGGCTGTTAATGCAGCTACCAGCAAAGGCAGCTCCAGCGCATTCTGTTGCCAACAGAGTATTTATGAATGGTCTATATGCCTTTATTTATACTGTCTTAGTATTTTATTTGGGAGAAAAATCTTTTATTCTACATTAGCATCTAGTTGAGTATATGTATGAAGATGGGGATATTAATAGTTTGAAAGAGTAATCTGTTTTTTAGCTTCTGGCTCTTGCATGCAGGATGGCTATTAGTTTCTCTTTTCTTTTTACTGTTTCACATTATACTTACTTCAGCTAGTGCCATGTGACTTGCATCATCGTTTTCAAATTTTGTAGTTGAATACTTAGGGCAGCGGCCAAGGTATTTTGTATTTTCTCCTGACCAAAAATGTATTTAGAAATATTACTTTAAAGAGCCAATCAGTCATTCTGTCTAGATCATTTATAAGGAACACTTCCTTGAGCATACTGCCTGAGTAAGTCTGGGCTCAGTATGTTACACATCATGTGCTTGGAAACTGTAGAAGTTAGAAGGAGCAGACCTCCAGCCTTCCTGGACCTCAAGCTACCTGCCATTCTTTTGAGATTCCAACTGGATATGGGTATGGGTGTTCAGTGCAGATCCTCAGAGATATTAGATACTTCATCCTGGCTAACTAGCTACTGTGCTTACATTTTTGTTTGTTAAACTCCTTTTGAAACTTTACTCATTTTCTCATTCCAACATGCAGATACCCTGGTAGTTTCTGCCCTAGCAGAAGAGGTCTGACCAGCTCTTTTTTCTTTCCACCGGTGTTAGATATTGAACACTGTTCAGATATTACCCCTAAGAAAGCCAAATCCATCACAATCAGTTGTTCATAGCCAAAAACTGTCTTGTCACATTGCTGTCAAACCTGCATGCTTAAGCTTTCAGGAGCTGTATGTCCCATTCAGTCACTGGGACAGCCATCACCATACTGGTTACTAATTTCTCTCAGACCTAATGTAGATGTGTTGCTGATGTCAATGAGCTTTAGTTTGACCTCATTTTTTCTTTGATGAGGAAATATTTTTCATCAGGACTATCACAGATTGGCAAGATTTTGAAAATAACTTTAGGAATAATAAGAAATGGTTATGATTTCCTAAGTTAAAATGAATGTATCTCTAAAATCAGGAAAAGCTGTGAAGTACACAGACACACACACAAAAAGGCATAATAAAGTACAACAAACAAATTCTCTTTCAATCAATTTAATAAAAATAGTCATATTCTAAAGTTTTAAAATGGTAATTGGTGGCACATCTGTGTCCAGTACATAGTGCTTCATGCAACACCTTTATTTCTGTCACAGTGACGTTTTTAAGCTAAACTGCATAATTGTGGAATTAACTGTTTTATTGTTCCTAGCAGACGGGCTTTAAGACAAGACTGACATTTCTCTAACTGTCTGCAAAAAATAAATAAATAAATAAATAAATAAATAAATAAATAAATAAAATAGGAAGACAAATTAGAAAATGAAAGTAACAGAAGGTACTGAAAATCCCTCTGTACACACTCCTGTTTTCAAAGGTTATTCATATAAACTCCTGAAAGACACTGAGAAAAATCGACACCTGGTTGTTTTTTCTCTTTCTCTTTCTTTTTGTTTGTTTTGCGTTTTTTTTTTTTGTTTGTTTGTTTTTTTAACTGGTTAAATAACTGATATTAACTTCGATATGGTGAAAACGACTTTCAAGCAAGGCATATAGAGACACACGCAAAACGGAATGGCCACCAGGGGGCAACATTGGCTGCCTAACTTAAATGATCTTTCTTCATTCTAGGATTTTAGAACTTACGTCCTCTTAACAAGCTTCTTTAAACACCTATTTTCCTAGTAGACATGGAGGCTGAACTTTTACTTGCTGAATTTCACGAAGAGAAAGTATTGTCCTCTGTGGAGCTGATGAGCAGTCAGGCAGAAGAGGCACGTGTTACACATACCATAAACCAGCCTCCTACAGAGCAGTACTTTTCTCTCCTGTGTCTAAGGCAGCATGTTGGCAACTGTGCTGGGGAACTTTCAGTGACACCTTTTCACCCACTGGGTACTGGCTGCTTAGATAAAAGAAGTGATAGGACACCAAGGGTGCTTTACATGAGGTGGTGGCCAGTTTTCTTCCTCATGCTTGTTATGTTCATTTATATATACTGGAGAAAAGTGAGCAGAACATCCTTGAGACAGCAATCAACAGCAGCCCTCATTTATTTAGGAAAGCTTTAAGTTGTATTATATGCCTGAGACATTACATTCTCAGGCGAGGTAAAGTGAATGGAGAAAATCAACACAAAAGAGCTTGGGCATGTTCTGGATCATGCAGCACTGCTATAAGTGCAAATATTCACCTTTGCTCTGTGACAAGTAAAACCTCTAGCCTCTGACATACTTGATCTTCTGTATGGGATGGGGAGGTTGGGGGAAGCAGCTGCCAGAGTAACACTGACTGACTGCCACATGTTACGAGAAAGGGCTCACCTGAAGCAGAAATGCAGGGCCTAACGACTACGTAAGAACTCCTAGGTTCTTTGTATTGACGTTGCCATAGAATTCAGAATTATTCAGATTAACTTTTAATGTGTTCACGTCAAATCCTTGGAGGCTTTCAAGACAAAACTAGATAAAATCCTGAGCGATCTGCTTTGACTTCTCAGCTGACACTGCTTTGGGGAGGCTGGGCTGGGACCTGCTTATGTCCCATCCAACCAGATTTATCTTACCCTCCCTTCCTCTGAAATTTGACATTTCTGGATGTTCAAGGAGAACTTTTCTCAACCTTCAGGTTTACCTACTGTTGGAAAAACAAGTTTTGATTTTCCAACCAGTGGAATAGGTTGGCTTTTGAAGCCATGTTTCAGCAATATTGAGTTTTCTGCTATAAATTTTGGTCAGATTCAGATGACAAGCATCATGAGCTCTCGATACTTCACCTTCTTAGGTTGAAACCTGGCTGTTGCAGAGGAATATGAAAGACAGAAGGGCTTCTTGGAAGTAACTTACTATTCCTTCCTCAAGCATGATGAAAATTTAGCTTGAGTTCCGTGGAAGCCAACAGGAGTAGAATTTTCATTTTACTTGAAATTATGCTTTGCACTGTTACATAGCACAGAGTCTCCAACTGAAGCATGTGTCAATGTAATTCAATTACAACTGATTCTGATACAGAACTGCAATTTTCTTAAATGCAAGAAGAGGTATGTTATTATTTAATATTTTGGAAATTCCATCCTAGCCTAATCAAGGATCAAAATTCAAACAACCAATGGATCATTCTTCATCCCTATCCAGTAGTCACTGATTATGAGTTAGTCATTGGAAGAGAAGCAGTATTTGACACAGTTCTGCTAAGAGAAAGGATCAGTAATATATTAGTGATACAAGACGTCTGGTTCATTAAATTGAAAACCTAGGGACAAGATATCCAAAATTATTTACAGCCTCACAGTTTTTGAAGTACTCACAGACTTTTCACTAATTTGTTGTCTCTCTCTGCACAGAAATAAGATTGATTGTCATGGAGCTACATTCCAGTCACAAATGACCTCTTTCACCAAAATTTAGGCCAATTGATGAGATACAACAGTTGTCATAGAAAGCATATTGCATTTTTGAGAGTTTAGATGCCTCTGGTCAGAGACTCCTGAGCTCCATAATGCCAGCTGAACCGTCACTTCACAAACTATTTTCCAAGTTATGATCTATACTGATGCTTTTAGCAGCAAGCTAATTCTGTGCATGGATAGTACAGAAGCCTTATCATACTCTGATATTGTACTGATTGCTGTATGAAAAACTAGTGCTCAGAAAATGTCTTGGGATCACATGGGAACACAAGACACAGTTGGCTTCTGCAGCGCCTCCTGGCACCAGCCAGCTAGAGAGCTAGCAAGCCTTGCTGAGTTAACCTTCAGACACTTTTCTGATTTTGATAAGAGTTCATGTTCACAAGCATTCTAGTCTTTATAGCATAGCTAATTTACTAGTATATTTTTGTTGTTGTTGCAGTAGTTTGTTTATTTAGATCTGTTTGTTTGGTGTTTGAAATACATATAAGCTAGCTGGATTTTCTGTCAAAAAATATTCTCTCTGAACAGTTGTGTACGTGACCGTTACCTGGAACTGTTTGTTCCTCTGTGCTTATACTTAATGCAATGCTTAGAGAAACTACCTGAGCAACTACATGTCTGTGGCCTTTCCAGAGCGTCAGTCTGAAAGATTAAACTTTCTTCCCAGTCTGCTCAGCTTTGTACATTCAGCTGTACCACATGCACCTTCTTTATTTCAGGAAAAAAGTATGTCATGATACACAAATTCTGCTGGAATTTGATCCCAGTATTTGAGAATGCTTTGAGTTGAATTTTCAATTTTAGGGGAAAAAAAGGTGGTACAAATTCTACATCTGGTGATGATTCCTCTGTTCTGTAACAGCAGATGAAAGATGCTGCATTTGCATTCTAAAAAAACAATCTCTCCCACAAACTACTCTCTTCTATATTTCTTTGGGAGGGGCAAGTTTTATTACATGTATTTTTAAGGGCATCAACTAAATTACTGTTCTGCTGAATGACTGTTAAGACAGTTTCCTCCTTGGCCTGTTTCTTAGACAGTGAGTAGGTGAGCCTTAGGAGGACGGATATAGCAGTTTGAGACCCTGAGTAGTAAATACTTATAGATCAGCACTTAAGGAGTGTAAAGCAGTATCTCACTTCTGCCAACAGAGAAGTGAGTTCTGTTAATTTATACTGTTTAATCCATACACATAGGCTTTTCAGTACAGTCTGACTTCAGATTCTCCAAGATTCATCATATGTTTAGTGTCATTTAAAGAGGCAACTCAGTTCAATTATTTGAACAACTTTTACCAGTTTCTTTGTTAAGAAGAGGTGAATGCAGTTCACCTTACAAATTTGTTTTTTGTTTTCATTTTATTTTTCCTTCCTTTTATTTTACTTTGTTTATCCATGGATATTCACTGAGTCAGAATTGTAACTACACACATTTAGTATGCATATGCAGCAGTATGTCTTTGACACTCACTCAGTTCCTACTGCTACTTATCTCATTAAGTGCAGCTTTCCATAAATGCCCCAGTAAACTTATCCAGAACTCATTAACACCAGAAATCCATGGGATTACATCTGTAGACCATATGTTTATTTTCCATGGCTCCAGCACAGGCAGGTGGCTAGTCATTTATAGAATAAGGTACCTGGTATTTGATTCAATGAAGGAGAAACAGAAGAGCAGTAACTTCAGGCTCACGCATAACATGCATTAATGAAAGCTGGGGATTGCGTACCACTTCTGGCGATAACTTTACTTGAGTAACTCTGACATGTACCTGCAACTAGTGTTATATGAGCTGTTTGTGTGTAAATCCTGTTTAATATTTTGTGAGTAATGTCAGAAGTGTCGTGGCTCAATTGAACTGTCAGAACGTGTAACCTATATACTCGTGTTTGTGAAACTGAAATGTCTTAAATGTTGCATGAAAATATGTTATAAAAATAGATGTTTTCTATTTTTTGAATACCTCAAAACTGAGGAATCATGGGCCAATAAGTGCAATATTTAATGACTTACTCAGTGTATATAAACCTGTGTGAAAGGGAGAAGTGTCCTGTATGTGTGGTAAGGTGTTGATGATGCCTGTGTGGCTTAAGATTTCCAGTAGCTATGTGTGTTTTGTAGTAAAATTTATATAGTAAATGCTTTATCAGTGTAGTGTAAAAATACTCTATTCTTAAGTCATTTAAACTATTTTTCATATATTCAAATACGACACGGTAAAAGATGTCTGTATGTTTCTTGCAAGTGCATGTCAATTTTACTTTTACAACTGAGTGTGTCCTCTTTGGAAATGGTCACATTACATCGACACTAGTGGGACAACACATTTAGTCAGAAGATGCTTGTAAACGTGTCTGAACTATCTGCATATATTTTTAAAGCATGTTCCCTAGATACATTAGAATAACCTCCTAGAGCGTTATCAGCTATGTTATCTGTTTGCCTATATTGCATAATATCATATAAGTGTGTTTTAATATGATATAGTTAACTTGTGATATCTGAAAAATTTAATAGGAGTATCCAATACTCTTGCAGATAACTTTGCAAACTTCAGTAGGTGCCCTGATTTAACATTTTTTGGGAACAGCCAGAAGGTCATAGTCAAAGTAGTCTAGCACAGTGGACAGTGACTTTAATTAGTTATGTATGCCAGTTCATTTCCTTAACTTTTCTATATCCTAAAGAAGGAAAATAAATAGAACATTAAATATATTCACCCAGACTTTTCACTCACTCAACAGCTACATGGTCCTTAGTATAGTTGGAAAAAGTGCAGTCTAGAATCTAACCAAGACATAAAAATGAGAGATCCAATCATTCATATTTCCTCTCCTCTTACCCTTGCATATTTCTGATAATTCTCTAAGCACATGAGCAAGGCCATCACTATTCAGCAAAACTCTCAAATCTTTAGGGCACCTGTGGGACTTCTAACCCTGAAACACCTATCCACCAGTGGTTCCCAGTTGTGCCTATGGACTCCACAAAGGAGAAGCTTATGCTGTTAATTCTTGCTATAGCTCTGGTCTCAAAGAGAGTGTGTCATGATCCCTGGAAATCTGCTAAGTAAAGTTAGGCCACTGAGACTGGGACAAGGAGAGTAACTGCTTGTACTGAAATTTTTTAAAAAAACCATTTTCATTAAAAGGTGTCTAAGTATATTTTTAGTTTTAATTTTTGTAGACAATATACTAAGTTAACTCATATAGTTGGTTGGTTGGTTGAGTTTAGTTTTGTTTTGTTTTAATTTAGACTCACAAACAAAAGAATCGAAGTTTAAGGCCTGCTGAAAACCATTACCATGGCTTTCCTGTCTGCACATAGTTTCTCTGAGAAAGCAAATAGCCAAATTGCATTAAGTAGCACAGGACAGCACTTGCAATGACCTGAGCAGCCCTTAAAATTCTTCCTGCTTTTATACCTGCTGCTATGAAACCGCTTGCAAAATTATACAGTTTGGGGTAAAATGAAAATTAATTTTGAGAGAATTTGAGATTTCTTAGGAAAAGAAGAAAATTCTGGACATCTTTATAGCTAAGCAGCAGGTAAAATAACAGTCCTAATAGGAAGTACCACTTAAGTGCATATATACAGGCTGCTACAGGACTGGGGATATATTACCTAATTTTTTATTTTGCTAAGTGACCTGAGTATTCAAGGGCTGGCAGATAATTTTACCTACTATTTTTATTATTCCTTACTGACCTATGAATATATACACAAAGACAAATACTTACCTTGAAAATATGTAGCTGTTCTGGCTCCTTCAAGCTAACTTGCTGAATTGCTCATGACGATAAATTGTTCAAGTTCTTGCTAAGGATACATTTGTGAGGGGATGAGACTCAATCTGTCCCTCCTCCACCAGCTACTTCTGCAATATAGTGACTGTTGTTCTGAAAAATACGCTAGTTTAAAATGCTGCTGGGTGACAAATGTTGTGAATCTTCTGCATTCATCCACAGGAGTTCCTGTCTGAACATGAAGTACAAGTTTTGTCCATGTGCAGAGTTTTAAATATATGTGGACGTAGAGACTGTGTGTATTCCATTAAATATTCTGTTCGTATGTGACTTCTGTATACCAAGTGGATTTTGTTTGTTTAGCTTTCTTTTTGTTGAGAGACTTTTTTTTTCTCTTTTCAATTACAATAAATATTCAAGAGACTATATTCATGAATATCCTAGTTGTGGTGACATAGTCTTACCCTCATTCTCCCTCTCTTTCTACCTTCTACAACCGTGAAAAAATGACTTCCTTTTTGATAATTATAGCCATCTGCAATAATTCATTACTGAATATTCCCACAGCAGCATTGCTGAGTCTTAGATCCATCTCCATCCCATGGTTCACTGGACATTTTGCCTTAGGACTTTGTAGAAGAAAGATCAGAGATTTTCCTACTAAAAGCACAATGTTGTGGCATCCTACATGTTGGCCTTTAAGCATGAGGTAAAGCTTTTTAGTTTTCATTTATTATTCTACAAATTGCTAAAGCACCTGCTCATTGGAGTGCACTTGCAATTCAATAGCTCCTGTTCCTTGTCATTGTTGCACTGTGCTTCAGTCAAGTCTCCCAGTTTTTCTATTACGTTAACATCTCATCTGCAGAGCAAATATTGTCAGATTAATTCCCAATTCTCACCCAACACAAGGAGCTTCCCAGCATATTACTGAGGATCCCTCATCTCTAAGGAGGTTTTGCTGAGCAACTCAAAGCCCTGATTCACAGAGCCTGTCCTTATGGCAATGGCTCTTGTTACTGAATGGCCTCTGAGAATGGAAGTCATCCCAGCTACCAGCAAACGTAGTAACTTCCCATTACCTTGGCTTGCCACTGATCTCTGAGATTGCCCCCAGTGTACTTGCTCTGCCTACTGGGGCAAGTGGAAAACAATTGGGAATGAGGGGTAAGAGGTGAAGGATAAGGGAGAAGACACAGACATATTTGTCCCTGAGTGCCGTAAGGCGAGCCTTAGGGGAAGACGACTGGTGTGGATGAGCCATTACTGTTGAGACTCAGGGAGAAAAAGAGAGTCTACGTCCTCTGGAAGAAGGGACAGGCTGCTCAGGGAGATTACAAAGAAGTAGCTAAGGTATGCAGGGAGGAAGCTAGGAAGGCGAAAGCCCAACTTGAGCTCAGGTTGACCTCTGCAGTAAAAGACAATAAAAAATCCTTTTATAAATATATCAACGGGAAAAGAAGAATGAAAGATAATTCTCATCCTATACTTGATGCAGCAAGGAAGGTGGTCACTGAGGACAAGGAGAGGGCTGAAATCCTCAATGCCTTCTTTACATCTGCCTTTAACAGCCAGATCAGTTATCCTCTGGGCTTTTTATGCCCTGATCTGGAAGTCTGGGACACTGCACAGAATATGCACCCAGCAATTCCAGTGGAGACAGTCAGAGAGCTCCTCCTCTGTTTGGATTGTCACAAATCCATGGGACCAGATGGGCTGCACCCTTGGGTGCTGACAGAGCTGGCAGGGGTGATTGCTGAGCCCCTCTCAGCCATCTATCAGTGCTCCTGGTTAAATGGTGAGGTCCCAGGGGATTGGAGGCTTGCTGATATGACTCCCATCTTCAAGAAGGGCCATAAGGAGGATCTGGGGAACCATAGGCCTGTCAGCCTGACCTCAGTACCAGGGAAGGTTATGGAGCAAATCATCTTGGATGAGATTGCATGGCATGTGCGTGGTGTCCAGAGGATCAGGCCCAGCCAGCACAGGTTCGTGAAAGGCAGGTCATGCTTGACCAACCTCATCTCTTTCTACGACTGGGTGACCAGTCTGATAGATGAGGGAAGGGCTGTTGATGTAGTCTATCTAGACTTCAACAAAGCCTTTGACACGGTCCCTCAAAGGCTTCTTCTGGGGAAAATGGCTGCCTGTGGCCTGGACAGATATACACTTCTTTGGGTAAGGAACTGGCTGGAGGGCTGTGCCCATTGGGTCGTGGTGAATGGAGTGAAGTCCAGCTGGCGACCCGTTTCAAGTGGTGTCCCCCAGGGATCGGTACTGGGACCCATCTTGTTTAATATCTTTATTGATGACCTAGATGAGGGTATTGAGTGTACCCTCAGTAAGTTTGCAGATGACACCAAGTTGGGAGGTGGTGTCAATATGCCTGAGGATAGGGCGGCCTTTCAGAGGGATTTAGACAAGCTGGATCACTGGGCTGAGGTGAATGGGATGAAGTTCAACAAGGCCAAGTGCTGCGTCCCGCATTTTGGGCACAACAACCACATGCAGCGTTATAGGCTTGGGGATGAGTGGCTGGATGACTGTGAAGAAGAGAGGGATCTGGTTGGTGCTTGACTGAACGTGAGCCGACAGTGTGCCCAGGTGGCCAAGAGGGCCAACAGCATTCTGGCCTGCATCAGAAATAGTGTGGCCAGCAGGAGCAGGGAGGTGATCATCCCCCTGTACTCAGCACTGGTGAGGCTGCACCTCAAGTACTGTGTTCAGTTTTGGGCCCCTCACTACAGGAAAGATGTTGAGGTCCTGGAGCGTGTCCAGAGAAGGGTAACGAAACTGGTGAGGGGTCTGGAGCACAAGTCTTATGAGGTGCAGCTGAGGGAGCTGGGATTGTTCAGTCTGGAGAAGAGGAGGCTCAGGGGAGACCTCATTGCACTCTACAACTTCCTGAAGGGAGGTTGTAGCAAAGAGAGATTTGGCCTCTTCTCCCTGGCAAAGAGCAGGACAGGTGGTAATAGCCACAAATTGTATCAGAGGAGGTTTAGGTTGGACATAAAGAAGAACTATTTCTCTCAGAGAGTGTTCAGGCACTGGAATGGCTGCCCAGGGAAGTGGTGGAGTCGCCGTCCCTGGCAGTGTTCAAGAGGCATCTGAACAACGTGCTGCATGATATGGTTTAGTGCCAGTGGTGGCAATGGTGATGAGGAGACGGTTGGACTGGATGATCTTATAGGTCATTTCCAACCTTGTGATTCTATGATTCTACTTCTGACTGACATCTTGGAACCAGGGTATTTTTTCATTATTTCTATTTGGAAAAGATTAGGACTTTAATCATGCAGAGAGTAAATCTCAGACGGATAGATGAGAATGGTGATCCAAAAGGATAAAACCTGTTTCAACAACAGGTGTTTCTTGCTCATGAAAACCCATTTGTATCATTCCGTCAGAAGCAGAACTGGAGTAGGATATAGAAAGTTCCCAACTGCCAATGAAAAAAACTTCAGAAAAGATGATGTAAAGGGAAGATAGAAAGTGATGCAGAAAATATGCCTAATTTGATTAAGGGCAAAGAAATGGGCAAAATTTCCCTGCGAAGTGAGGGTGGATGATTTGGCAATAGTATGTATCAAAACTGGGAAAGACAAACTGCAGGCTTACACCCAACCAAATGGACTCCACGGCTTAATCAGAAAGCTGAGGCCATTAAGAGCCAAAATTTGAACAAAATTATGTACTGTGCAAATATTGTGCTGTGAAATGAAGAACAAAGGTCTCTTCAGAAATTTTATCAAGTGCCTTAATTTACCTATGTGTCTGTCTGCACACATGCAATATCCTGACAAGTTAAATCATAAGGCAGAGGATTTGAAACTTAGCTGGATAGTATAGAAAAGCTAGGTCATGGCGAGCTCATGTTGTCAGTGGTAGGCACAGGCAATGGGAACATGGTGTGAGGTCCTGTCCCCCCTGATTTGGTAGACAGAGAGTCTGCCTAGGGCCTGATCCCAGTGTGCTTGGGCTCTGTCAGGCCTCGAGGTGCTGAAGGAGCAGCATCAGGAGGAGACATCCCAAATTGATGCATGACTTGCTTTCCCAGAGAAGGGGAAGAAAGATGAGACCAGAGACCACTCCAACAGAAGAAAAAAGTTGTGGAAGGGCAAATACTCACTCAAATACCACATCACTGGAAGAAAAAAATGGTCATAACAAAATTATAGAATCTTATTTGGTGTGCACACATTCAGGCACACAGCAGACAGACTTGCTGGTAAGCCTGTTCCGGACTGCTGGGCTTTCCAAGGACCCAGGAAATGTGTATGCTCTTGTTTCAAACAATTGCTTGTGGTTAGAATCTAAGTCTATGAATAGCTGTAGAACATCTTAGGGCGCAACCCAGGATGCCTGCCCCTCATCAGCCTCTTGAGCTTTTAAGATTAAAATAAAGTTTAGCAACATAGCATCAAAGCAGCTATTTTTTATAGCCCTGCCCAACTTCTATTTCACGAACATGTATTCAGAGTTGGCTAGAGCATGTCTTCACTATTAATGCTATTTTTACTGCTCTGCAAGGAAGAAAAAATACCTGATGTCTGGCCCTGGCCTATAGAATGGCAGGCACTACCACGGGCCAGCAGCACAAGGTGTGCCACGTGTTCAGCTCTGCACGCTGTCCACCAGCCCTGCCACAGAGCAAGGTAGCAGCTGGTGGGTGTTGCAGCTGGAACTTGCCTTCAGGCCCTCTCTTTTATTTCCATTTTGGAACAACATCAGAAATCAGACATAAAATAAAGCCCATGTCAAACTGCAGTTTCTTTTTTCTCTTCAGTAATTAACAATAGAAAGATGAGTTTTCTGACGTGTTCTTTGTGTGAGGACACATGTCTATCCACACACCACCTGGCAGAGCAGAAAAACACTCTGGTTTTCCTGCATCACTAAAGCAACATGCAACAAGCACAGATTGTTATCTACACAGGGTAAAAACATCTTCTCTAACATTGCTGATGAGGATAACATCCTCCCTCTGCCTTTTGGGACTCTCTGTCAGGACTCGGTGTGTGGTGGCCATGCCTGAGCAAGAGCAGTACAGTTCTCAGAGGGCAAGTACACGGCTCCTTTCCTTTCTTATATGAATCCTGTGCTTTTGTTCAGCTGCCCACTTTTATTTCATGGGTAATTCCCATAACTTGGTATCAGGGGCACTGGACCCTGGGATGAGAATTTCAACTTAATTCCCTTTCAGCACATGACTTTCCACTAATTACTTTCCTGAAATATAATAGTAGAAGTTTTCCTACTGCATAAGCAGATAATGTATTCCCTACTGCATTTCAGAGGAAGACAGAAAGACTGCTCATTAACCTGATAAACCTTCTCTACTGCATTATCAGTCCTGGCTGACAGTAAACTGCTCCACACAGCCCTGTAACATAAGAAGGATGTGGAGCTGCTGCAGCAGATGCAGAGGAGAGTCACAAAGATGAGCAGAAGGCAGGAGCACCTCTCCTATGAAGAAAGGCTGAGGGAGCTGGGCTTGCTTAACCTGGAGAAGACTCCAGGGGGAAACCTTACTGCAGCCTTCCAGTACTTGAAGGGATCTTACAAGCAGGGTGGAGACCAACTTTTTCCATAGCTTAATAGCAATAGGACAAGGGGTGATGGCTTTAAAGTAAAAGAGAGGAGATCAAGGTTAGATGTTAGGAGGAGATTATTTTCTCAGAGATCACTGCCCAGAGAAGCTGTGAGTGCCCCATACGTGGAGGTACTCAAGGCCAGGATCCAGGGATCCTGGGTAGCCAGAGCTGGTGGTGGCAGCCAGTCCACAGCTTGGGGCTGGAACAGTGTGAGCTTCAAGGTCCCTTCCGAATGAAGCCATTCTATGATTCTATGAAATCCCTGACTTGGTGTGGAATGCACCTGGCAACTGCTGCCAAAGCAAAGCGGAGAAACCACAGAACTGCATTTTGGGGACTCATCAACAACAGGCTTTCTCTCTGCACTGAGCTCACTGGTGGCCCCGACCTTGTGAGCATGTTTCCATTGTCTGTCAGAGCCAGGTGCTTAAGTGCTAGGCAAACAGATGCCTTCCCCCTGTTCACTGCTTACACTTCAAAGATAACGGTGACCTTTTGGTGCTGAAATTCTGGGAAGCGAGTCCTGTTTCCTGAAAACACTTCAGTAATCAGAAGAACCACTCGCTGTGCCAGGAAAGGCAAGGACAAATTCTGCATCTGGATAACAAGCCACATGTAGGGGCAACGAAGAGAGACAAACCGCGACAGAGGAAGGCTGCTGTGCCCGCCGGTTTCGATGACCACACAGAGCTCAGCAGAGCTGCTCCCAAGTACGGGCAGAGGAAACCCCGCTCCCGAGGCAGCGCGCTGGCTGCACTGCTGCTGCTGTCCGGAAGGTGCTGCTCCAGCCCAGCGAGCGCTTTGCCTCGCGGTGCCGAAGGGAACGGACACAGCACTGAGCAGGTTACTTCAGCCGCTACAACCCACGGCCCAGCAATGAGGGGCTCGGCTAAAATCTGGCTTTCTGCCGCTGTATTTCGCACGGAAATAAAAACATCAGAATTTTGGCTTCTGGTCTCAGCAGGGCACGGCTCCGCGCAGGTGCTGCGGGTGAGGTGTCCGTGCGGAGTGCACTGCGTTAGATGGCCCCCTAACGTGTGCGTGCCGCAAACGCACCGCTCACAGCCGCGTGCCCGGCCCGGCCCGTGCTGCCGACTGCGAGGGTGCCCATGAGGGGCAAGTCCGCCTTCTTGGTTTACGCTGCCTGAGAACATTCGGAGTCTGAAGAGACTTTCCTGACTGTGCCTGCTGGCGTAGGGGGAAATATGGTCTTCAAACGATTGAACATTACGTATTGCTTTTGTATGTTACAGGCAAGCTGTGGTCACAAGAGCATCCTCCCACATTGCTGCCTGCTGCATTGGAAGCCATCTAAAAAGGGGCTGGCTCAGAAGATGATCGGTCAGCAGCTATGCCTGTCAGCAAAGACAGATGTTTGAGAAGGCTCTGGCAGCAGCCAGACCCACACCATGAGAAATCAGAGGGGAGGCTGAGACATGCACAGGCAGGATGGACCACCAGGGAGCTTTAGGCTACACAGAAAGCACAGCAGAGTAGGGTCATGAAGTGCAATTAGGTCTCCACGTTCTTCCTGTACTGGGTGCCCGAGGCCTGGACACAGTACTCCAGGTGGAGCCTTAAGAGGGCAGAGTAGAGAGGGACAATCACCTCCTTGTCCCTGCTGGTCCCTCCTTTTCTGGTGGAACCCAGGATACATTGGCCTTCAGAGCTGCAAGAGCACGCTGCTGGCTCATATTCAGTTTTTCATCCTTCAGGATCCTCAGGTCCTTCTCTGCAGGGCTGCTCTCAAGAAGGAAGGAACACCATCCAGAGGGGTCTGGACAAATTTGAAAAGTGAGTTCATGAGACTCTAATGAGGTTCAACAAGATCATGTGCAAGGTATTTCACCTGAGTTGGGGAAATTCCAGATATGTGTACAGGCTGAGAGAAGACACACTGAGAGCAGCCCTGCTGAGAATGACTTGAGGGTTCTGGCGGATGAAGAGCTGGACATGAGCCAGCAGTGTGTGCCTGTGGCCTTAAGGGCCAACAGTATCCTGTGCTGCATCAGCAGAGTGGTGGACAGCAGGGAGAGGGAAGGAGTTGTACCCTTCTACTCTGTTCTCATGAGCCCCCACTTGCAGTTCTGTGTTCAGGCCTGGGGCTGTCTGCACAAGAAAAATGTGAAGGTGTTGGATTGGGTCCAGAGGAGGCCACAAAGATGATCAAAAGGCTGCAGCACCTCTCCTGCAAAGAAAGACTAAGAAAGCTAGGCTTATTTCTCTTGGAGAAGGGAAGGTTCCAGGGAGATTCATAGTGGCCTTTCAGTACTCTACACAGTTTGATAGTGATAGGACAAAAGGGAATGTCTTTAAACTAAAATAAGGGAAAATTAGGTTAGATATCTGGGGAAAAAATTCCTGAGAGGGTGGTGAGGTGCTGGCACTGCAGCCCAGAGAAGCTGTAGGTGCCCCATCCCTGGGGTTGGTCAGAGTCAGGTTGGATGGGGCCCTAGATAGGATGAGCTGGTGGGAGGCAGCCCTGCCCACAGCAGGGGTTTGGAACTAGATGAACTTTGAGATTCCTTCCAACCCACGCCATTCTATCATTCTATGATATACAAAGAGGCAAAATTAGGTAATCTGGGGGAATATCAGGAGGACAAAGGAATCCAGAGAACTGGCAAAGCACCCTGCTAATGGAAAGCAAGAGTGAAGTCTTACTGCCCGGCTGCTGAGGACAAAACAAGGCCAAATACTTTAATTCTTCACAAAAGCCAGTTCTGGAAAAGAATCTGTTCATTTGTTTGCTCTTGCTGTTGCTGTTCAGTGAAGAAATCCCCCAATTTCTTCTTCTTTTTTTTTTTTTTTCTTTTTCTGAGTATTTTGCCTTGGGAGCATTCTGTCATTTCATCTTCCACAGGAAGAATTTTCCACTTGTAACAGCCTTGCTTAGCAGAAGGCTGCTGTTCAGCCTGGTCAATAGTTCAAGCTGTCCTACTGTGCAAAATCCACTTATCCATCACAGAGATCACATCCACTGTGATCTCTGCAGACGAGCACAAAGCCAGGCTGTTTTCCAGCATCACCCCATCAAGATGGGGGGATGCCTGAGAGCTGCTCTCCAGATCAGAATAAGAGCTGAAGCGTGGGCTTGGAGTGCCTGCAGTGCATACGGTCATTTTGGCCACATTCAGCGTGAGAAAAGGAGAACACCTTGAAGAGCTGAGAGCTATTATATCTCAGGAGAAGCCCTCACTCTGAAAGCAATTGGATCCTAAAGACGTGCATTTTGACCTCACCTTTCCCACCCTCACTGCTCTATGCTCGGTCCGGCAGCAGGGGGCGGCAGAGGCAGAGGCGGGACGCGCCTCTCCCCGGCGGGACGGAGCGGGGTGCCGAGCCCTGCCGGGCTTCCGTGTACCTTTCCCCTCAGGTCGCTTTTACGTGTGCTCACAGTCCCACCCCAACCCCGTTTTTTTTTGTTTTTTTTTTTTGTTTTTTTTCACCCTCCCCCCCCCCCCCAAATTCTATATATATTATTATTTACTTATTCATTTTCCAAGTGAAGAGCTGTTTTCTTTTGGCCACCACGTGGCAACATGACTTTTTAAAATTTAAGTTCTGTGCCATCTGCTGAGCCACTTGCACATTTCCTGATCTTCTACCTTTACCTCCATCTCTCCAAGCGTGGGAAAAATGTACGTTCCCTTCAGGCCCTGTTCCCCCTTATCCCACGCGGGCCCCATTCTGTTTCACCCACAGCACGCACGTTTGACGGCAGCTGCTGACGTTTTCTAAGTCTGTCTTTAATTATGGCTTTCAATATTCTCATTCCGCTAATTTCCCAAACCATGGGTCTGACTCCAGGAAGGCTGTGAGATAGGCGCCTAAAAGACGTACAATATATTGGCTTCATCTGCTCTATTGTCTGGTGCATAGGGCTTTTTGTCAGTGCTCCAAGTGTGCCTGGGATGTGTTGAGAGATGCTGCTTAGGTGAGGGCAGAAAGAGCAAGCGAAAAAAGATGCTTTGTGCTGCCAGTTCCCCCATCTTTGTAAAGAGACTTGGGCAGTGATGCTCTCCCACTGCTCCTTGCAGATTCCCTTGTCTGTTTCCATGTCCAAGCTCAGTATCACAATGTTCCACTTGCCTCTGATGCAATTACTCTTTATTGCTGAAAGACCTACTAGCTTTAAGACAGGGTACTATGCACTGAAAAGCCTGGGGGCTTACTTGAATTTCTGTATTTATTCATTCACCAGGGCTGATGCATCCACCAGTGCTTCCAGGTGGGCTCACAGAGCCATGCAGAAAGTTTGTTTTGCCCGGGTCTTGTCACCCAGCCAGAAGCAGGGAGTGCTGCAGCACAGCACCACTGCCTGTGGTGGCCTGGGCAGGGGGCTGGCAGGCAGAGACACCCATGGGAGGGAAAATACGTGACTTCAGGGATCTGCATGGTGTGCTGTGGTATCAGTGTGGGTCTCCCACCCCAATCCTTTTCCCTCTTGGCCATGGGAGTAAGGATACAGGACTTCCAGCAGGTGAGTGAGAAACGTCTTTCCCACATTCCTTGTATCCAGTGACATGCAGAAATCAAACTCTACAGCCATATTAAGGATATAGAGCAGATATATTTATTTCAGCAGTGTGCATACACTGAGTGCAAGGGAGATAGATCCACTCAACTTGCAGATCATGAGGAAATAAACGTGCTACAGACATAGGCTGAACTGTACACAATCGTTTTCAGGAACTCGGATACATACTCATTAGATTTCTGAGAACCCGTTAGCATACAGACATTCCCCCTTGTGTGTGCATAGTGAGTTGTGGGGGTCTCCTAGTGGTTGTGGGATGAAGGCTCATCATCTTCCTCACAAAGGCTCATAGTCTTCCTCACGGTAAACTTCTGACCCTGCAGGAGGGGCAGCCCCCAACCCAGTCCTAGCCTGCCCTGAGGACATCTTATCACCTCCCTGCCAGACGTCCTCCTGCTGTTCTCAAACTCTTATCTTTATGTTTTCTACCCCTCTCATTGTCTCAGTCCAAGAGTCTGCAATCCCCATTCTTCTAACAACCCCTACATATTTGCTTCTGTAAACTATCTCAGTCTCTATCTCCAGTTCCTGTGAAGTCCTTTTATCATCTTTTACTGTAGGGCCCGTCTTTCATCCTTCACCTGTGCATTCTGTTCTCACTCTCTTTCCTCTCAGACAGGGGAGAAATCATCGAGAAATGTAAAAAGAAGGAGTTTATGCAAGATGTCAAAGCAAGGAAACATAATAAAGAACATAGGAAACACTCTCTAGCATGCTGCTAAGAATCCTCTGCTACATTTCTTTTGCCTTCTTTTCCCATTTTGCATCAAATGGCAGGTGTTTGGTGCATAAGGCCGCAGTCTACAAAAATGCTGCATCCCACTGCAAATTCTGCAAAAAGGGATTCTCTTAAAAGCCTGACCGTAAGAATGACTCATCATCATGCTTTAAAAAAAAAGAATAAAAATTACATTTTCCAAAATATTTACTGCATAGTTAAAGCTTATAAACCTGACTTTGAAGGCTGACAGACCCATTAGGTAAATAGAAGGAACTCCAAATATATTTCTGTTTATCTCCTTGCTTAAGAGAAATGTGCTCACCCCTGGACCTGTTCTCCCTCCCCATTGGCAGTTCAGCATATGCCTGTCTGCTTGTCTGTCAGGGACAGATTGGCCCCACTGAGTCAGGCAGAGTCTGCAAACGTCTTACATAGCTACCCCATGGCTGGAGCCTTTGTATTAACATTAATTTAAACACTGGGGGAGAGCGCAGAACTGGCTGCAAATGTCTGGGTGACCTCCTCCTAAAACATCCTCCCTGAATAGTAGAAAAAACAGCTTCTCTCATCATGCTCCCTGCATCTAAGTTATCACAACCTGTCCCCAGCAGCTCTGCCAATGCCTAGTTCTGCCAGGACTGAGACTCTTTATCTCAGCAACCTGCCTAAATTTGCCCGCAGCAAACAATTAGGAAAAGTAATCCAGCTCTGATTTATACAGTCACAGCAGCAATCATTGCCTGAAAGAATGGGCAGCACTAAAAATACAAAAAAATGAACTATAGAAATGATTGCAAGGCTTTTATCTCACTTCAGGCACAAATCTCCAGTACAGCGAGCTTTTTCCTAGGAGGACTGCTGCGGCTATCCATTGTAAAGCATCCCTTACCATCTCTGTTTTCAACTTTATATGCCCCAACTTTAAGCCATCACTTCTTTTCTGTACCAGTCAAGGCTTTCTCTCTGAAGGATGTCCATGGAAGACAAAGATAACTTGTCAAGACCTATTCAATAAAAAAAGCCAGCTACCTCCTGATTACTGTTCACTTCTCTTGTCAAACGCTGCTGAGGCAAGGGCAACATGGAGGACTTCACTTCTGCTGCCAGTGCCATCCTGGTGATGCCCCCTCTTCTGACTCCACTAGCTCTGAATTTCTCAGCTTAAACTGGAATTGACTGACAGTAGCAAGAAGGGGTATGTTCCCAGCTGGACTAGCAGCTGTGAAACCCACCAGGTCACAGACAGGGTCATGAAGTGAACTCACAGCACACTGCATTAGGCTTTGATTTTTAAATTTGATTTTATAATTGATTTCATGGCCATTAAATAACCGAGTGAAAAATGTTTCATATTCCTATTACATGTTTCACACAGCCTGAGGCCACATGGGGTTTTTGGACAACAGAAAGACACATAGCAGCAAGTGAGCTACCAGTGTGCTGGAGGAGCTCCTTTGGCAAAGGGAGCATCACTCCCACCCAGCTGCAGCAGGAAAGCAGCAGAGTCCAAGGCTGTAGGGAAGGTTTTCATCTCAGCCTGAGCTCAGAGAAGCACAGACCATGCTTATGACCATCCTCCTCCTCAGGCACAGGCAGCAGAAACCCAAGCCATCGTAGGGCTTTGGGTATGAAAGATTTGACCAGTAAATAGGTCAGAAAGCCTCTTGCTTGGCCTGAAATACATCTCTAATGGAATGTGTAGAGAGTACAGTCCCATACGAATGACTGCCACACATGGTATTTCCAGCTAGCACTTGGAGATCTCTGTGCAATAATGTTTGGGGTCAGTGCCAGCAGGGAAGATGGATTCGGCTCACCCAGTGACAAACCGTGCTTGTCTGCCTTCAGTCTGTGCACCTGCCTAAAATGTGTGCAACACATTTGACTGTGAGCTGGGCAGAGCGGAACAGCACCAACATGAATTTATACTCCCTGAGTTTATGAATTGTGCTAAACTGATGCATAAACTGCCACTGACTTCAGGTGTGCAAACTACACTTGTCCCCCAGGACCAAAAGAAAGGCCCATCTGTGCTAGTGAGGCTCAGAAAAGCCCCCCAGCACAGAAAAGCCCCCCTTTCTTCAGAGCAGGACCAGAGCAGGTGCAAGGTGTCAGATGAGGAAAGATGCTTGCAGGCATAAGGGGCTGTTTGGCAATCCTGGCAAACTTAGGGCTTTTTGAAAGATGTGGCAGTGAACAGAGCTATTTAACAAAGCATCTCAGCAAAGAAAGTGTCATGTGAGAATTAGGAAGTATCAGGTATAGAGCAGGTGTGGAGGTTTGCACATATTGAGGGAAAAGTGGAAACTCTAAGGAAAAATGAAATGGAGAATAATGGAGCTGCCTGAGACTATGAAAGCATCTTCTTTTTCATACCAGCACCTCTGTACTTGCTGCTTCTTGAGTGAGAGAAGAAGCTGCCTATCCTCAAAGGGAAGCGGAGCTTCACAGACTAGAGAGGTGCAGGGTGACAGAGCCTGCACAGTGGGGAACCTTCACTAATCCACCACCATGTCATGCACTTGCATTTAATGAGGGTCCTTGCAAACATGTGGATTAACTTGATAGGGATAACAGCAATGCTCATAAGGCCAGTTGTCAGCTCCCCTGCTGCCTGCCCCAAGGCTGCGTGGATGCCTCCTTTATATGTGTCCATGAACTGCAACAGTCCAGAAATGACTTTGCAGACAGTTCTGCTGCAGGATGGGTTCATCTCAAGGAAAGGCTGATGCAGATGGCAACTGCCTCTGCAACGGGAGCTTAGCCTGCTTCTGCCTGAATGCCTCCATTAAAGGCTGGAGGCCTTGGATAAAGTCATGTAAAGTGTGCAGATAGCAGTCAATTCCAGGAAAACCCTGAGTACATTGATGGAGAAGGGCCTTCCGGGATGAAAGAGATATTTGCTATCATTTCAGTGGAAAATCTCTACCTTTGGTGCACGACTGCTAGATCTCCTAAATTCTTTTTCAAAATCTGGTTTGCACACTGAAGTGTGTGAAAAAATGAAAAAAATGGTCAAGGAATTGCCATGAGATAATTCTGGTTGCTGTGCTGAGGTTTTCCAGTTCCTGATGCCCGAATAGGTTACACTCTAATGCACCATGTCCAGTAGATAGAGGCTTTTCACAGAGCTGCAATAAAGATTCTCTCATGACGACTATGCTATAATTCTCCAAATAAAAATAATTTCAAGTATCTGCTTACAATCTCACAAATGTTTTGCAGTCCTTTTAATTCTCCAGCACCTGGCTAAAGACTCTTTAGTTATTATTTTATGGTTTTTGGTGCTCAGGGTTTTACCCTTGTTGTAACCACTTAGTGATCATCAATAAATTCCATTATTTTTATATTTAAAACAGGATAAGCTCTGCAGTGGAAAGAATGGTTTTCTCTACTACTTACAGCAATAACTGTCTCTGGAAAGAATTCAAAATGTACAATGTTTTCATCTTTCAGCAAAGCAAAAGAAGAGGGGATCCTCTCAAGGGATCAAGACTCCTCTCCACCAGGTTCATTGCTTTTCATATGCTCAGAATGGAAAACAAAGTTCCCCCCCCCCCCCCCCCCCCCCAAAAAAAGGCTTTTAATATAATTCAGTGAAACATTTGTTAAATACCAAACACATTTTTTTTCTTTGCATTGCATTGCATTGCATTGCATTGCATTGCTGCATGATGATTCTGTTCAGCTGTGTTTTTCTTAAACGGTCTTGAGTCAACAGAGAAATAGAAATTAAATTCTACTGTTACTGTGTGCTAAAAAAGCTGTCTTCCCACTGCAAAAAGGTCAGAACATACACTAGAAAAACAGTGATGTGTATAAAAAGAGGTGTTCGACACAAGACAACAGCAATTATTTCAGTGAGCACAGATCATTGATGATCATATATCAAATGTGTAAAGTCTGATTCACCTTTCCTGTCCATGTTAAAAAAGAACTTCTCAATAAAATTGCAGAATTATTTACAGTGATGTAACCAATGTATTGGGCTTACATGTCAGGGTTTTGGTATCAGGAGGGCTGCAGTTGTGGCCTCTGCAAGCCAAACCCTGCAGTGCCTGATAGCAGACTAGTGTGAGCTCCAGCTGCTTCAAAAGGGAACTCCTGCTGGGAAAGCTGAGCCATGAGAAAGTATAGGTGCACCACTGGCAGGGAAAAACTGCTGCACTATGGCAGCAGGGAAAGAGGAGTGAGAAGTGTGGGAGAAGCCCCAAGGTAGTGCAGGACAGGAGCTGTTCCGGATATAGAGCAGCAGCTCCTTGCAGCTCAGGAGAGGCCCACGAAAGAGCAGGCTGTCCCCTACAACCCTCTGGGACCACTCAGAGCAGATCTCCCATGCAGCCACAGAGGAGTCCATGGTGCAGCAGTGGCTGAAGCCTGGAGGAGGCACAGCCCATGGAGAGCCTTCTTAGATCTGAGAACACCGAGGCCCAATAATTTGCGTTTTAAGCTACAGGAGATTCTTTATCAAACCTGCCAAAGACTATGGAAGTCTTCACATATTAAAATATACTGAACTACTCAGTGCTTCCAAAGTAACAATTGTAGAGTGTGTTCATAGTGATCTGTATATATATATATATATATGAAAATCTGGAATCATAGAATAATCATCAAAATAATTGAAACTGGGAAACTTTTGTTTGAAGTGAGATTTTAAAAGTTCAGCTTGTTAGGACCCATGCTTGTTTTACTAGCACTGTCATGACTAGCTGTTTTCTGATTGTGGAAGTAAATGTACAATTCATAGAATGGCCTGAGTTAAAAAGAACGACAATGATCATTGAGTTTCAACCCCCCCCGCTATGCACAGGATCACCAACCAGTAGACCAGGCTGCCCAGAGCCACATCTAGCCTGGCCTTGAAGTCTCCAGGGATGATAATTCTGACATGATAATAGTGATAATTCTGTGGCCTCAGCCAGGGCCAGAAGAGGAAGAAACCAGAATGAATAGGGAAAGCAACCCCAACTGCTTTGTCAGTAATACAGAGATGGGGCTGGGTCTGGAGGTGGCTGTGGGGCTGCCTTCCTGCCCTCCTGCAACATAGGTGTTCTGGCAGTCCTGCTGCTGGTGGATGTCTGGGATGTAAGGGCTGCAGTGATGGTGTTGAGCCACTACCCTCTGAGCTTGGCTGCTAAGTCAGCTTTTAACCCGTGTCACTGTGCACCCCTCAAGCCCATAGTTCATTATCTTGTTTATGAGGACACTACGTGGCACAGTGTCAAAAGCCTTACGGAAGTCTGGTAAAAAGAACACCAAAAAGAATAAGGGAATGTCACTATCATATCCAAAACTGTGGTAAACGAGCCAAACTCAATCCTGGCGTCCCTTCTTTGACCCTTTCTTCACTCCCTTCTGCATAAACTGCTGCATCTATTGTCTGCTTCTGTTATTATCTGTGTGCCAGACCAGACCCTTAAACACCTTTCCCAGACAGCATCTGAAGGAATGCTTGACTCTCTCTAATCAATGGGTTGCTACAGCAAAGGCTCCATGTACAAGGGCAGATAATTACACATAAGATGTTAGAGCTTCCCCATGTCCACACATTTGTGGTACCCTGCATTCTGTTCTTGCCTAAAAGCAGTGGGCACCTTCACATTTCCAATAAGGGTTGCCAGGCATTCTTTCAGTGCTCCTGGACCATGTCCACAGAAGGCCCTGAATTTTCTCAGAACAAAGATTGACGTGCTAACTGCAGCATCTGTTCATTGCTTCTGAGAGTTGCACTGTCAATTGTTTTTCCATTTGTATCTTCTCCCCCTGTCTTGCTGAGTATAGAGTGTGAGAGGGCACTGTGGTGGGCACCTGATGGCCAGCCAAGGTCAAATCACCACCAGTTCACAGTGTTTTGTTTCAAAAAAGTGAATGTTGTTGCGTGTGGAAAGAAGACTAAAGCATGTAAGCCAGTGCGTGTGTTACTTGCTCATAATATGGTAGTAGCTTACAAGTTAACCAAAAATCCTTCTTCATTCAAAGGCTGAAGATCTTGCCTTTCTATTTACATGCATTGTAAACACTATTGTGTCTCCACTGTATCTTTATTTAAAATTTAGGAAAACAGGTGTATGTAGGAGAAGAGAAAGGATTAAAAGCTCAGTTCTGAGGAAGAAGCATCATCAGAGCCTGTTTAAAAAAACAGATGGGGACAGAGGAAGATCAATCTAGATAGGTTTTAAGTGATCAAAGTTAGTTGAGCTAGGTTTGAGAGGGAGAAGTGAAGAAGGAATCCATGTTGTTCTTGCTCCTGTATCTATTCAGTCTTTCGCTACTTCTACCCTGATGGTGATATTTGAAATCGGGTTTGCAGCTATTCAGACAAGGTGCTGTAATCACATAAAAGAATGGAAGGTATTGATGGTCTGATATTGCATATAAGCAATATCAGCTATATATATATATCATATATATCAGATATAAGCAACCACATCAGTATTTCTTCTCAGTGGTCATCTTGGTGTATCAACTTGCCTCTGTCATACAACATAGAATAAATTTTCTGCCTGGACCACATGCAGAAACCTCTCTGTCCTTCTTGAGCTCAAAGGAAACTTACTTCAGGGTCCTCAAAGATTATTCTTTTTCCCAACAGAAGTGTTTTGTTTGCATGATCTCTCAGTTGTGAGGATGCTGAGCATATTCGAACATCCACTGAAAAAATAAAGCTGGTCTTATCAGACACCACTGGGCAGCATCATGACAGTTCTGCCTCATTCCTCAGTCCACATGGAAATAAGGGTACCTGTGTGATTTGGAAAACTCAGGTGGGATTTCCTGCTCCTCATTAGCATGTTTGTGTTCCTGCTAGACAACCAGGGACTTCCCTTTGGGCAAAGTTTTCTTGTCTTGCCAACTCAGACAGGACTTCTGTTTATAGGCAAAATTTAGTTTTTAACTCTATGAATGGTAAGAGAATGAGTCATATTGCAGCTGGGAGGCTTGTCAGTTGGTGTTTACAAAAATTAATCTCTAGGAAAAAGAAATCTCTACAAGAAAAATAAAGCACTTTGAAATAAAAGGGTAAAATAAAAGTTTTTCATCTACACGGATATCATACTGATGGGTTTTTCTTTTTTTTTTAGTCAATCAGAGCTTTGAATAGCTGCATGCAGTTCCAAGAAATAGAGGTCATATTACATATCTAGTGATTCTGCAGTCCTCAAAGTCTGCATGTAAGTAAATGAGGAGGGAGATGGGGATTTGGGCTCTTCACAGCTGAATGACTGAGTTTGTAACAGGAAAGGATTCCTGGCTCCACTTTTTGTATCTAAAACATTTCAGTCATCAGGGCTGACGGGTTCTTTCCCATGGGATCATATGACTGGCTTTTGCCAGTGGATTCACACTTTATCTATTTTGTGTTTGACACGCTAATGACAGCCCATGCTTTAATCAGTTTTCCACAGCAGGCATTTAAAACTCTCCATGCTTTTAATGAGGCTTGCATAGTTTCAAATGGAAGAGTAATTAAAAAAAAAAAAAAAAAAAAAAAAAAACAAAACACTTTTTTAGCTCTTTCCGCACATACCCCTTGAGTTTGCATAGCCAGATTGTGCTTTGAATTGATGAGATTAGGCTAGGATCAGGTGGCACTGCCATGCCTTAATACAATGTGATGCTGGTTGTGCTGGAGATGATTCATTAGAGGCAAAGAGTAAATACGTTATAATACTGACTCTTCAGTTCCTGCTGTTTTCATTAGGAGACCAAATTTCCAAGGCACTTTTATGATTTGAGTTATAAGACAGATAGATTAAATCTGCATAGGGACTCCAGGAAGACCAGCACTCTGCTTACATCCCACTTAAGCTGTGCTTTGAACAGCTTGGTAGTCTGTATTGATTTAGGGGAAGAATCTCAGCCATTTTTTATATTAATCAGAAATAAAGACACAGTGCACATAGTGCTTTACAGAGTCCTTGACATAGCACTGATTCAGTCGTAACTGTGGCCTTAGGGGAATGTGGTTAAGCCATCAGCTGCAGCTCCTTTATCTGTTCCTGGCATTCTACAGGATGCAGACTAAGCCAGAGATCTCAAGCTTTTGCTGAACATAGAGGAAAATGAACATGCCAAGCCAAAAGACCTGCTTGTTTATTGTTTTACTGCATTTAATCATGCAGAAGCATGGAAACTAGGACTAAGCACTAGCTTTGATTTTTTTTTCCACTTCTCCCTCCTCTCTTCCTCAGAATTTCAAGTTGCAGATAAAATGGTCACTTGCTCCATTTTTGCTTTCATACACATATGTTCTCCATGTGACAGAATGAAAATCCTAGGGTTGAGGTGCAACACTTTTACAAGAATAAAGTCAGAGGTTATTGTGGAAAAAGAATTTCTGAGTTTGGGCAACAGGCACTGGTCTAGAAGGCCAACGGTAAAACCTTGGGAATAAACTTATCCTCATGGCAGAAGAAAGCAGGGTCTGCCCAGGAGTACTAAGTGGCCTGGACATGAGTGACCCAGGTATAAGCTCTGCTTAGGTCAGACTCATGATCTTAGACTGGAGAGGAATGAGGCAAGGGTACTGTAATTCTGCATAAGCAGAACGCCCACTGCTTTGGTGGCCATTGCATATGCACTCTTGAGAGCACGCAAGACTGTGGGACAAGCTAATGATGCTATCTGTGCTTATCTTGACCTGCTAGTACTGATATTTATATAATCATACGTCACTGACAGAAAGCAGAAAAGCGAACACAAACTTATTTTTCATCCTTATAATAACGTCATTTCATAAGCCTCCCTTGGTGTGTCAAGTTACACGCACCTGCTCAAAAAGATAGATGTAAGGAATGAGGGTGGGAGGTGACAGCAGATTCTTCATATGTCCCTGATGTACTAGGGGACTCAGGTAGCAGGAATAGCATGTGACGCACAGACATCCTGTGCTGTTGCACTTCCCTGCTGCAGGTTGCATATTCACTCTTCAAATGCTATGTGTCACACAAGGGAGGGAAGGGATTTGTCAAGGCTGTATCTACCGGAGGCTGACTGTCAGTTTGGCATCCCTACTGTTTGCTTCCCTCACTTACTGAGATGTATTCTTCAAGGCATTTTGACCCTAAGAGAGGTTCACTTGCTGCTTGGGCTGGGTACAGAGCAGACACTGAGCATGGGGTGGTTTCTTGAAAAAGTGTGGCCCTAAGACATGCTTCCTGCTTGCTAGTTTATACAGCTGTGCTGTGACACAGGCGTACAGATGTCGCAGCATCCATTGCCCCTGGAACGGCACCTGTGCCAGCCTATCTGCAGCTCACTGCACATGCACTCAGAATGCCTGTTCAATGGTTCATGTTGCACAGTTTGCATCTCAGTACATGGATTCTGATCTAGGTCAGCAGGCTTGCTTATTAGGGATATAGCTGGCAGAAAGACTATGGGGTGAGCTGCCTTACATTCACTGTTTTTCTACATTCCAAAAGGAAAGTAGGTCTCATTTTTTTTCCCCCACTCTTCCTTTTTCCTCCAGTGCAGGAGAAGTAATTCTTTCAAACACAGGTGGAATTTCCCAAGGAGTGCCTTGCTTTGTGTCAGGTGTTTTCCTGCAGTGTGAATCATGAGTGTCCTTGAGACCTGGTAGCGTGCTCTCTGTCATCTTGGCAGTTCCCTGCTCACTTCAGCAGAGGAGAACAGCATGCTATTTTCATTACTGCATCTAATTAAATTCTGGGAGGATGTCCAGCACTAGCACTGAGGTGCCCAGCTGTAATTTGGATAGTAGCACATGGTTTCCTATGCTCTAGGGGAACAGAGGAAATCCCATTTGTTGGGAAGAGCCCTCCATGAGATAAGGCAAAATTGTCAGCCTTTCCAGGGGATGGAAGCAGACAGTTTGAGAATCAGCACTCTTCTGCCTCTTCCACTTCTCCAGTGCCTTTTAGACGTCTTCTCTTGCAGTGGTAACAGAGACTCCTGCCAGAGCCTGCTGCCCATCTTACAGGCCAGCTAGCATTCCAGGCCACCTCCTTCTTGTTGCAAGCTCCTGTTATCACTGCAATTACTTAGGTAATCCCATTTTACATTTGTGCTCATGTGAAATTAATTGTACAGACCTTAAGAAGCAGCCACCTTTACAGAAAAAAAAGTCTACAAATGTTTCTGACTCAAACACATTCTGAATTGTTAATTTCTCTTCAAAGTCTATGCGAGGAGTGGTAGGATCAAGCAAGGTATCAGCATTAGGGATTCTTCCATGATCAAAAATCAGATAACCTTAGATTTAACAAGTGTCCTTGCTCTTAGTGGTAAAATCTGCCTGGCATGGGCACTATTATGCCCTATCCCTTTTCCAACCAAATGCAAATTGACCTAATTCAGTGAGAGGATGCTTTTACATCCACCAATCCATCTGATAATACGGGTCTGAACCCGGGTTTCATATTGTTCTAAGTGGACCGCCATCTTTTTCTGCACTTAGAACCAGCCTTGACAAGTTTTGACACTGCCAGGCCACTTCAAGCCACTCTGCTAGTTAGATCTGAGTTGTATTTTCTTGATTTTTTTACTTTCTCTTGCGCTGATATTTCTCAATCTGACATGACAAGCTCAGGTTTTCTCTGCCTTCTTTTTCTGTTCTGATTGCATTTCCGCAGGCAGTAGTGAAAGCTGCTGGGTGCTGAAACTATAAAGGAAAGTTGCCATCCCTGTACTGATGGACAATGAGTCAGTGAGTGGCAGAGAGCCTGTGCGTGTGTAATGAACTATTGCACTTTGTGCTGTACAGAGATGTGGATAATGTCCATATGAACACAGTGACACCAAACTGGGCACTGTGATGACATGTCTTTTTATGGTGCAGATTCCCAGAGCAGTTTTGGACCCTTCTAAAGCAGGGATGCTCAGACTAGGTTGTACAGGACCATGGAGACAAGCACTTGTTTCTGGATTAACTGTGAAAGAACAGGCGAGCCAGGATGTTTCTGGAACATTCAGTGCCAAGAGGAAAATGAGTTTGACTGTTATTTACCTATATGACTATTTATAAGTATTCTTCTGAAGTAACAGAACATGATAGATGTGAATTGCCCTGCTCTATGGACAGAAATACATCCTTTGTAGAGCATGCCTAATGAAGTGGAAGGTGCAAGGATATCAAGTTGATGATATATCTAGTACAAAGAAGGAAACCTCATGGGAGCATGGATAAAGAAAGCAATGGAACGCCCCAGCCTAAATAAAAGGACCCCTGCATGCAGCAAGTAACACAAGATTGCAGGTAGTTACTCAGAGTAAAAGTGGAATAAGTGATGGAGTGATAAATATGTCAAACTGCCATTCAAATATAGTTGCTAAATGATTCAGTTCTTCAGTGCTGTGAGAAAATTGGAGAAGGTGCAGATTGAGGTAGCAGCCTCCTCCAGCTCTGCCACCTCTCCTAGATCCTTCTCCCGGTAACAAGAGAGTTGTTACAGATCACCTGCTGAGTGAAGAAATTAAACCCTTTCTGAGGTCCTGACAAAAAAAGGAGTGAAAATTGGAAATACATGTTTGCAGAAGATAGAAAAATGAATTTACTGCTAACACAGCCAAACAAAAGCCCTTTGCACTGTGTCCTGTAGGATAGTCTTGCTGATACAAGTCATAAACATTGGACTCTCCAAGAGATAATGAACCACAAATGTCATGATAACTCACTGCTTGAAGCATATATTTGCACAGGCAGAGTCTGCAGGCATCTGCGCCTCCCTCACATTGTTATTGGCTCTCCATTCCTTTCCCTTGCCACAGAATAAATCTCATTTCAACCTTGCCCAGGCAGAGGGGCAGTCTGACCTGCTTCCATTTGAAAAAGCACTTAGCTTTTAAATATGCTTCATCTAACTTCATTATTTCAACTGAACGAGTCTGGAGTAAACAAGACTCCAGACAGTGATGCACTGGCACTAAGTCCCAGGAGAGGGACAGTGAGTGGAGGTGGCTGTTCTTCCATCAGATCTGCTGCAGCAAGTACCAGGCTTGCACAGTGCACCCACTGACATCCAAGAATGTTAACAGCTGCTGCAGATGAGCAAAGGATTAACCAACTTTGATCTTTTGACTCATATACTTGTTTCTAAGATTGCCCTGTCAAAACTTATTGCCAATGGCTTTGGCATTTGCAATAAAGCAAAACAAAACCAAAAAAATCAAAAACTGAGACTTCTGCAGTTTTGTTCTGTTTTTATCAGATAGCCTGCTCAGTTCCGTTTTCCTTCATTTGAATTGAAAGTTTAATAAGAAATTAAAAAAAAAAAAAAAATCAAAGCAAAGGCAGCATTTTACTACTCACTTCATACCAGACAGACAGATTCTGTGACTTTCTAGTCTGCTCACTACTTCTGCAACAAGGGAGCATGCAACAAGGATGTGAACTTGCTTCATTCATATCCACTGTTAAAGTCAGTTTGGTCACTAAAATGATGTGACCCACTTGATTCATGAGACTTTCCACTCCATTTTGAAGTGTCCCACTGCTCAGCTCATCACCCCTCTGCTGCAGTGATGAACCCAGCAGAGCTGTAGGAGAGAGCAGCCTCATCAGTGCTTGATGTCACACCTCATCTAGCATTGCTGGCACAAGTGATTTCAGTAAAAGTTGGCAAATCAAAAAATGTTTATATGTTCCTTCTTATTGACTCTGCTGTGGGAAAGGTCTTTTCTCAATGACAGTCTGACCAGGAGTTTGCTTGAAATAACTGCTTGAATTAATCCAGGTAGAATCATTGGTCCTGGCACTAATGAGCTGGGCAGGGCAGTTATCTTCTGCTTAGTGCAACTATTGCGAGGAGAAATGGCTCTATCACACACATCCACATAAAATTTCTCCTTCCCAACAAGAAAATAAGTATATAAATATCCCGAGATTATTAATCTATAAAGTTCACCGCGTATTGATGTTTAAATCATGAAAGCACTTTTGAAAGTCTTAACTCATATCTATGTATAACCTCCACATTAAAACTTGGTAGGTGATGTCAAACACCATCCCACCACCTTGACACAGACAATTTATTGGAGTAAGTGGGTTTTAACATCCCTCTGTGTCAGGGGAAGTTGCTACTTTATCTGTGGTTAGAACAGATGACAAAAATAAGTTGCAGTTGATCCAAAATAGATTCCATCTGCCATGCCCACGGTTAAGCTGTTCACTGAGGCCTGATTTACTCCACATGAGCTGTCCTGTAGGATTTTGTTCTAAGACCTTCTTGGCCTCTGTGCCCAGGATGTTGCTGCCTCACCCAGTGAGAAAGCTGCAGCCCACCTCTCAGTGACTGCTGGAAATGTGGCCAGGGAACGAATTCCTCAGGCAGAATCGTGTCTTCCCACATCCCTCATCTACCGTCCCGCACCCAGAGAGCCCCAGCTAGGCCAGTCCGCAGGGCACAAGGCACCAAGGGCTGAGGAGTGCTTTGTCTTGTAATAAGCCACGACCTGAGCAGACATAAGCTTTTTTTAGCGGTTCATTAAAGATTCTTCAGAGACTATCACTGAGGCAACACAGAAAGTGGGAATGCTTTTCTCTCCTCTAACGAGCTCCTGGTGATTTTGCTGTTTGAGCTGTGCTGCAAATGTCAAGGTTATCTTCTCTATTGTGTGTTTGTTCCCTCCTCATCAGGAGCCTTCATTTCACCTTGGGCAGAACACTCAGCTTCCCCAGCCAACTGCTATTCCCTTAGTGAGACACAGAGACCTTGTTGGTTGTTTTCTCAAACCCGGCTGTCCTTCCTGGAGCTGTAACACAGGAGCAGCAGTGCACATCAGAGCCCACACTGTCCCCTTCCGCTCTGACAAGAGATGATGGTGCTGGGTCGCTTCCATGCTGTATTAATTATTAATGAAGCTGTATGTTGGAGCAGTTGAGCTGATGCAGCACAGAGGAGAAGAGAGTGATTCACACGCACTCTTGTGAAGCCATTCCTGCATCTCGTTAATGCCTTCAGAATCATTCACTGGATTTCCAGTGACACCAATTATGTCCCCTATCCTTCCCCATCTATTTTTTTCTTTGTTTAAATCATGCACAAAATGCTGTCCTGTCAGGGGAGATTTCAGTTTATCAGCACCAGTGTGGTCTGTAAGATCTTCCATTGGGCCGTAGACAGCCACCCAGCAGCAATGCCTGAAATGCAGTGTGACCTTCTGGCTAGGAATCACAGAATCACAGAATCACAGAACTGTAGGGGTTGGAAGGGACCTCCAGAGATCATCAAGTCCAACCCCCCTGACAAAGCAAGTTCCCTACACCAGGTCGCACAGGTAGGCATCCAGGCAGGTCTTGAACATCTCCAGAGAAGGAGACTCCACCACCTCCCTGGGCAGCCTGTTCCAGTGCTCCGTCACCTCACTGTAAAGAAGTTCTTGCGCATGTTTGTGCAGAACTTCCTATGCTGCAGTTTCCAGCCGTTTCCCCTTGTCCTGTCTCCACTCACCACTGAAGAGTCCAGCCTCGCCATTCTGCCCCCCACACCTTAGATATTTATAGATCTCATAATTTTGGTGAGGGGGAAAAAAAGGCAATCGCATGAAATATTTCTGATGAGGAATGTTCAAGAGCTCAGATGCAAGGGAAAACATAGGAAAGCAGAACTGGTCAGTTACAAATTGTGCTCCTTTTGCAGGTTATAAATTCTGATGGATAACTTGTTTGAATACTGATGGAGTTCATTAATGTTAATTACTGACTGTGAGGAGAGCACTGGAATGCAGACTGTTCTTATGTCCCACAGACGGCTTCTCTGGGCATTGAGCTGTGTCTTGGAATTGAGGCACTGGGGTTGAGAAGCTTTGATTTTTAGTGTCTTCCCAATTCTCCCTCTGACTCTCAGTCTCTTCAGATTTTACACACAAAAACACCCAAAGCCTACAGCACCAGGGGTTGAAGGCAAGCTATAGGCAATCTAAGAGGCTCCAGGAATGTACTGAGGATAAATTTCTGAGCCATGTTACAGATGACCTCAACAGAAGGGATGAAATACTGGGCCCGCTGCTCACCAGTGTGACTGGTGACATCAGGATTGGAGGCTGCCTGGGCTGCAGTGACTATGGTGGAGTTTTACAGTCCTGAGGGATATGGGACAAAGAGTAAAATCAGGATGCTAAATTTTAGGAAAGCCAAATTACAGCTCTTCGAGGAGTAAGTCAACAAAACCTCCTGGGAAACTGCCCTCAGGTACAAGGGAGCAGAGCAGAGCTGGCAGATCTTTAAAGAAGCTTTCTTTAGGGCACAAGAGCTCTCCATCCCAAGGTGTAGGAAGTCAGGAAAGGAAAGCGAGAAAAAAAGACATAGCTGAACCAGGACCTGCTGATCAAACTGATGAGGAAGAAGAAAATGCACAGGCAGTGGAAGCAGGAACAGGGATACTGGGAGGGGCATAGGAATGCTGCAAGGCTGTGGAAGTATGGGGTGAGGAAAGTCAGGGCTCAACAGGAACTGGACTTGGCAAGGGGCATAAAGAAGGATAAGAAAGGCTTCTACACATACATAACTGGAAAAGAGAAGTCCAGGAGCATATGCACTCCCTAGTGAGCAACACAGACAGGCTTTTAACAACAGACAAGGAGAAGACTGAGGTATTCAACAAATTTTTGCCTCTGTTCATTAGCGAATGTTCTATGCATAGCACTTGAGTGGACAGTTTGGAAGGTGGAAATTGGGAAAGCAATGCTTGTCCTGCTGCAAGAGAAGATCAGATTCACGACTGCCTGAGGAACCTGAACATCCTTAAGTCTGTGGATTCCAATGAGATGAAAAAGGCAATGGAGTGCTCATTTTTAAGGAGGTTAGAAAGGATGACCTAGGGAAGTCAGACTTCTCAGCCTCCCCTCTGTGCCAGGGAAGATCATGGAGCAGATCATTCTGGAAGCTGTGCTAAAGCACATGGAAGAGAAAGGGAGGTGATGTGGAATAACCAGCATAGCTCTGATAAGGGTAGGCTCCGCCTGACCAAACTTGTAACTTTTTTTGATAATGTAACTTTGTCAGCAGAGCCACTTATGTCATGGGTCTGGACTTCAGTGAGGCCCACAGAACATCCTTCTCTCCAAACTGGAAAGATACAAATTTGATGGCAGTGCTGTTACAATGGACAAAGAACTGGTTGTGAGAACACACCTAGAGAGTGATGGTCAATGGATCAGTGTCTGGATGCAGATTGATGACAAGTGGTGTCCCTCAGGGATTAGTACTGGGACCAGTGATCTTCAACATCTTCATCAATGACATTGATAGTGGGATTAAATGTGCCCTCGGCAAGTTTGCAGATGACACCAAGCTGTAGAGTGTGATCAATATACCTGAGGGACATTATGCCATCCAGAGGGACCTCGACAGACTCAAGCAATGGGCTCAGGTGAACCACATGAGGTACAATAAATCCAAATGCAAAGTCTTGCACTCAGGTCATGTCAGCCACCACTGTAAGTAAAGCTGGGGGGCAGAAAGGTGGAGCACAGTCCTGCCAAACAGAACTTAGAGTTAGTGGTGGATGGCAGGCTGGACATTAGCCAGCTATGTGCCCTTGCAGCCCAGAAAGCCAACCACACCTTGGACTGCATCAAAAAAAATGTGGCCTGCAGTTCGAGGGAGATCATCCTGCCCTTCTATTTGCACTGATGGGACTCCACCTGGATTACTGTGTCCCAATATGGAGTCTTCAATACAAGAGAGACGTGGACCTGTTGGAGCATCTGTTGGGATAGGACAAGAGGAAATGCTTTCAAACAGGAAAGGTGATTCAGATTGGATATACGGAAGAAATTTTTATGACAAGTGGTCTCTCCATCTCTGGGGACATTCAAGGTCAGGCTGGATGGGGCTCTGAGTAACCAGATCTAGCTGTAGGCATCTCTGCTTATTTCAAGGTAGTTGGACTAGGTGACCTTGGAATGTCTCTTTCTACATTTTCTACAGAAAAATGTAGATTCTACAATTCTATGAAGAAAGCAGAGGGCTCATCAAGACATTGCACTTCTGCAAAGTGTCAGAAACCTGGAGTTGATTGTAATTAACTTGTTTTCTTTCTCCTTTTTTTTTCCACTTTGTTTTTTGTCTAAATCTCCTTGAAATATTTCCACTTCTCCTTTCCTTGTTTGTGTATTTCATACTGAATTTCAAGGCAATCTTGAACAGGCCATTTTCCATATGATTCAATGTTATCTTATCAATTGTTATCAGTTGATTGCATATAAAGAGGGTTTATATGCCTAGCCTTTAGCAAAACTTGAGATGATACAGAAATACTCTTCTGAAAAGCCACACCAGCAAAAAATGAAATGAAATGAAATAAATGGAATAAAATAAACCCAGATGACATCTGCTGTATCCTGAGCATGCTTCTACACTCAGACACCCATTTGTGTAATTGAATAAAAGCGAGCTGTGGTTGACCAGCTCAGATGGTGGTACCCCCTGATCCACGCCTGTCCCCATACCAGTGGGCACCTAGCCCCTGGCTGCTTAGTTAGGGACTTCATCCATCTGGGAGACATGAGGAAACATTACAAGTTTTAAAGGGATAGTGTTCACCAGGGGAAGGGTGCCTGTAGTAAAGTAATTCTTTTCTCTGCTGTGCAGAGACAGCTGCTAACAGTGAGCAATTGAATCCCCACACCCCTTTCCCAGGATACACAGCTGAGGCACTAACACCAGCTGTTTTTATGGCTGTTCTTAACGTCTGAACACATCAGCTGGATTTCTGAATTTTGCCATATGTAAGGTCCTTATTTCCTAAGTTTCATGAGGGGAAAAAAAAAAAAAAAAAAAGTAGAATAAAAACCACCAGTGTATCTACCCATGTTGGTATAGGCTCGGCCAGGAGCTTGTGATGTCAGAACAGCCACCAAAGCCTGTGAGCTGGAGAGAAGACACAAGAGAACTGGCTCTGTAGGATCTATGAGAGGAAGTAATATGTGGCTTTCTTTTTATGATCAGTGATCACTTCATGAAAAAGAGCCTGTGAAAGCATGCTATGCAGGATGTGGGTGAACAATAACACAGCCCAGATTAATGCTGTGACCCATTTCAGGACAAAAGGCAAATTTATCACCTTCTGCTGAGCAAGGAGATTATCCGGAGTGCTATCATCACCGTATCACCAGGAGAATGAGAAACCCAGGGAACTGCCCAGACCACCCTTGGGTTATTGACTGAAGGGAATGCCTGAGCCCTCAGTGTGAGAGACTGCATAGCTCATTCATAAATTATTTAACAGCATTCCTTTGGGATGGAGGAAGAGTATTACATGAAACACAGGCTCTGGGAGCTGCTGAGGCCATCCACTTGCAGTGATTTGATGTACATGTAAGAAAAAGACATGCACATGTTGGTGCACACAGCACAGTCATATGGCAAGAGCAGAGAGCAGGAGCCTGCCTCCATGAGCTGCACACATCCTTTTTACTGGCAGAGGCAGCTTTTCCCTTGTCTGAATGCATCTGTGTTGACCAACCCCATTAAACTCAATTACCTGATGATGGGAGGAAGAGGAAAGCCAACCCATGGCAGGAGAGAGAAGCACAGGAATAGAAACCTACCTACCAATTCCTTGTTCCTGGGGATGCTCTTGAGGCATGGGATGCTGCAGGGTGTGGGTGGCAGACCCTAAATCTGGGAGCTCCTCTAAGAATTTCATCTGGGGGAGCCTCGTGAGCAGGTCAGGACGCTGCCAACCCTCACTGCACCCGCAGCCTGGCTGCCTGGGGCTCTGCTCATTACAAGTACACATGCACATGCCCTGCTTTTTATTCCAGCTGAGGAAAAAAGGGCCACTGCTGTGATGCTAATGCAGAGTGACACACAGTCACTGCAGTCAACAGCACGTGGCAATGGTGCAAGTGCTGCAGCCTGATGTCCTCCCCCTCCACGTGAGCTCTTTCTTCAGGGGAAATACCCACATGGGCACTAGGAGCTATGGCTGCCTGTGCTGCTTAATCCAGTGTGAAATCCAGTGCTCCTTCTCTCCTGCAAACATACAGGAAGGAGCAGAACAATGAAGATTAAATGAGAAAATCAGCTCAGATTGGAGGCTATTAGAAACAGAAAGAGAAAGCTATTTGTCTGTGAAGAAAATGCTTTGCTAGTTTGCAATAAAAGGCCTTGCTGCTTTATCATTTGAAAAGTGTTGTAATAGGATAAGCCTTTCCACCTTCTCCCCTCCCTGTTACATCCACTATTTGGACAAAGAACAAGCCCATTGTCAGCCAAACCTAAACAAAGTGAATTGCATTTATCATTATAAACACTTACAAAAGCAAGTCCTGTGGCATTGTACAGCATGTGCAGTGCAATGCTCTACTGTAAGGCTGAGATCACCTAGCTCCTGCTCCCCAGTGGGGCAGCTGTGTGCTGCAATGGCTGCCCTGCCCACCAGGTGAACAGATCAATGGCCATCGTGTTTCTGGCCCCACATGGTCAAACCAAATCCTAACTTTCTCTTGGGTAAAATAAATGTTGTGTTCTTTGAATCTTGCAAGATTCCAGATTTTTAATAACTTACTTTTTCTTTGCCATTTTTTTTTCTTCAAAATGCATTTATCCCATTAACATCCTCAACACTACCAAATAGCCTCCCATTCATTCCTTCTCAAACATTTCGCATGCAGCTTTGCAAGTGGCACTGCTCTGCAGCTGCTGTCAGCCAGCACTACCTTGTACAGGTTGTCCCTCTCGTTCCTTCTCTTCAGTGGCAAACTTTCTAAGCCCAAGGACTGCTTTGTGTAGGATCTTCTCGTAACACAGGTGCCGGAAGAGAAGTGCCTGGCTGTAGGTGCGCAGCCAGCTGTGTGTGCAGCTCTACATCAGCTGCTGTGGTACTTTCCATCATCAGAGGAGGGACATGACCCAATGTTTCTGTATTCAAGTGTACCTTGCATCTAAGTGGATATAGTTATAGAATAGGGCTTCAGCCAGCACCATGGCTCAAGAGTCTGCCCCTGGCAGCAGCATGAAGCACCAACCATGGTCTGAGAACACGGTAACACACAGCCCTTGGTTTGGTCAGTCCAAATAAGTCTGTAAGAGATTTAGTGTACTGTTTCTGAAGAGTTTCAACTATCAAAAGGTACTGATGCTTTTAAACCACCTTTACCTGTCTTTGTCTTGACTTATGTAGCAATGGCCCACAAGAACTTGCTGCATGCCATGTTCCCTGCATATACAACACTTATCCACATAGCGCATACGCTATGTGCTACATAACCTGCATTTTCTTTTCCAGGCTTCTTCAGATAAGAAATAAACTCAGCTGCAAGGTAGGGATGCTGCCATCATAGTCATCTGACTCCATAGCCCCAATGGAGGGCACTAGGTAAGACCGGTGGAGGCTAGAGTTTTAATGCCTGGGGGCAACCCTCCAATGTGGAACCTTCTGATCTTCATTTGCCATCCATACAACTTGTCAGCACTATGCTGTTAGAGCAGGACAGAGCTGCACTTAGCATCTGTTGCTCTCACTGTGGGCTGTGTACCCAATTATGTCGTCACTCTCCTCCTCTCAGTGCTAAGAGCTCATCTGTACATTTGCACTAAAAATTTCACATTTTTAGTCTTTAAACCTCTGCTAAATTGTATTGCATCAGAATAATTTTTGACTTTCTGAATGTCTGTGAAACACTCACATAGTTCTTATTACCGCAATAGCTCCAATGACCTCAACATACTTCCTTTGTAAGAAAAAAAAAAAAAAAACAGCTTTGTGCCTGGAGAACTGAGATAAAACAAAGTCAAATTCAGTTCTAACATGTCCATGTCCAAGCTACAGGATCACTTTTGATGGAATGAGATTATTTTAGTTTAAACATATTTCTCTCTTCCCAAGTTTTTCTCCAAATTTGTCACTCTGATCTCTGCTCTTTGAACATCCTATTCTTTATTACTTTTGCAGGTGTCTCAACCAGAATGGACATTTTCTTCACCTTGTAGGCTAAACTAAAATGAAGATTTGATAACATCTGTGACTTTTGCTTTCAGTGCAGCAGAAAATGAGCAAACAATGCTGCAGTTATTCAGCCCGTTTCTCTCCCTAGAAAACAGAGAAGTCACAAGTTCAAAAATACATTCAGCTCCCACAGCTGACTGCAAGGAAGCAAGGGATCCATTTTCATTATGCTCTTGACTGTCCATCTGAAGCATTAATATTGCCACAAACAAGGTCAGAGGCAGTGTGGTGAGGGAAGCAGTGGTGTTGCCCTGCCAGCTTCAGACTATCACCTGCACAGTGTGTGCTATCCAAGTTCCTGACTGAAGAGGTTTCAATAGCAGGAATGTGGGGTTCTTTCTTCCCCTCCATATGTTGGCCATGCTGTATGTATTTTCCTATAGGGGATGCTGGGAAGTGTGAGGACAGGCAAGGCATGGGTGAGGAGCACAGCCTGCTTTATCTGCCCCGCAGCACTCTATGAAGTTCCTTCCTCTTCTCAGCCCAGACCAACAGCCTCCTCTGCCAAACAAGTGTGGTTCAAAAGGAGTTCTAACAGCTGCACCCCTTGCAGACTAACTCCAAATCCAAGGGAGGATCTAAGAGTCTCAAGAATGGGGATAAGAGTTTTTTAAATTATTAATTCGAAAGTACATAGTTTGCTCTGAAAGTAATGTCTCATTATTTCCATGGAAACTACAATAAAGAGTACGGTAACACTATTTGATAGGGAAAATTCTCAGCTGTAAAACACTATTTTCCAACACAGCCACCACCTTGAGCTGTGTATTTTCACCAGCCATGAAGGTGAGCCTGCATGCCAAACCCATCAAAATCTGCACCAGCAGAGGTGACCTTCTGTAACTGTTGTCACCAGTGAAATGCACCACCTACCCACCTTACTGTGCTCGCCTCCACTGTTTGGGCCCCATAAATATTCAGCAAGCATCAATGAATGTCAGTGGGTGCCTTTATTCCACATGGTGGAATTAAATGACAAACATCTGCTCCATGCGCTTCCACGTCAGACACCATTTTGTCAGACTGTCCCTTTGCAACCTTCTATCACACATCAACAACATGTTAATGGAATACTGGTTGAAAGGTACATCACCACCAACATCTGCCTCTGACATCATGGGCCAACATCATAAAATATATGCATTACTTTCAGAGCAGCCATTGTATTTTCAATTATGCAAAGAATCTCCACTCCCAAAAATCACTCTGATCAAGGGAAGGCTTATGAAAACCACTTCAAGAGCATTAAGAATGATGGTTCTGCAGAATTTCTTCTTCAGGACAAGAGCTGCCATTTAAGAAGCTAATTTAAAAATCTTTTTATTCATGTAGAGCAGAGATTGTCTGGTCAATATATAATTACAATACGCTCCTTTCTCTCCGGCCCCCTTACTGCTATTTCAGTGTATTGCTTCTCTAGGCAATCCCTACCTTCCTAGCTCCTTTAAAGCTGACACTTACTTAATTTTCTTGGGATATGCTTCTTCTGCAACTAAAGTAAATAGTAAAATTTCATAAAATTGAGATTGAATGCTTTTCTAGACAACTGCATAGCTCTTCTCTTGACTAGACTTCATGAACTATCACATTTGAGTGACTCATCTCATGTGATAAACCCCCACATTTATTTTTTATTATCTACCCATACTATAGTATGATGAAGAAAAACACTGCAATATAATTATTCTGGCAAATGCTTTTACTTGAGATGTCACAGCTATGATACGTAAGTGGAAAAAAAACCAAAAAACTTGCAAAAGGAAATCAAATACAGTAACTAGGCAGAATCAACACATGCTTTATTTCCATTGCATATAAAACTTTCATATGAAGGTATTGATGTACAATACTATCCCACAGGCTGTAAGAGAGGCTAAGAAACCAGTGAAAGAATTGTCATGTGCAATGTTCACACAAGTTGCCACTCTCAAGACATCCCCAAATTAATAACAAAAAGTTGTTCAGGATATTTGTTGTTATAGTGTCCCTTTTATACTGTTAAAACAAAAGCAATCCATTTTCTTTGGGCCAGGGCTGCTAAAATCTACAGTTTGTGTCAAAAAGGAGGCTCTGTTTTCTCTTGAAAAAGAATCACTCCTTTTAACAAAAGGTCGCATGCTACAGGGGCTGGGCATCACTGGAATGAGGAGAGGTATTTACCTTACTCTGGCAAATCCATTGCTATCAGTCCTACGCAGTTTGGAGCAACATGATACTCAAACAGCAAGAGATGCTCAGAGTCCAACCTGCAAACCTAATACTAGTGTTATTAAAAGATCTAGAGGCCTATCATTCTCCTATAGATCTAGTGCATTATGCTATACACACCCGTACAAAGCCTTACATACATCTATACAAAATAAAAGCTTTGGCTGCTTATAACACTAATATTAGTGTTGGAAAGCATTTCCAAGATTGAAGCGGTCTTTTGTCCTACTTTATTGATTCTGCTTATATAGTGGTAATTTGTGCTACTAAATAAAGAGTATTACATGATCTTTAAAAAACAAGTATATGAGCTATCCCCATTTAGTTCCATTTGTTTCATTTGCAAATATGCATTAAAACCAAATGCTTATTAGAGATGCTTTCCAAAGCTTGTTCAGCACAATTCAGTACTGAAATACAACATCAATGTTTTTTTAGTAGCAAGTAATGGCTGCAATAATCCCTGATGATAGCCTGTAAAAAGATAATCAGAGAGGCAATACAATTATATTGCCAGAAGTCTGGGAAAGCTTCAACTTCCAGCATGTTTATGAATGAAAGCTCTCTGTAGTATCATGCAAACTAGCTTGCACAAGTAACCACATCAGCTAGCAACTGAAAATATGATAAATATGCCCAGCCCTATCCCCAAAGCTACCTCAAATGCAGCAAAACAGAAGAAAATATTGTTTGAAGTTAAGGCACAGCCCTGGGACCAAAGACCTGCAGCTTTTTTTTTTTTTCTTCTCTTTTTTTTTAATTTTATTGATATATCTTTATGGACTTTATACTTTTCTTGAATCTTCCATAAACAAGCTCTAAGGTGACACAGAATATATTACAGGAGAAAAAAATGTACAAGGAATATGTATACACAATAATCATTCTCTCACCAAGAGTTTCCACATATAGCAACACCACCCAGACAAGGATGATGTTATAATAAGAACAGAAATTTACAATTAACATTACAGTATGTACATTACAATAAATACACAGTTGTAAACAGAGACAAATAAGACTGTATTACAGGTAAGGTCATTTGGTGAGAAAAATGCATGGCACAAATAAAATAAATAATGCATTTTAAAAGAATTGTCAAAGCTTTCTGTAAAATCCATTTCATTCAAGTTTTTTAAACTTCTGAATGCTGTTTGTTCTATCTGTATCCTTTCATTATAATTTTTAACAATGACACAAAACAGTTAAAAATTCAAACACAGCATTATTGAGTACAGTAACTTGCAAGCTAAAGCGTACTGTTATAAGCAATGTGAATTTTCTTACCCCCCTCCCCGTTGCTGCACTCAGTACCCAACTCACTGCATTTTCTTATGGCAAAAATACTCAGAACACATAAAGCCACTTGTAAGTTGTACTGTTTTAAAGCAGTGCACAATGCTAAAACACACTTTGGCAAAAGAGGAAAAAAAAAAAAAAAGATTGTACAGTGCATTATATCCCCATCTCTAAGAAACGATATCATTTTCTGTTATGTGATTGTCCGTATGTAAGGGTATATATTTCACAATATGATGTTATTTTCTTCATTTACTTTCAATTTGTGCAGATATAAAACTTTTTCAGGTTTCAGTGGTTATTTTGGAATTTATATTGCTTTTCCGTTATTAAAGTTCCAGGCACTCTTGGGGACTGAGAAGATTTTTAGGTGGATCGGGAAGAAATGATGAAGAACAAAAAAATCAAAACATGAAAAAACATGAGTTCTCTTCTTTCTCTTTCCTCCTTCAGCATCATCTGTGCTAAAGCCCTGTGAGGGCTGAAGTAGAGAAAACTTTGACCTGGATAAAGGAGAATGCAAAATACATTTAAAAGCTGAACTGTGAGCCAATACTTTTTAAACAAGTTCTTATTCTAGACCTCAGACACTTAAAAAACAAACAAACAAACAAACAAACAAACAAACCACTTGTTTTTATATCTTGCAATTTTCCTAAGAAATGAATCCAAATTGGATATGATTGTTGATAATATTTTCTTTTGTTAAGAAATAATCTTGAATCATAGTATCAGAGAATCATTGAATGGCCTGGGTTGAAAGGGACCACAATGATCATCTAGTTACAACACCCTTGCTGTGGGCAGGGTCACCAACCAGCAGACCAGGCTGCCCAGAGCCACATCCAGCCTGGCCTTGCATCCACAACCTCCGTGGGCAACCTGTTCCAGTGCTTCACCACCCTCTGTGTGAAAAACTTCCTCCTAATATCTAACCTAAACCACCCTTGTCTCAGTTTAAAACCATTCTCCCTTGTCCTATCACTATCCACCCTTTTAAATAACTGTACCCCCTCCTGTTTATACACTCCCTTCAAGTCCTGGAAGGCCAAAATGAGGTCTCTCTGAAGCCTTCTATCTTGATACTGTGGGAGTCTACTCCTTCTCCAGGCAACTCTTTCCCTAGTCAAAACTTATGTAAAATTTTATAAAATTTTAATGAAGTGCAAAGCAGTGCAGATGAAATTATTTTGTTTCACGTGACCCAAAAGGTCAGGAAAATAACAAATATGAGCTCCTAACTTCACTGAGTTTTCCAAATAACAAAAGCTTTCAGTACCAATCAGACTTGAAAGTAGGATTCCCTCAGCACAAGCTCTACACAGAATGAAAAGATCTGAGATAATAATAATGTAGAGTACACTACACCTCTTCTCATAATGCATTGCTCATTTACTTAGAAGTATTAATACAAAAGAGGGATCTGGCTCTTCTGGCAGCAGAAACATGAAAACAGTAATGCTAATCATGATTTCTATGTTGTGTGTATGTCAGAGATTAGCAAATGGTCTGACTAGATAGCTAACAGACAAAAAAAAAAAAAAAATACAAAGAGTCAGAATTGGAAACATAACAGTAATGCTTCCCTTGCCAAAATAAATATCCCAAACACTGTATTAGCCTGTGCCAACTTAGCAGTCTATAGTTCCCAGGCAAAACAATATCTGAAAATTGTGTTTCAGAGAAACAAAAAAGCAGTCTTCATATCAAAAAGACAATTAATTATCTTTCTTACTGGCTCTGCTCCTGCAAATGTTAATCTTAGTGGTCCAGTTGATATCAACAGGACCACGTTGGTAGTAAGACAGAATTGCCAAGATCAAGCCACTGTAAGAACAACAGCAAAACTTCCTCTAATATGTTTGGGAACATAATAATGAAAACAACAACAAAAAAATGCCATCATACTGAATGAGTTTTAGGTAGCATAAAGGATATTCATGGAACTCATTAATATATAAAACAATAAACTCTTACAACTTAATATTATCATGAAATTCTAAGGTGCAAAATAATAAGGAAAAAAGAAAAAAACCCTAGAAGTATTATCCAGTGTAGCACAGATTTGTACTGAAAACTTGCAAGTTACTCTTTGGAAAAAAAATGTGATGAAATCTGAAAATGTTCTTGTTTAAACATAATACCTCAGTACATTTAATAATAAAAGTTAGCTCTACAAAAGATCACTTTTACATATTATACAAAATGCAGAGTTTAGTGCAACCCACCGTGTCACACTTTTTTCAGTCACTCATCAGGAAAACTTGAAGTTAGAAAATCATGTAATTTCCACAGCTCATCTTCCTGTTGGTGACAGATTCGTCTTATACAGAATACAGATTCATGTTGTATCCCATCGTTTGTGTACATTTGTTTTCCAGCAGAAACCTCAGTTTATTTTCTTTCTGTTTCCTCTGATGATGAACATTATCCAATGCTTAGCTTGTGAAGTAAAATAAAATCAAAAACTACCAAAGTATACCAGCATTCAGGTGGCGCTCCTGTGAAAACATTTGCTTTATTTAATCAAATTTGAGAAATGGAGAGCTTATTAAAACGTAATTTATCAATGTTCTCTCCCCTGCTTTCTGATGCAATGAAGGTGAAGATTCTGGTTACAATATTCCTGAGTGCCAAACTGAATCACCAAGGTCAGTTTTGATCAACAAACATCCTGGCTGATGACAGTGAGTTGTGATCATGGTGATAGCATACGACATACACTTTAAACCATTACCTAATTAAAACAACAACAACAACAACAACAACAACAACAACAACAACATCAACAACAACAACAACAACAACAACAACCACCAAACAAAAAACCACAAAAAAGAGAGAGAGAAAGAGAAAGAAAAAGGGAGAGGGCAAGAAAGAAACAAGCTATGTCCTCATCGTTACGTGTCAGAAGAATGGTCTACTACACAAGCTTCTGTCTGATTCTCCTCCTCTTCTACTTCTTCCCCTACTTGCTCATCAAGAGGAATTTCAGTAGATTCTGAATCCTGGGTGCAAAGGGTCTTTGAGTCACTGCAGCTGGTGTCTTCTTCCACTTGACTTCCACTGTCCTTTTCAGTGTCTGACTCACCATCTTCCTCCAGTGTTAGTTCAAACTGGAATTTTTCAGTCTGGCCCTGTTTCTTACCCTCCTTCTGGTCTTCAGGTGCAGGAGAGGGACTCTGAGGAATTGTGCTCTGGTACCATTCTCGATTGTCCTCCAGTGTATCTAAGATATCCTGGGCATCCGGGTGAACAAGATCTGCCCATGTCTCCCACAGAGGATGAACAATGTAGTCAATAAAGCCCACCTATTTCAAGTAGTACAAAATCAGGGTGAGATCTTATTCACAAAGAAATAATAAACCATGCATATAAGTCACAGGCATTTAATCTATTTACTGCATAGAAGCTTTGGGTATTTATGCAGTCAAAAATAAACAGAACATAATGTCTGAGAAAGATAACTCTAGTAAGAGACACTAGACACACTGCTCTTAAGGTGTCTGAAAGTAACCCTTGCTGTTCTATGCAGAGAACAGGGTCTTTTAGCATTTCAGATGCCTCATTCAGAGTTCTGGATATAGACTTGGAAAGGATTTGTTTTCACCGTAATTGTTCTTTGCAAATGATTCCACTGCATCTAGCAAGCCAAACAGCTGTTTCATATTTAATTCTGCTTTTGGAAGAAATCCTAAATGAGCAGCTATAAAATATTCTTTACTGAAGCCAGTGCTTCATTGCAGATCACGATAGCGATGGAATTCCTTCAGCAAGCACAGTGCTATGCACTGTTTCCACAGTAAGAACCTCAGCTCCCCTCACTTGCTACACAGGAGCTGAATTAATTAACTGTGGGGAGAAGTAGGGGGAGAGAGGGGAAGAAATACCACTTTCAGAAACACACCAAAATATAAAGAATGGCTCTGGACATTCTTTTCCCAAGAAAGGCATACCAAATCAATTACCTGTGATTTTTCTACAGATGCATTGTGCTTATCACACATGGGACTTATCTCCATTCCTCTCTCTCTTTCCCGATCTCCTTGGCGGAAGAATTCCTCCATTATTCTGTCTGTCCATTGGCGGTAGAGATGGAGTGGCTTAGTTGGATTGCTGAGATCTGCACAGTGCACCATATTCTGAAGAACCTAAAATAGATTGAACACCTGCTGTGTTATTACACAAAAGAAAAACAGTTCCTTTTTCATTTACACATTTGGTTGCTGTGAAGCAGAATCATGAAAATACATGTAGTGCAAGATCTATTCTGAACAGCAAAACTAAGTATTTGGATGTTTTTCACACTTGCAGTAATAGCTATGAATTACCTCACTTCTGCTGCTTCTGCCTATGTAAGAGACAGAAAATATTTCAGAGAAAGACCAATGAGATGTTGGTAATTTGAACAATAGGGCAAAACCAAAACCAGTCCACAAGTACTTTTCCACCGTATCACTCAGTATGTAATGGAATACGTCAGATGTAAGAAACATGTAAGTCAAAAGAGGGAAAAGAACGAGTCATAAAATGTGTGAAAATGGACAACTGACCTAATCCACACTGGGGGTTTGTAGGCAAAAGTTATTAACAGAAATTAATACAAATGACTCTTTGAAGATGAGTTTTCTTACCTGAATCCTATCTGAATAGTTATCAAGAAGTAGGACACCAGAACTTGTCACTTTTTTGGTTTCAACCATAGTTTTTAAATCAGCCAAAAGATTCATATGCTTAGACATGTCTGTAGCAAGGACCTTGAAATAAACAATAAAAGAGAAAGAATGGATAAATGAGTATTACGTAAATTATTCTATTGACTTTAAAAAGCAGCAACAAACTATTCTCAGGGAAAAAATGTAACTTCTGTGTCTGAATTTGAATATACTACAGAAGTCTGAGTCTCATGTGCCACTAGTGTCCATCATCAATTCAGTAGAAAATTTGTAACTATGGTCGTGTAATAGCAGACTTACACATCAATTATGAAACAGCTTGAACCAGGACTGTGTACCTTCTAAAAAGGTAGAGTCAGTAATTCAAATTGAAAAGAACTCACTACTTATGTTTGGACAACACAGAATAAAACTTCAAATTTTGATTTCATTGATTATAGATCTAACATCATGTAAAATGAGACTGTTTTACCATTTATTTCACTGGCTCTGAGGAAAAAAGACTCTAAAACAGAACTCACAATGTCAATGACCATTTTCCTTAATGACTGCCTCTGTTTTTTGGTCAAATTCTGGAAAATGTCACAATTTTCTTCCTGGAGCAGCTTGAAACCCACAGCTAAGTGATGATTCTCCAGTACTGATGAGTCATTGTACATCAAAGCAAGTTCAGAATCTGCAATAACAGTCATAGGGTAGAACATTACTAAAATCTTTATTTCCACTAAATCCCTTATGATTTTTCAAACTCATTACATTCCTAACAAGATTTACAGATGAGCTTTCAGTAACAGACTTCCTGTAGTTCCCACAGAACCAAAACTTACAGAATTAACTGAATATCTTAACAAATCAAGGAAAAGTATGCTGGAAAAAAGCCAGCCTTGCAGTGCAGTGTGCTGGAATGGTGAGTTAGAAAACAACACAAGGAAGATATTTTTCAGAATACCTTTTCATCTACACACGAAACAATATGGAAAATATTATACAAAAATGCACAAACTAAAACACATTCTAATGTTTTTTTCTTCTAGTCCTGTCTTTGTTGCCACCATGCGTGCAAAAATTCAATTATTTAAGTGAAGTTGTATCTATCAGCTACTCAGATCTGGGAATACACAGCTGAAGCTTTGCTGCAGATCAAGCAAAGAGCATGTATCTTGGTTTCCAATGTACTTCCGCAGTTATCACATAAGTAGGCCTAGGGGTCATTAGTCTACGAGAACAGGACGTCTGTAGAGAAGACTCATAGGACAGTAATACATTTCTGTGTGGTTTGAAAATGCAAGCAGTGGCCTTGTCTACAGCCTCATATTTGAGTATGTTTAACTCCTGATGCCAAAATGCTGCTATCTCTAACAAAAGTGTTCTTCAGTCAGTCATTCAGGTAGTTGCAGGAGTAAGTGGAACTCATATCCCTTCTTAGCAGTGCCTGTACTGAGGCATATACAAACAGTTTGAACAGTCAGCTTTGACAAATAAAGGCAGTCAAGACAATTTTCTACACAGATTTAGGTTTCACACAGGGACACCACACAGCCAGCTTGGCTTGAAAATGAATCTATTATCAAAAAGACATACTTTTTATACAATTACGCTTGTGAAGTGCTGACATTAATTTCTATTTCTTAGTTGTACTATCTGAAATCTAACCATATGCAAGTCTGTTCTAAACCCTGTCGCTTTATCTTCCTTTATCACAGCTTTGTTTCAAAATTCCTCTGGCTCAGTGGGGTGCCTATAAAAACCCTGCTCTTCAGATTTCATTAGCTTCATTACGTATTCTCCTGCTGTCTTCCTCACTTGTCCTGAACCTATTGATCTCATAAACTGAGAAAATCTTCCTCTACCTTCCCTTATCTTGACGGCAGCAAAAATGTAATAGTAAAAGGAAAAAGAAAGCAAATTTGTCAAATTGTATCTCTTTCACAGAATTCTTATAGAGCTTGCCTACTTATCATTTTTCTTACAAAGAGGACAGGTAGCAGTTTATCTTCCTTTCAAATAGCATCCTGAAAGCTACTCCGTCTGCAAAGCATTTATCATTGCTGAACTGCTTCAGAAGGGCTGGAATTACAGACTGAGCTAAAACGTGTTTAACTACGTAATGGAGGTGGAAATGGAAGAAAGTTCATCTTGTTGGTAAACTCTGTAGCACACTGTAACCTTCAAGACTATTTGTCTGAAAGGGCAAGCTTAAAATGATCAAATAGTTATCTACCCTGTCACTAATACAATCCATATCTGTTTATATTTTAATAGTATTTCTGAGGGATCACATTTTTGGACAGCTTTGTAAATAGACCTTAAACTTTGAAAAAGGGAAGCAATACTTATAAATATCACATATAAATAATTATAAAGAATAATGTGAAATATGGAAATAAGTACATAATTAAGGTAACTGGAGATCAATTAAGCTTAAGTATTTGCACAATTCTTAGTGAAATGCTAATACTTTCTAAGTTTCATTGGAAAACTTAAACCTAAGTGGAAGAAAATGATCTTGTGGAGGTTAGAAAAATCTCAGATTTGAGAAATTTTGTATGTGTATAATCCATGTCATCACTGATTCTCAAGCTCTCATTGAAAACGTCAGTTAGTAGATACCTAAACAAACCTAAATTAAATGGTCTTTGTCTGTCTCTGTTCGTATGGTTCACACATGTAACAACTCAAGCGACAAAAATCCCATTTCCTTTGAGCTTGGCAACAGTAGTTCCAGCTGGTGACACTACTTGATTTACATAAAAGCCTTCTCTATCTAAAGCTGAACAGAGAGGGACAGGACATTTCTTCTAAGCTGCTAAACCAAAATTACTGCTAATTCAGCTGAATTTCAACCATCTGCCTAAAGGTGAGTTTCACATAGCAATTCTGGTCCCCCCATCTAGCCATTCTTACTGCTAATTTAAACAACATTCAAAAAAAACTTTCTACATAGCACCTCAGAGCCACAGATATCACCTGATATCCAATTTCTATTAAAAATGAAAGAATTTGGACACCACACAGTTTCATGCACAATGCCTGGTTTACTACATTTCTGCACCATGCTGCTGAACTGCACTTGTTACCAACACAGGGATCTCCTCTACCTTGTAGATTAGTCACCAAATTGAATTTCACTACAGGGTAGCCCTCAGGCCATTCAGGCAAATAAAATTAGATGCAGGCTAGACTGGAAGTGTTATCTGAATGTACAGCAGCAATGAGTCAGAACAGGATCTCCCTTCTTCAGACTATCCTGTTGATATGAGGTCATATTATTTTAGAACCAGAGGAACAGATTCACGCATGTGCCTAAATGACAGTGCCTATGAATGTGCAAACCGCATGGGTCAAACACAAAACCCTACATGTGTTCTCATTTATGTAGCTTTTTCTTCTTATGTGCTTGGATATTTTGCATTATTTTCAATTTTGTACTTCTGGGTTAGTAAAAGGGGAAGACAAAGGATGTCAAAATAAATAATATTTTAGGATAGAACTTGCACTGACTGACAGTGTGGTACCCACACTGTAATCAAAGCAAATTACAGGTGGCGAGAAGCCATTCAGTAAATATGCCACTGCTGTACTCAATGAGACTCGCAGTGCTTTTTGAGCAGAAGATAAAAGAGAGGAAGTAATCCATGCGATGCTGCACAGAACAGCCATGAAAAATGCAGAAAAACAACAAATCTGGAGATGGCATTAGGATCTCACTTCGTTAGTTTATTTTCCTCCATACACAGAGCACAATCTAGACTGACAAAAAAGAGATTTGCTACAGTTTGCAGGGGTAGGCTGAGAAAATTCAGTACGAGAGGCATGACTGTGTCAAGATGAGAAAATAAGCACAACAGCTGGGGAGAGGCAGAGATGGGCTTGGTGATCTGTTTTCTACAAAGAAACTTATTTTCTATATTTTTTTCAAAAAGTATGGCTATCCTTGGTCATAATGTATGATTCCAACATAACCGCTCTTTTTTCTAATCTTCCTTTATCTTCTACAACTTTATCTAATTAATTTAAACAAACTAACTAACTTCTAGGAAAGAGACAATATCCAATACACTGAAACAGTGCCAGAATTATACTTCATATCTTAATTCTGCTGGTGGATACTATGCGTATTTTATGTCTGAAGTAACAGATAATATAAAATAGTATTCAGTTTTATATATAAACATCTACCTATTTAATGAAGGAAGGTACAGATGCAAACAAACAAGGAGTTAACTGCATATTTTTCAGGTGCAAAGTGCAGATTTTGCAGCAAATTCTTGAGAAAACCACTGAACATGAAACTTACTTGTGTTGATAAGAAACTGGTTTGAAACCCCAGGATGATCTACATCATGTATTGCACTGGCAAAAATTGCTGCAAGAATCTCCAAATCAGTGAACACAGCCTAGAAAACCATGAAACAGAAATGACAATCACTAATAAATGAAAAACTGTTTTCAGTAAAACAAAACAAAACAAAACAAAACAAAAACCAAAAAAACTCAACTTTGAATCTAGATCTGACTGAACAAGCAAAACACATTTGAAATGCATCAGGAATCTCAATATATTTTACATATACGTTACTAAAACCTTTTGTAAATCATCAGTCATGTAGAATTTCATAAAATTTTCAAGGTTGCCCAAAGTAAAACTATCCTTATTTCACATTGACAGCTTCACTAAATTCGATAACTGAAGTATTTTTCAGTTTCAGTCTGCAAATAAGTCCATTTTTATTAGATCATTAATTACAGATTTAGATTTCTGATTTATAGTAGAAACTCAAGCTAAAAATTCCAGCCTACATTACACAAACAACACATACTCCTGCACTTGAAGAAAGAACATCTCCTCAGTGATGTGAGAAGAAATGGTGATAAACTACTAAGATATCTTACTTAACATTTATTGATTTTTATTCCATATGAGATTATCAGAAAGGTAGGAAGCGAGAACTGCAAGGGATCCATTACGTTACTGAGCCCATGCTCCTTCTGTCACAAGCTTTCAAGTTATATAATGGCTTTCATAACTGATCAACAACACTGAAATACATAGGTCAGCAATGGCATTGGGCAGATTTTACTTCACAAAGCTTCAGAGAACAAGGCCATAAGAAACAGATGATTAATTAACAGAAAGAAAAAAAAAAAGGACCTTACAATCAGCTCAGCTGTTTAGTAAAGTCAGAGTGATGTAAGAACATAGTCTCATGTTCCTTTGGAGATGATTAAAATCTTTCTCAAGAGAACTCCTGAGACTTTAAGGATCTTTGCCAACTGTGTTAAGATCCAATGATGGCCCTCCCGTTAAGAGGAAAGTAGAGCAGAGGAATTCAGTAATTTGAAAGATTGGTTGCAATGAAAAGGAATTAAAATGCAGCCCATCTTTGAAAATGAGGACAAAGCCTTCGTTCACCTGCTTGCTTTACATTCCTTTTTCCAGCACCTCACTGGGATATGTCAGTGCTTGATGTAATGAGGGCTGCACCCCCATCACTTTTTTTATGAAAAAAATTAGAACTTAATCCAGAGAAAATTTAGCATGTGCTCCAATCTGCTTGACAATAAACACAGAAATAGCTAAACAGCCCTCCATAGCCAGTACAAGCATGCACAAATTCAAAACAAAAAGCAAATGGCTCTACTGAGTAAAGCCCACTATACCCTCATCTTTTCTAAGCAATTTCACTGCAGTGAGTGGGAGTCCCAAAAATGAAATAATGATGGAAGAGGAGGCAGTTAATAATGAGACAGTAGAAAAAGTTATAAAGTTATGGCAGCACAAGTCTGCAAGTATTAGATCATGATTTTAAGAAAAATATGACACGTTCTGTATAATATTTATTGGTAAATAAATCTTGATCCTCAGAAAGTATCTTTTAAAGAGTGTAATTCATGAAAGAAACATCAAGATTTCTTTTGAAAAAACATTGCAGAAGCTAAAGTCTTTCTCATTTAGTTGCATAGAGTCTTAGTATGTCCTTTTCTCTCGTTTGTCTCTTTCCCACTGAAGCATAATTTACCTCCAATGCTGGGGTTGACAGCAGAACATGGGTTGACTGAACAACATCTGCAGCATGTATGTTATTGTGATATGCTACATCTGCATGGTAGTGGTCTTCTAGGGTCATCAGGTAAGTTATTAAAGTATCCACTGGAATTTTAAATGTTTTTAACAGATCTCGTTCCTAGAAAGGGAAAAGAGAAACAATTCAGATTACCAACTCCAACAAAATTTCTGAAATAAGCACAAAACTGCAAGACTGCTCCTACTTGCCTGAAAAACGGTGTGCATGATGACTGTCAAAGGTCTGTTTCCAGATAGCTCTGCTACCCTGAAAACCTGAAGGCCCCATTTGTTCACATCTTCTAGTTCCTAGAACAGAATTGAGCAAGAACCAATGCTGAAATCTTAACATACAGGACTCCAGCATTTTTCAGTTGAAACACTCACAAACAGCAGATCCATGATAATGCAAAGGCTGCTGTAGAGGCCCTGTAAATATTGTATGCTAAACTTTGCAAGGGGGAAAGCTGTTGCTAGTAACCTTGAAATAGTTGCATTTGCAGCTACCACCTTTCCTGATTCTAACCTACTAGGCAAGGAGTGCCACTTTTAAGTGGAATGCTACAGAAGGAGAAATGGTACAATATCTTGAAAAAACTGACACACTTTCCATCTCACGCCTGGTAGGTTCAAGGAGGGGGTGAATTGCTGCCATCTCCCCACATCTCAGCAATGGATTGATGGTTCATATGAAGTGGGGGCTTCCTGGGAACATACAGAGAGGCATATTTCCAAAAGCAAACATCTAAAATTGATTGAATAATCACTTTATACTAGTTTTACATCATTGCCATATAGTTACCGATGCAAAATCACAGGAAGTGTCCCTAAAAACAGATGTGCATGAAATGACAGAGCAAATGACAGGACTTGCAGCAATAACTCTAATGCTACATACAGTTGTGCATTTTTGAAGAACGTATGGCTGCTACATGTTTTCATTCCTCTGACTGTATACCAGTTCACTCTTCATTCCTCAGGTGTTGTTTAGGAATATGCAGCACTATTACTGTATCCACAACTGCTAATTTACATCCCATTTCCAGGCAGCTAGTATTCCTGCTGAAATCCTGTTCATGTGGAAATCAACCCTCAAGGCCTGATTCTGATTGCACTTGTTACTTTTCCGCTTCACTGGATTTATATTTAAGTGAGATCATCCTTTACTGCTATAGCTTGAAATCACAGTTATAAGCAGAGGATGGAATAAGTTCTCTATTTTTAGTTCAGTGGTTTAAATTCAAATATTTAAATATTCCCTACCTTGGCAAGAACATCTTCTTGGTCTGTTTTAACTCCAAACCTGGGAATACTGGAATTGGTTAAACTGGAGCTGTGCATCAGTTTTTTGACTCCGCTGATCTGAGACATTGGTCTCTTCTTTTTCTCTTTCTCTTTTTGTGTCGGAGAAGGGATTTCAACTTCATGTTGTTTATCTTCAAAAGAATGAAGAAAAATATTTTTGAAATGAATTAAAAATATTCTTGTCCACTTCACTGTTAAGTTTCATTAAACATTCATTAAATTTAACAGAACTTATAATTGCCACGGTAGATTTTGCAGCAGATACTTCACACTGAGAGCAGTAAAAACAAGAAACAAGATAAACATAGATCTGGACATCAGTAAAGCAGAACTATGCATCATAAACTGCATCATTTCTGAACTGGCTTCAAATATGACTTGTGACTGTTTTATTTCCACTTCTCCTGCATCCTCAGCACAAACAGAACAGGGTTAGTTGTTTAATTTAAAACGGGTTACTACAGATTAGCAGAAGACTGTATTTTCATTTGCCAAGAAAATTTAAAATTCCTTCTTTTCTGGAAAATAAAAAAAAAAAACACCAAAAAATTAAGACCATATTTTATAATTTTTCTAAAACATCTCAGGACTCCAAGGACCTGACAGCTGTTTGTGCTAAGACCTTGTACAACACAGAAAGGCTTTTGCTGGTGGAGCCATATCAACAAATGGTTTGCATGGGAAAGCAGCTCACATCAGCAGTGCAGCTTTTTTGTCTTACAATTTATAGCACCTATAAATACAGTATTACTGACAAAAAGTCTATTCTGCTAAAAAAAAACACAGCATTTTCTACTGAGTTTTTGCTTTAACAGCAGAATCAGTGGCATAACTTCATATACCTCATCAACGTATGTGCCAGTAGTGCTGTCAAAGATTAAAGGCAGAGTAAAGTATTTGTAGGCCATTGCCAGATGATCATTGCAGAAACACCATGAGGGTGTAGAGCACTGCAGACTTTGTGGCCTCCAATGGAACCCAAGTTAGGGCAACAGAGAGATTTCCTGCCAAAACTGCTAGTATTTTGCACAAATTTTTGTTCATTTCATTCATGTTGTTTTTAAATGTGGTGCTTTAATACTTCCTCTAAATCATCTCTTATCTGATAAAATATATCTGCACGTTTTCTACCTCTTAAGAAACCTCACAGCAAAACCAGGAATATCAGGGACATACTTCTAATGTGACACTCCAGAAGGAAAACTGGGATTTCATTTCTTAGAAGAAACAAAAACAATTTTAAAAAGTCAGGGCTCTTAAAAAATATATGTCTGTTTTATTCTTCTTGCAATGGTCATCTACAATAAAGGCTTTGAAACCAGATGAAAGTAGCTGGTCCATTCTTAATTTCTAGCTTGTTACTTTTCCCCTTTTCAGTTCTCTTTTTAATTACCCTTTACCAGCCTGCATTTACTGGACTCCTCAAATTCCAAACAAATCAGAGCAAAAGAAGAGACTGCAGAAATGTCACCAAGATTTAGCCTGTGGCACCAAGTTCCCTGGTTGCCCCACCACACTTGGCTCTCCACATGCGGACAATCAGGAAAAACGGGGTAGGATAAGCACTGGAGCTGTCGACAGGTACAAACTGACAACAGATGAGGAACAGTGACTTGTGTTCATGCTTTGATGTTTATGGTTTTGGTCATATTCACAATGCTTAGACTCATCAAAGGGAGATTCATAAGCTGAGCTGTCAGAACAATTCAAGTGAAAGGAAGGGTCTGTCTGAACAACTTTTGATCTGCTAAGGAATTCCACAGGATTGCCTGTGTATTTTGCTAACAATAAGATAAAGTGTCTCAGGACCATACCAATATCCACAAAAGTCAACTTGCCATTTTGACCCTGGTTATATTATACTCATTGGCAGGTTCTCTTACACTTTCTATTCACAGGAAAACATGCTAGTTACACTGAAAAATATAAAGCTTGGATATTAGCAGTCTCAAGATAGAAGCTTTAATTCTTTAAAAAGGAATGTATTTGTTATCACTAAAATAATTTTATACATGTCATATAGTTCTATTTGCAGTTCATCCATTCTGAAGATTGGTGAAAATCTCTCATTACACCTTCCTAAATCTCAAAAGTGAGTCTGTAGATGTTCAGGGATAAGTTACTGTCTTAGTAGATAATTTAATATATTATATGAATTATACATGGAGAGAATGCTTTCCTTCTGTTAATTGTTGCTCAGAATCTACACATTTAGGCTGCGCATTTTGATAATATTAGATTTGAGCATCTTATTTAAGCATAAGATTTAGTGGAGTTATTTTCCCCATGGTATGCCTCTTCATCTACGTTTTTAAGCATGGGTTTTCATTTATATGTAGCTGCAAAACAATATCCATGGCTCAGTAATTTGTAAGTGATGGCTTCTCCAGCACTCTTTCTGCTCCAGATTGAGGTATCCTGTAAGGCTGACAAATACATTTCCTTATCCTGTCAAAATGAGCCTTAAGTTTTCAAGTAAAGACATGCAGATACTGGTATCTCAATCTTTTCAGTTAGCCTAAGTAGGTCATCTTCTCAGGCAACATTACACTGTCATTTCCAGGACTCCTGAAGCTGAGGGACAGCAATTCACTACAATACAGGCTCATCACTTCCTTCATGTAAGAAATCCTGCTGTGCTGCAGTGCAGTGCTCAGGCATGCTACTGCAATCATGGATAATCCGAACCAGCCCATTAAGCAATCCATTCAGATTATGGTGACAATCAGCACAAAAAATGTCCCAACTATGGCAGAAATACAAGATCCTATGAGTGATCAGTACTTCTTAACACATTTGTTATCCTGATTTAGATATAACTATCTGTCTCTCCCCTCACATGCACAGTCTTAATGAACCACTGCAGATTTGTTTACTTTATTTCTTGTTCAAAATCAGCTGTATGGAACCAAGTCTTATTTCTTTTTACCAGTTTTATCAAGATACACACACTGCGATCTGCGCAACTATAGAGGAGAAACCACAGCCTTTGTAATACTGCAATAAGGCTTTTTCGATGCGTGCATCCCACAGAGTAAGCTCGTTAGCTGCACAAACTCTCCTGGCAGCTGCCTGCTCAGATGTTGACTTAGTCATATTCATCAGCCTTCTCACGGGTAGGCAGGGAATACCAAAGCATCTGAACTGTGAGATTTAATGAGGTTACTTGTGATTGTCTGCTTTCTGCACACTGAAACCGCTTGGCTCTAACTTTCCTTCTGGCCATAAGGGAAACAGAATGGAAGAACTATTTTTAATATATCGCATACTTCTCATTATATATTCATTGTTTAATTTGGTAGCAATCACTGTAGCATTACATGACAATATGTAGATGAATATTTATTTGTCACTACATTTACAGGGAACTACACACACAAACTAAATGAACTGTGATGGAATGGATCAACCGTACTCTGCTCAAATACTGGCCAATGAAATACTGAATGTACACCTTCTGAAGACAGAAAGCAATACGGAAAGCAACACAATTTTAAAAGCCTTAAAAACAAACAAACAAAAAGGTAAAAGGTCCCATCACTATCTTACCTAAAAATGTGTTCGATATGTATTCCGAGACCTGGTTGCCTGATCTGCTCATTTCAGACAGCTGAGTAAGCTCGCGGTTGAGCATACGTTTGAACTGGAAAGGAACAACAACAATAAATTGTAAATTAGTGATCAAGACATATTCCAGATAGGATGAGAGAATGCAGTTGACTTGTAATAGGGCAAAGGACACAACAGTCAGAATACACACTAAATTAAGGTAACAGTGAAAGGAAAAATGACATATAATTTTGTTCTTCCCTTCTACCTTATTCCTGGTTTGAACAATATAATTCTTTACTCCCAGAAATACTGAACAGTGATTCAATTACTTAGGCACAGGATCTTACTTTCAAGTGAAAGCTATAAGGCATATGCATAAAAATACAAACAGTGCATCTTTTTTTCAGGTTTTCATTTTAATTTGAAGATAAAATGCAAGCATGTTTATACAAGACCTTGTCTATTAGGATGTCTTATCATACTAATAAATTAACTTACTGTGCATTTTTGGTGATACATTTTACAACTGTTCAAGTTGCATGCCTCATCACTGATCTACAAAATATATTTAATGGCACTCCTTAGATGTATCAAATTTACTGAGTTCCTACACGCCAGTACAAACAGAACTAAGCTTATGTTTTTCTTAAAATTATTTTTGTCAATTCAATGACTTGCCCTGTCTGATGCCTCAGAAAATTTCCAGTACCCATATGATACAGAAAACAGCTATCTATGAAAACTTGCTTTCCCTGTGAGATAGCAAGTCCCACAGGTAATCTGTTTTATGCAAGAGGATATTAGCATTCCAATCACTTACAGCTAATTGCATCATTATAGTTCTTTCTTAATTCATTCAGAAATACAGGATTAAAAGACTTAAAGATTAAAAGATCCTTGCAGAATCCCAGAAGGGCTGGGGTTGGCAGGGATCCCTCAGGTTCATCTGGCTGCCAAAGCAGGGTGCCCCAGCCCATACTCAGGCAATTTCTGAAGGGGACTCCACAACCTCTGTGCTCTGACACCTGTGCCAGTGCTCTGACACCTGTCTTGATATTACCAATAAATAGAACTCAGCAATACCCATAATCCAGTAAAAAAAATCCTTCCAGTGTAAATCAATATCTGTCATAATGGAACTTAGTCTACTATTTCACCATCTTCTCATTTTTTATTAGTTTCCTGTCTTCTCTTAACAAAGTCAAGCAATTTATGTTATTTTCAGACTCATCTTCCACTTTGTTCACCCAGTCATGACTATTTGTTACATTAAGCAATCTCTGTCCTTAGTATACAACCCTGTAGAAGTTCTTTTTATGTAGAAAATTGGTAAATTCTTCTTTTATATATTAAACAAAGCACTAGACAAAACATTATCCATTTCTTTTCCATTTCATCCCACTGAAATCAAAGCCCTTGCTTCAAAGGGGCTTTGCACAGCTAAAGATATTATTTTCTTTACAATGCCTTTGGAAGTCACCAATTACTGTATTGCTCACAGTGCACCATATAAAAATTACCTTTAGTGTAACACTCTAACCATTAGCCACTGCATTTTCCTGCCACCTTGACATGCCATCAGCCCAGGAATTTCCTGCTACAAAGACTCCTACAACAAATGCTACTTCTGTCACATACCAAAGGCACAATTTTTATCTTAAACACACCCATGTGCCAGAAAGAGCTCAACAGATTTACGAAAATCTGAACCATACTGCAAACACTTTGTAAGCTATGAGCTTTATGGCTACATATTCTGCATGAAACCAGCACTGTCCTCTACAGTGACATTACGTGTGTGTGACCAATGTTATAAATATTTAAAAATGAGTCAATCCTTGCAAAAAAATAACATAACAATGCTAAAAGTCCTGAAAATACATTCTTTAATCTGTTAACATGCCTTTAAGTCCACAGCTTTTTTCACACACCCAAGGTGAGAAATAATTCACAATGACAATCTCACAGACTTATTTTTCTCCACACTACATTCAGAACCTGAAACTTTACATGAAATGTATAGGAATGATCAAATGCCAGAAGTTGACAAAATGGCATTAACTTCCAGATATGTCATCAGTATATTTACTACTGCCCCAATTTTCTCTCATTCTTAATTTTAATGCTGCTAATGTCTCTGGATCCCTCTCCACAAGTCTGTGTCTATCTAGCTGTTTCCTGATATGCCCCCATAGGTGATTCTGATGTTCAGTTTTTTCAGCTGCAGAGAAAAACAACTGCTGCTCTTTAAAAAAGGTTCATTTAGCCACTGCTCATAAGTATGGCTTGGGAACTCATCTATAAAAGCCTCCTCTGCAGCTACCTGATTAAAAAAAAAAAAAAAAAAAAAAAAAAAAAAAAAGTGATTTTTTTTTTCTCTGATTCATATATTTAATTTTGGGCAGAAAGGGAGAAAAATATCTTTCTTCCTAACACTGGAAGCTAGTTCCACTTACAGAAAGTGGATGGAGTACTTCGTGATGCTGCAGAATTACATTTCTCAAGCAATGCTCACACTCAGTGCTGAACACTCTGTATAATGACTGGCAGCTAGAAGTTTTCCAGCATGTTCAGTGTAATAAACACTGGGAGTCCTTTTTGCCCTCAGCTGGAACTTAGCATTTGGACTATTTCTACATTACACAGAATAATATCATATAAACACAGAGGTTAGTATATCCTGTGTGTTGTTGTTCTCCAGTGCTGAGAACAACTCTGGCTTTTGAGCTTTTGGGCTTTTTACTGTGCACTGGGCATCATCTTGAAGAGCTTGTAGTACATTCTCTAGGAATTTTGAAATAAATATTTATTGCTCACAGAGACAGAGGACTAGTCTTGATGGGGCACTAGTCCCTTCTACTTCTACATTTCTGTCTGATGCAGAGACCTGCCTTTCCTCCTCCAATCAACCCACAAGCCACCTGAACACATAAGCTAGACCATCAGCATAAAACCTGGAAAAGGTTGTGCTGCTGCTGAATGGATTTTAACTGACAACTATTTGAAAACATCTGGACTGAGATGGAGTTCAGAAAACTGCTTTGATTTCCTAATTATACATGACTAAACCTTATGACTGTCATCCACACTGAATCATATGAAGTTGTATACCGTAAGCAGACAGCTGTTTCTGATGAAGAACAATAAAGCATGAGAGAAATAGAAGAAATGAAGAGTGACAGAGATATTGCAAAATAATCAAAAAACGATCTGGTTTCAGTATATCTGCATGTTACTTAATCCTTTCATGTTTAAAATCTTCTTTGGAGAAGAAAAAATACACCAAATCTAAACCTCTAATTTTACCAAGTCTTCAGAAACTTTATACAGGCCTAAGCAAAACCCTATGCAGTTGCTTGTTCAAGGAACATCAGCTTTCCACACATTTATGTATCCCTGCACTGTTATTTGAGAATAAATCTCTGCCTAAGTCTCATGTGGCTCCCGCAAGATCTCACTGCAAATCAGAGGAGTTTCTGTTTTATCCGTGAGTCAACACTGCTTCAGTCATCCAGGAAACATCTCTTGTAAGTGCTTGGAACTTGGCTAGACTACCTATACTCTCATCATTTGTTATCTCAGAAGTAACATTTAGCACTTTTTGACAATAAGTCAAACTAACCATGAAGAAATTCTTGCTATTAATAGTAAATGTAAAACACATTTTAACTAAGAGTTTTTAAAAACTGAATAGCACATACACTCCTAGTTGAAGGGAATCAGTCACAATGGATCCAACCTGCTATTACAAATTTACATTTACATCATACAACTAAATTACGATACTGTCAGCTCAATATAGGCAGAAAGTGGAGGCTTTTGGAAGGGTTATGCATATATTGCATTATTCTTCAGAACGGTTTTCACATTTTACATGCTAGGCTCTGTAAGATTAGAAAAATGACATTTCTGTACCTCCCTAGAATATGACTGCCCTTGACTATCACCCAGGAAATTCCCTCAGGAAATGAACAGGCTATAAAATGTCCATTAAGTCAATTATGCAGTTCTTCACTGCTGAATACTGCTGTCACACAAGCAGAGTTTAGTAAAAAAAAGAAACAAAATCTGAAAATACCAAGAGAGCTGTAATGCATAAGAATAAATGTGTTGATAACAAAAGGTTTCTAAATAGCAGTCATCTTCAAAGAACACATTACAGACTGAGGAATGAGCTGGGTAGTTAAAGTCCTTCTACAATTGTGCTCTGTGTGTCCATGTCACTGTATAAATATATTACAGCCAACTGATGGTATAAATAAACAACTCTGTGGAGGAAAAGATATGATTTCTGATGATGTCAGCAAAGTTATGTAAAAAAATTTGGACTGTCTTTCGCAGTAACTCTATTCCCAAATGGTGGCCAGATTGATATAATTTGGGGAGATTTAGCATCTGTAAGCCAGAGGAAACTTCATGTTCAACTCCGAAGACACAAAGATCTACCCAGAAAATCAGTTCATGGCTATGAAGAAGTTTGGTCTGCACACTTAATATAAATGCAGTTTACTGATTACATCTTTTGCATAATGTCATTCCCTGATTCAGTAACAAAAAGCTTCAATAAATGCACAGTCTGCAGTTAACTTGCATAGGGAGAAGCACGCAGAACTGCCTTAGGTGGAGATACCCTAAGAGGACCTCTCTCACTCAGGCTACCTGCTCCTCAAAACAGCTACTTTTTAGAAAGGCCTTCACAACTCAAAATAAAACAAACAGTACTATTTATACATACTATATATATTAACTGTATATATATATATATATATATATACACTAAACTATTATACATAATTGAAAATATGCCAGCCTTATAGATTCATCAGGTTTCTGTTTTTAATGTTTATTGAAGCAATACTCAGTGAAAGCCAATCTCTTACATCCATCAGGCCATCATTCTCTCCAATATAATTTAAAAGAAGACAAAGTATAGCCTGAAGCACAGACAAGTAAGTAAAATATATAAATAGTAAGGAATGCAAATGTATGTCATGACCTAACACACCTCAGTCTTTCTTGTCATTTCAAAAATATTCTAAATTATTGAATTTTGTTTGCCAGTAAGTGTAGATCTTCCTCTACATCTTCACATTTTTCCTAAGATATGCATGCTGTGAACTTAGGAAGCACTATGCTATAACTGTATTTAAGTACTACTTTACTTTTATATTGAAATCATTACCTATACAAAGTATAGGACACTGTCTATACAATAGAGGACATATTTTCCATGTGTAATCAGCTGCAGCTACATGCTGCCTACTCAGCTTTAATTAATAACTGTAACCATTTTAAAGGTAAGTAACAGTGATTTCTTTTTTTTCTTTTTTTTTTAAGTTTGGTGATTTAATTTTTGTTATTGAGCAAGAAAGAACACCACAGTATCTGTCTGCCAATCCAGAAAATATTTCCAAGCAAATTACAATAAATACTTTTCTATTAGCTGAATGGAAAATAATTGCATCTTATTTTTTTATAAATGAGAAAGGAATCCACCTAGTCAGCATAACAGAATCCAGTCTCTTCACAGATGACTGAACAAAATCCTTGAGAATACACTGTAACAATTCTGCAGTAGCAGAGAATGGTCACAATGACCTGATCGGACACAATGACCTAATGAGGGTTTTACACTTCCACTTTCAAAACAAATAAATTATAAAGGCAGGTAGTAATACAAAAAAGCACAAGAGATTCAATCAGTGAGTATTTTGTTTGTAATATTTAGTGATTTAATTAAATACTTGCATCACTTAATTCAGTAAAAAAGAGAAACGGGATTATTTGGAAGAATTACTACATGTCAATCAAAGGATGATGCTTCATTAACCGTATGGAAATATCACTGTTTGTTTTTAAGCACAAATAAACAAATAGAGATAAAACAGTGCCCAAGCCTAGCTTGGTATTAAGTGAATTTCATTGACTGGCACACTGATTTAATTTATTGGCGCAAAACTTTCCCATAAAAGAGATAAAAGCTGATTTAATACTATTTTTTAGCACAATTGCAGCTTCAAGCTAGTTCAAAGCTGCTCTACATAATAATGTAGATCAATATTAGAAGAACACAATTTTCAGTCTCCCTGTGTTTTAGTCAATAAAGTGTCACACATGCACAGGCTAACAGAAAATGCTGCTGAAACATACTGTTGATAATTTCACATTTCTTCAGCTGTTAAAATCAGTATGAGTCATGCATTCATCCATTATCCTCAGCCTCTTTAATCACGCTGTAACCTATTGTATGCTGCCTCAGTTTTTAGTGATTTTTTTGTTTTGTTTTGTTTTTAATCCTTTAAGATCTATAAATACACTTTTGTAGCAATCTTTCATAAAAGAACACAAAACTCTTCTGAATTTCTATGGCACTGTGTACTGTCTAATTATCCACTACTGCAACATTATTTTACAGGTTCCAGCACATAAGAAAGACTGTATACAGTGCAGTTCATCCTCACTGCTGAACAAAGGCGTGCTTTTCTGATTTTTGACTTTATATGCATATTACCCACAGCCCTGTTATCCGCAAATACTCGTGATATCCAGTAATCATGCAATCACACACCGCAAATCAATGTTCTTAAAAGGTAAAACAAAATCCTACCTTTATGTAGCCCCAAGAAACTGAGAGTAAATAGTTTGCCTCAGGCATTTTTGATTTTTTTTTTTTTTCTATACTACCAAATCTAAGCTGTTCAGTTCTTTGCTATCTGATACCGCAAAAGACTTTCAAGAAGAAAGATGCCTTCTCTCCTAATTCTTTTTGCTGATCTTCAGGTTCTCAGCAACTGTGTGCACAGGAGGCACTCTGAAATGAAATCCAACTGTGTAGTCTTCTGATTGTAAAAATGCCATTTGTAAAATTCCAAGCACTCACAGGCAATGTTGAAGAGACATATTGAATGAGTTGAAGAAATATCAGAAGAGCTAGGGATATGCATATTTCCTGAACACCAGGACTTAATGAATAATGTATGTCAAGATGCTCAGCTGCTGGAAAGACTTGCTCTATCAACAGCTACCAAATAAGGACCTAAAGGGGAAGCCACAAAGAGTGCCACTAATCCCTCCCATAGAGCCTAACTAGCAACCAATAGTATGTCACCCTAAAAGATATAAATGCAAGGGGCTGGTGACATGAGGTAGGATAATTTCTGATTGGCCAGCACCAGGGACTCTCCTGGGAATGGGGTATTTCTTTCATTTTTTCTTTCTTTTTTTGAAACAGAAAATACCATTTAATAATGGCTTCCCCCCCTGCAGCATTCACACTCCATTCAGAAATAGTTAGTTTGAGTTCTTGTACCCTTGGCAGCATTTGCCAGTTCATTTCAATGTACTTGTCATCCAAGCAGTTAAAATGAGTATTCTGTATGGTCGCGCGTCTTTCTTAGCCTCTTCAATTTTTCATATGGAAGGGAAATAAATAATTTGAGTTTTCTTAATGAAGGGAAAAAAAAAAACAACACAGAGTTACAAGGATTCTTGAGCAATCTTTACGTACTGTAACACTGAAAAGGGGGTTCATTTTTATGAAATCTAAATTAAAAAATGATCTTCTTGGCCCATTGAAAGTCAGTTTCTTTTTCTTTTCTCTTCTTTTCTCTTCTTTTCTCTTCTTTTCTCTTCTTTTCTCTTCTTTTCTCTTCTCTTCTCTTCTCTTCTCTTCTCTTCTCTTCTCTTCTCTTCTCTTCTCTTCTCTTCTCTTCTCTTCTCTTCTCTTCTCTTCTCTTTTCTTCTTCTTCTTCTCTTCTTTCTAATTTTCTTTTCTTTTCTTTTCTTTTCTTTTCTTTTCTTTTCTTTTCTTTTCTTTTCTTTTCTTTTCTTTTCTTTTCTTTTCTTTTCTTTTCTTTTCTTTTCTTTTCTTTTCTTTTCTTCTCTCTAATATTCTTTTCTTTTCTTCTCTCTAATATTCTTTTCTTTTCTTTTCTTTTCTTTTCTTTTCTTTTCTTTTCTTTTCTTTTCTTTTCTTTTCTTTTCTTTTCTTTTCTTTTCTTTTCTTTTCTTTTCTTTTCTTTTCTTTTCTTTTCTTTTCTTTTCTTTTCTTTTCTTTTCTCTCTCCTCTCCTCTCTTCTTCTTCATCTTCTTCTCTTCTCTCTTCCTTTCTTTTCTTTTCATGTGCATATGCATGTGGGTTTTTTTCTTCTCCTATTTTAATAGAAAAAAAACCGCTATTCTTGAAATAAGGCTGGTCAGGTGGTCACGTGTCTTATAATTCCCAGAAAATACTAAGTTTCCATGGAGAATTCAAAAGAAAGATATTAGCACTCTCATATTCTCACTGTATTTACTCAACTTTTGCTCATTCTGCCTTGGCAGATTAATACGATCAATTAAAGCTATATATCCAAAGCCAAAAAAAAAAAAAAAAAAAAAAAGATTAACTGAAAACGGCACATGTCGGTAAGCTGACGCAGAGTATTAAATAAAATACCCCGCCATCTGCCATTCAGTGACTAAAACTTAAATGGAGGAATACATTATCGTGCACCACTTTGTGCAAGGCATATGCATTAATGCGGGAAATTTCCGAGACTCTGCTGTATCAGAAAATGGGAGAGCATCCTGACATGACAATGAAGAAATGCCTAAGGACAGGCTGAATGAGGTGTAGCATCCAGCCTGAGCCACAGTGCTGATTCACTGGGAGATGCTGATTGGCAACAGTCATAAGGGACCTTTAGGCTGAAGTGGTTTCCAGATCTGTGGATGATGCCACCCAGCAATGTCAGCAACACTGAATGCTTTTGGAAGAATTAAGCCTGTAGAAATCAATATGGCAAAACACAGGATTAACAAATTTCTTCCTTACAGCAGAGAAATGCGTAACAGTGTGACAAATGGCTACAGTCAAAGGACCATCCAGCATGTATCTGTTTTCATAAGAAAAGGTAATATAAAATGTGTATAAAAAGCACAGATATACCTGTCCTAGATCTAGAGCAGATGAATACAAAGCAATTAATTTTTGAAAACAGATGGATTATTATGGAGACTCAGAAAGAGATTAAAACAGCCTAAGGAGCATATCTGAAAAATACTTCTCCTGTTTTTCGTTTCATCTCAGCTTTGTAACATTAAATATAAAGCTTTTCTACGCCTGCATTGCATTGTTTTCCATTCACCCACAAGAGAGCATTGCTCTTACCCAATACTAACAATGAGAGCTGAAAATAGTTTTGTTGATTTCTTTAATTAAATAGACTGCATCATTGACTTCCACCTCATCTCAAAAATCACAACACTGATGATTGCAAGAGCTGCCTCTGAATACAGCTAAAAAGGTACAAATTGCTGCTTGAAGATTCATAAGCAAGTAGGGACTACGGAAGGAAGGCAACAGGGGGTAAAAATGGACACTGGAAAACAAAGCTCATGTCATTTCTCTCTGTCCTTGAAAGAACAAAACACTTTCAGATGAGGAATATTTAAAATATCTGCTGTGTAACTAACACAGAGAAGAAAAATAGAAGTTAGAGATAGGTGGAAATCGAGAAATATGACATACCTATGAAGACACAACAGGGAGAAGGAATAATGTGGAATAATGGCATTTTTCTATATTAGTTTCAATCAAACAGAGAATACAGAAGTGAGAAAAGTGTAATTTGAAAATACATTAACTGAGTAAAAAAATAATTTAGAAAACAAGTACGTTTTCCACAAGCAATGCTGCACTAGGGCTGCTCTAGAAGTAATGCCTGTTGGTCCATGATGTCAAAGGCAGATGCTGGTGATATGGCAGTAGAGACTGACCTTTCCACCAATGTCTCATTCCATGTTGTTGCCATGTAACAGATGGCAGCAGAGGGGCACTCAGGCAAAATGTGTCTGACATGGAAGTGCACATGGAGCAAACGCGTGTCATATTACTCCTCCATGTGGAATTAATGGCAACCATTGACATTCATTAATCTTTGCTGAATGTTTATGGGGCCCAAACAGTGGATGTCAGCACAGTGAGCTGGTGGGTGGCACATTTCTGCTGTGGTGATGTGCCATGAAAGATGTGCCATGTTATGGACAGCCATTACAGCTGCCAACCACAAAATAAAGAATGTTTCAATCAGTTCATCCATGCATATTGGAAAACTGCAACCAGGGAACTGTGTACGAAACTGAATGTCAGCTTCAATGTGCTGGGAACAATGGTGGAAGTCCTGGAATAATGCAAAGTTTGTGCCAGATGGGCTTCATAAATGATCACGCAGGAACAGGAAGAAAATTGTAGTGAAGTTTGTCAGGACGTTCTGAACCAACACAGTGCTGAAGATGACAGTTTCCTGGATTGTGTCATTAATGGTGGCAAGACATGGTGTCATCATTATGAGTCGGAGTCAAAGCAACAGTCCATGCAGTGACGACATGTGAATTCCCCATTATAGAAAAGTTCAAGATGCAGCCTTCAGTGTGTAAGGTCATACACACTTATTTTTAGGATAGGAAAAGGGTGATCCTTCTGTATTTCATAAAACTCAGACAAACCACCAAGTCTGATAACTACATCACAATGTTAACTGAGCTGAAGGCTCAAACTTCCAGAGTCAGGCCAGGGAAGAAGATAACCTTTCTCTTGCAGCATGATAAAACCAAGCCCCATATCAGTCTGAATTCCATGGGGCACACTGCTAATCTCGACTGGACTGTCCTAACACATCCACCACATAGTCTAAATTTGGCATCTTCTGACTTATAACTGTTTGGGCCAAGGAAGGATGGACTATGCAGGCAACGCTTTCCTAGCAATAACACTGTCATCTGCTCTATCAGGAAGCATTGTTATGCTCTTTGTATCTGTTATACTTTCCATAGAAATAAATAGGAGGCTTTACTATCAGAGCAACCTACGTACAGAACCCTGAGAGGCAGAAAGGTGACAAAGTCTCTTAACACCCTTAGGAAATGTTGGCCATTATTTAATCAACAAGTCTGGGTAACTTTCTCCACAAGAGTCATAAAAGAGATGGCAGATATCCCAGGAGCTGTAATGTTCAGCTTTAGTGAATTCTGAAAGACTGCAAAATGTTAATTTTGTGACAATTAAAATTCGTAAGCAGTATGGCAGGGTAACTTCAGGCACCTTTGTAAAATTTAAGACCTGGGTAAAGCAAAGAAAAATCTGAAGTACATGTATTTTAATGCATTTGCTTTGTAAGGAACTATGAAGAAGGAATGTAACTACTGCCAGTAAATACTGTTTTAAGCCTTTAAACATGTTATATTTTTGAATTGTTGCAAGGCATTTGATTTAGTGCTATACACTGTTCTGCAATAGCAACCTTGATCTTGAGAAAGAGCACAATAAATGGGGTAGGAAGCACTGTTGATGGATTTCTAACAGTCATCCACAAGATGTCTTCATCTAATCAAGCAGCTTTAAATCACATTCTGCAAGACCTGAAACTATCTTGCAGTATTCTTTTTTCTCATTCATTTCCTGGAATTAAAGTCACTGCTATGGAAACTTCCACATAACAGAAAAATTGAAAGGAAAAAAAAAATACAGTGAACCGTGAGGATACAGAGATACAGGAAACACTCATTTAATATTATACTATTCATGTAAACTACAATTCACAGAATTTACCTGCAAATAAACTCAAGGCAACAAGGCAACATAGTTCGTGGTGTACTACTGAAGAAATCAATAACTCTGCAGAGTTTATAGACTGAAGGGAGAAAGAAGCTAAGAATGGGCTAAACCACATTCATTCAAGGGCTGACTGTTAATGAAAGGCTAATGAGCCCAGAAAATTAACCTTCTTCAGATGAAATGCTACCTTCTGAATAGCTTGTATCATGGAGGATGATTATACATCTCCTACAAAAACGCCCTCCTAGAAAGCAACTTTAACAATTTAAAAGTTGTGCATTTGTAATGAAGTAAAAGTTTGCAGCGAGTTACCATAAACATTTATATTACAATCTAAGCAATAATCTTTACTTCTATACAAAGTTCAAAGTTCTAGAGTTGTCAGCACTCATACTACTTAAACTATTTATTCCATTTTCCTTCCTAAAGAACATGAAAAGTTCAATTGTGTTGCTTTTTTCTATAAATACAGGATTTTACCTATACTTGTGAGGAATTCCATTCTTTTTTCCATCTGTCATATTAACAGTCATGATTTGCCAAAAGTACCTAGAGTTGTGTGTGATTCACTCTAGGGCACACAGACTGGACCAAAAGATCCTGTGGAATAGAAGACTGTCAAGGAATGCTCACTTATCCCTGAGATCTGATACAGGGCTTCTGATATACAAAAATTCATAAATGACAAGAAAAAAAAAAAAAAAAAAAAAAAAAAAAGAATTATATCTTCAGAAGCATGGCAGAAAGCCTGATCTTCCAAAATAAAGTAACCACATTCCTTCCCCTCCCTTGGTTGTACATAAAGATTCCTGAAGGTGCAGTCAACTGCAAAAGAAAGAAGGCAATGCTTTAGGTTTGAGGAGAAGGACAGAAAGAAAGCACTACTTTTCATCTGTCCCAGGGGAGGTTTACAGTCTTGGTCTTCCTTCTGCAGGGCAGTTACCAGACATATGGAAGATCTCATATAAATGTGCTCAGCTTTGAAGACTGAGAACAGTACTTTTTAACACAAACACAATGCCCCAGATCATCTATAAAGCTGCATCAGGAGCCTCCCAACAGATGTCTAGGCATCAATTGTGAGTGCAAGTACTCTGGATGTAGTGCATATGTGACAAAAAGAAAAACTAAGAGGAAGACAGCTAGCTAAATGCACCCCAGATTTTAGCTTTTAAGCCTGTAAAACAGGAACAGACTATCTGAATATTTTTCATGAACAAAATGAGAATGCCACCTGAAAAATAATAAAAAACATTTTATAGATTGACCTCTACATGGTAGACAGTGGAAGCAGTTACCCATGTTATATCTGAGTCTTATTGATCATAAAAACAACTTTTTCCATAGGACTAGCCAACTTCATCTGACATTCAGGCTGGCATGTGTTCTTGCAGAAAAGACTTCCCACAGACTGGAAGTCTACTCACAGCTAAGAAACCACTAGCAGCAAAAAGTGGTCATTTCATCCCACAAGCAAGGGCGTGTGGATGGATTCAAGTGAACCAAAATCAGAACTGGTTTGGAACTAGAAGTAGTAGAGCAGAAAGGGAAACACCAAATCAACCAGCTTCACCAATCTTCTCTGAGTTCCACCTAAGACTCCCTTACTGGAAGGAGTGTCTCTAGAATGTAATTTAAAAGGAAAAAAAAAAAAAAAAAAAAAAAAGAAGGAATTTGGAGTTTGAGGAGATGTTCTGGCTGCAGCAATCAGCTGCCATGCACCAAGAGAAGCACGGGTGGAGATGAAGTTGGGTTTCATGCTGCTATCAAGAGATGAACTCCACCAGTGGCTAAGAACTGACAGCTGTAACTGAAACAAAACTGTCACTCTTCTGAAGGAGCCTCATCTTTAAGGACCAGAACTGTAGCATAATTATGCAGCTTTTCAATAGCATAATTTTCTTGGCTGCCTTCTGTTTGTCACAATTACATTCACTAAACACAATAGAGAATTTTAAGTTTCATGGATCATTTTATTTGGGAAACAATGCATAATTCTCATGCATCAACTATGATTATTTTGTGTTGCTGAAAAGAGAGATGACAATGTTTGCCTGAATTATTTCAGTAGGAAAAAGTAGTAAAATCCAGCAACTGAATTGTTTAAATAAAGAGTTGAGCTCTTTTACTCATTTAAATATAAAAATTAATTTTTAAAAATCAGCTTTCTTTCCAGTAGAATACGTAATTCAGTGTTTGTATTTACTGCCCTCTACTGATGATGGATGCATTAGCTACAGGTATATAGGAACACATTCGATCTTATTTGATAACAAATTTGACAGTGCAACCCACTAATTTCCAACTGTGCTGAACCAGGATCTTCATACATATTCTCTACAATTAACTTATTTTCAATAGGCACTCCAAAATAACTGCACAAACAACAAAAATTACATCCTATTTCAACTCATGCTTTGGGGACCTATGTCAATCTTTAAGACATGAGATCCATCTAAAGCCTTCTTCCAGGGATTGCTCTACAGAATGATAGGGAAACAGAAACACATTTAAAAAACAACAACTAAAACAGCAACAAATATTCTCCAGAAAATGGAGTTTAATTTCCACTAATATGATCCAGTTTACAATATTCTCTGATATACTTACCTTTCCCCTCAAATACAACACTATGAAAATAATGCAACTTAGATAAAAGCAACTGTTAAAAGCTAATTTAGATCACAGAAAAGTGGATTGGGGCATGATTACAGCTGCAGTTATGACTGCACAGCCGCTGGCAGATGCAGTGACAAATAGCTCAGGTAGTTATCTCTCTATCCCACTCTGCAATTGACTGAACCAAATGCGTAACCACAAGGAAGTATTTTTGTCCACAAAATTACTACTGCAAACAGCATCTGATGTGAAAAGAGAGCCTTTGAAGTTTTGCTGTTAAAAAACAATGCTAAAATGAAATACTTTACGTTTACTTGCACGTACATATCACATCATAACCAGAATAAAACTATATGCTTTCATGCATCCAAATTTATTTTTATAAATATAAAATACTTCTGCATCATAACAGGCAAAGCTGTGAACCAACAGGCAGTTAGCTATGCTTCAGCTCTGGATATGCTTCAAAAAATACCCTAGGTTAAAGCAAGATTAAAAAAATACATACATTAAATTACTGCAATGTTAGTTGAAATACAGTTAATCCATCATATCTGCATGTTTCTTAATAGATATCTGCACGTTTTGCTCAAAGGTTCTCGTTGTATTTATGAAAGATGCTGGCACACAAACAAAAAATCAGCTTAAAGTGGACATGAGCTCAGGGACCTTGGAGTAGACTACCTTTTTTTTTTTTTTTTAAAAAAAAAAAAAAAAGTCTCTACCTGGCATTTAGAAATGTATATTATTTTAATGATGTTTGTCTCTATCTCTTTCACCTCCATGACAACCAATTTTGCAGTGAACAATCTCAAACAAACCTTTAAAAAAACAGTGTATATTTACAGCTACAGTACTAAACAGTTTCACACTTCATAGAAGAGTCACTCTTTGGCCCTCTAATCATAGCAGGATAGGAAACCATGAACACTATTCAAGTGAAAGTTAAAATTTCGGACAGAGTATACACTCCTGTAAGGAGGTGCTCTTTCTTGGACAGATTCAAGAACTGTCATTTATGGAACAAAAACAGTATTTACTCCTCTTTCCTTAGCACTTGCATTACATTCACTGCAGATATGGTATCTTGCACAGGATGATGCATAATACACAACAGTAACAGCTACGCAATTCCCCTCAAAACTAACAAACAAAAACAAGTTTTAAAAAAAAAAGTCAGACACAGGACAAAAGATAAGCCTTGCTCCTTAAAATTGCATCTATGGATGGCGCAGCAGGTCATTTTTAGTTACATCTTTTTGTCCACCTCTTCTTAGATGCTGCCTTGAGGAGGTGATACTACTACATTTTGGGGCATTTCATCTCAATTCTTTTAATTGCATGCATCCACTCATGTCTTTGGAGCAACAATGGACAAACAACTACAACACTGCTATCACTCTCACCCCTTTCATTTGCAGCTAGAGAAGAATCCTACCTCTCCACTGGCTCTTTACAAAATGTAGGAACAGAACCAGGTAAAAATCAGCCTTGCATAAAGCTTCATGATTTAGCTTATACTGCATTTTCATAGAATCACAGAATCCTTAGAGTTGGAAAGGGCCTCTGAAGGCCATCTAGTCCAACTCACCTGCAGAGAAGAGGGACACTACATTTTGATCAGGTTGTCCAGGGTCTCATGCAGCCTCACCTTGAAAAACATGGGTATTTCACTGGGTTGCCTTTCTTTGTCATGCTTTCAATCACATCATTTTCCGAACATATCAATAAGCACTGCTTCATTACCAAAGTGCAGCCCTAGACAAGGGTACTTCATCAGGTCAACAAGTAGATAAAAATGGCACATTTTGCTGTAAGCGGGGTCTGAGGGCTTGTACTAGGCTACAGTACCACCATCACAAAAAGGAAAACCAAAAAAAAAAAGTAAAGAGACTGGTGTGACCTAGCATATGTGCCTCCTTTGAATGCCTATGATTACTTCAGTGCATCTGGGCAGAGAATATCTGTCCAAAGACATAATGAAAACAAAGAGTAAAAATATCAGAGGTACTGTAAAGAAATAAGGCTTCAATAACACCCCTAAAGCTAACAGTACTGCTGCTGGAAGAACACTACTGTTAACAACAATTACTGTACCACGGAGATGTGCATGTGCAAGATATTAGCCTCAGGTAACTGCCTGTCCTGCAGCACACTAGTTCCTAGAACTTATAACATGTCACCCAAACTACAGTAAGGTCAGGAGCCTTCTATTACAGCTTACTGCATATGTTAGGTTTACAAGTTGCATCTATATAACACAGCACAAGGACAGTTGTGTTAAGGGATAGGAACTTATATGTAAGTTTCCTTACAGTGTAGTTAAAAGCCTTTCCTAAAACAATTTGAGCTAAATCCATAAGGGCATTCAGACAAAAAAAAAATTGTAACCTCAGTTTTTCTAATACCAAAGCACTCTGAAAACAAGCATTCTGTCATTTAAGTACTGTGAAAAGATAAACTTTTTTTTTTTTCCTCCTAGAAATTTTTAGGAAATTCTAACAGTTCCTTTCTGAATTGAAAGGATTTGGCTTTAAACAGTATCAGACCAGGTTTTTCTTCTCTTCCTAGCTCATATCTAGCTAACACTTGCCTAATTAGCAGCCTCATCTAACAAACACGCTTGGTGAAAAAAAAAAAGCAAAAGCTTGCCACCAGTAAACAAAAGCATGGTACATATTCCTTGAGCATGCCACAGTCTTCATGCAATTTTGCGTTTTCCCATTTTGTCCTTTCTTGTTTTTGCTTTTTTTTCCATCGTGTCAATTCATGCTAATAAAACAGTTCTGTAATAAATGAATATAAAATACAAAATTATCTGAATAACTTAAACATATTATACACACTTTACATGTTATGGGTATATGTGTCTGTGTATGTATGTATATCTGTGTGTACATACATGTATGTGTACATGAGTGTATCTACCCACAGATACCTACTGTGTGATAGCTACAAGAGAGGCTTGTAGACAACACTGTGCATGTTTGCAGACACGTATGCCTGACAAATCCGCAAGGAACAATGACTCCTAATTCAAAACTGTGATGGTGTGTTTGTTCAAAGACTGATACAACTACACCAGCAAAAAATTAGCTTTAGAGATACAGCCTATTTGATGCAGAAACTGGGTTGCTATGTAGAAACAAAATTCAGCCTCGATGGTATGCCTGCATTCATCTCCCTTCTGCCCGTAACGTGACATTCTTACTTTAATGAGGTGTTCCTGCTGTAGACCTGGCCAAGCACATGTTTTAACAGTTCATCAGAGACCTTGTTGAATGGTAGCCATTTCATACTGAAACAAATGAGGCTTTTAAGAACTTCTTAAAGCTGCAGTCATACTTAACACACATGCTATTCTTGCGAAAAAAGCAAAAATTAAAACAAATATGGCATTTTTTTTCTAGTTTTACATTAAAACTAGGCATGAAAAAAATATATTTTCTATGCTTAGAATTGCTTCTGAATAGCTTATAAAATCTGACAGAAGGTAATAGCCATCCTATGAAATAAAAAAATCAAAGACACTGCAGACAAAAGCAGAGAACTCTGGACAGAAGTAACACTACTCATACTGACACAAGCTCAATATGGCTCTGATAGATACGCGCCTCAGCAAGCTTCTACAAATCATGCACAGCAGATATCAACATTCTGAAAGAGGCTACAAGTTGCTTCATGCAGTTTTTTGGTTCAGATTCCAGTTCTCATTAAAGCATCACTTATGTACCACTAACAAAAGTGCATTTGATGGTGTAATTGTTCTTTCAAGGAAAAAAAAAAACACAACAGAGAGGGTTATTAATCAACAAACACTCATTCTATTGTGTCCTCTATATCTTTCTTTTGTTTCATTAAGTATTTAGACTACAAGCTGTAAATAGATTTAGATTGAAAAAAATGAAGATCTTTCTGTCCAGAACAGCACAGATAATAATTTCATCCACAATTCTGTCATATGCATACATGGAAACATACAAAAATCCAGCAGGTCTGTTTTTGTCAGAGTTGAGCACTGCACCTATCCCCAGGACAAATGAAGCAAACACAAAGTGGTTTCCAGTTCCATAGTCAGGTACAATGTGAGATTGGGTTTCCTGGTCTACATGAAAGAGAGATGAAGACAAGATAAAACCAGGGCAAAGGCAGCTCAGCAATTTCCCAAATTGCTTACCTGCTACCTCTGTGTTTTAAATCTCTCTTACAAAATGCGTCAGTATTTGCATGAGGAAACTTGCGGTATATTCATGGAATTGTACTGAAGCCCATAATTTATCTCTCATCTTCCACACAGGATCCAGTTTTGGGGCATAAAATGTATTGCTTTGTGCTTGCCGATCTCAGTGGCATTACAACTGTATGCTACATTATCTGCCACCCAAGATAGTACAGAAGAGCAGCTCAGGCTCACTCTGGTGCTTCCTAGACAACATATCTTGCAGACCAGAGCCAGCTGTCAGCTCACCAGCTCACAGCCCACAGGTACAAACAGGTGCTGCCCCATACGTGGCCAATTTTTGTGCTTATTTTTGTGCAGTTAAGGTGGCTACAGGGAGCCATTAAAAAGAAAAAAAAAAAGTAATTACCAATCCCCACACCTTATGCCCTTCAATACAATCCAGTCAAAGTAGTGCTCCTGTTTAAAGAATTTAGTACAAGCTTTCTCATCTGAGAGAATTTTGATGTTTATTATGAAATGGATCAAAGAAATAAAAACATCAAAATTGCCCCATGGAGTCAAGTAGTATATAAGGAGATAAATAAATAGGCTGCTCCGAAAGTAAAGCCTCCTGCTTGATCCCTCTGAAACTACAACAAAGAGCACACTTGTAAAAATCTGCATGGCTGTCTGGAACGTAGCTTGTTTTTCAGGTCACTGTTGCCACTGCTGATATGCACCACCTGCCACCTGGCTGTGCTCACATCCATTGTTTGGTCTCCATAAGTGTTCAGCAAGCATCAGTGAATGTCAAAGAGTGCTACATGTAGCACAGTGAGGCAGTGGGTGGTGCATTTCAAAAGTGGCAAAAAATGGCTGACCTCTGACAGTACAGATTTTTAAGTGCATGGCAGGGTCAAAAATCATAGAATCATAGAATGGTTTGGTCTGGAAGGGACCATCAAGATCCTGTAATTCCAACTCCTGCTACAGGCAGGGACACCTCCCTCTAGACCAAAGTTGCTCAAAGTCCCCTCCAGCCTGGCCTTGAACAAATCCAGGGAGGGGACAACTTTGCTGGGCAACCTGTTTCAGTATCTCACCACCATCACAGCAAAGAATTTCTTCCTAATATCTAGTCTAAATCTACCCTCTTCCAGTTTAAAGCCATCTCCTCTATCCTATCACTACATGCCCTTATAGAAACTCCTTCTCTGGCTTTCCAGTAGTTGCACAACTAATTTTCTGCAGCTGAGAATTTGCTCTATCTAATAGTATTATTATGTTCTTTGTAACTATTGTAGTTCCTGTGGAAATAAATAGGAGGCATTACTTTCAAAGCTACCTAAGTAGTATGCAGTACATAAACAGAAAACAAGGTTTACTTCACCCTCATCAATGTATTCAACCCCCTGTAAAATTACAGTAGGTTGTTCCTGAGCAGTCCTGGCTCAACAGAGTGCCAATAAATCAGTATTTACAAGGAAATAATTTTATAGCTAAATCAATATTTCCTTTGAGAACACTCAAAGGCAGCTATTATCTAACAATTTCCAGTATACACTATGTGGCCAAACTGTAATAATCTTCTGTTAACACTGCTTTTATTCATGGCTTAAACATATATATATATATATATTTATATATGTATAAAAGCAGGTATCATATTGTTAATTACTTAATTTGCTTTCCTTTTATAATTTAGGTCACTTGTGAACTCCTTGTTTGAAAAAAAAAAAACATGTTAATATCACAGAAAACTAATATGCTTTAAACAAATCTGGCATCTTCTTCATTTTTTTACTTGATTTTTATTTTTTTTCAATAAGAATAAGCTGTGAAAATGTGGCTTTTTAAAGTATAGTGTTTGGAGTAGCCTCAGTTAGTATACATGAAACACTAGGGATACCTGATTTACGTGTTTAGAGAAGAGGCTCACACTTGTGCACTCACGCAGTTTTGCAGTATAAAGCACAGAAATGACAAAACTATGAAACAAATGAAATTGTTTCCAGTTCTTCAGAGCTCCTGCTCAACAGTTGATTCTACCAGCTCTTGATAAAGAGATAACAATGCTTAATAAAACTGGCTATGGGCAGAACCCAAAGCCTAGCAGAGCTGATTTGGAGACGCTCACTAGCTCCAGCAGACATTAGATCAAGTTCTAGCTGAATCCAAATGACTAGTTCAGATGCCCCAGGGCCTGGAAGGCAACACTGGTGCCACCTTCCAGCCTCCCATGCTTTCACTCAGGCACTAAACCAGAAAGCAAAGCCAGGAAAGTTCCTCTCTATACAATTACATAGCCGACTAGAGAGCTGGTTTCTCATCTGATCGAAATTCTACAAAAATGAGTTAGGATGCAGCATTTGATAACCTCAGCTGATACAAAGATTAATTTTTAAACTCACTTCACAAGATTGACATAGTTCTTCTATTAATTACTGCTTAACTCTATATAGTAACTGTAAAAAACATGTTCTTAGCTTTAAAGAACAAAAAATGTTTCTGGTTTTTATGACTGTTTTCTTAGCACACATTAGGTAATGCTTACTCCCAGTATTGTACAGTTTACCATAAGCATAATACATGCTTCTGCTGACTAGAAACAAATATTTGCCTTGCTTGCTGTTCAGCTTACTGTTGTCTTCATCTTCACTCATGTAAAGTAACAGTCTAAACACAAACGCCTATTCTTGCTTGGAAAGTTTTCCAAGAACAAAAGGATGCACATCTCTCAGCTTTGTGAGCCATCAAAACAGCACAAAGTCCTCCACTCACAAGAAGGGAGGGGTCACAATAGATCTCACACCACTACACCAGTGCCTGCACTTCGTGACACACTGCAGTGCTCCCAGTCATGCTTCGTGCATCTCCAAGGGTGAGCACATCACTGAGCAGAATGCGGGCAGCAAGGCAGACTGGGGAGCAGATAGGTTTGTACAGTGTTAATGCACAGCAGTCAAGGCTCTGAGAAAGGAACAAGAAAAGAGCACAGAGAGAAAACCCCATCACCCCTCCTTCTAACAGCAATTAAGGTATAGTTTCATTCTTAGACACTCACTAAATGACGGAGAGGAAGAAAGATTTAAGACCCAAATCTATCCTCTGATCCCCTACTTACGTCTGTCAGCCAGCTTTAGTTTCCTATCACCAGGAAATTGTTCAAGCTCTGATAATAATTGAAAGAACAAAACAAAAGCAAAAACCCGATGTACATCAGCTTTGTTTTATTTATGCCACTTCTAAACCATCTAAGAGATACATCAGTATAGGAATAATAGCTATCTGGAGAGGAAAGAAGAACCCCAACAACACAGGGACAGGATGATTTTTTCTTTTTTGCAGTTCTACTTTATCCTAACAGCACTGTTTTATTTTTTTAACATGGCTGTAACCAACCTATTTTTCACATGGCTAAAACTGTGAAAGAAAGATCAGACTACAGATGTACATCTCTGACAACAAAAGAAAAAGCAACACTTAAGTTTTTAAATCCAGATGATTTGTTGCTACAGAAGTTCTCCAGTGTGCTTTTTCTTTTAGCAGAACTTAGCCATTATCCACCAGCAGAATTTAACCATTCTATTAAACAAACAAACAGTCATGCATTAAGCTCTATACACAGGGATGTACTGAAGGTTATCCAAGAAATCCTAAACACTATGTAGGCATCAGCCACCTTCATCACCTTCATAGCAATGGGCTCTTTTTAAGAACTCATCTAACATAAAAAATAAAGCCTCTAAAGCCTAGAGAGAGAGGAGAGAAAAAAAAAAAAAAAAAAAAAAAAAACAAGCAAAATACACCAACCCTGCAGTAAATCGCCCCCAGTAAGCAAATGTACACATTTGCTTTAATAACATTAGGGAGATAGAAAAAGGAATTAATTACCAAATTATCAAGTGCAGTCTTACCTGTGTCCAGCATTCAAACATACAAAACTTTGGTCATGCTTCACAGCACAAGAAAAACATAGTCATTTTTACTGAGAAATATGAGCTCTGGGGTTTAATGTTTGTGCATCCTCAAAGATACACTATGATTTGTCAAACAATTCATCGCATTGTCACTCCTTAGAAGTAAATATGCACAAAAAATTTCCAGCTGAGGTTTTCAGTTAGAGTGAAAAATAATTTAAAGACATGCTTACATACTTAATTTCTGATTTTTTTTTGCAAGCTGTGTTTCTGCCAGTAGTGTTTCATAAAATCTCTGACATGCACACACAGAACAGCTCTGTAAATCCAGCAAGACACTTTCTGTTGAGCCACACCAGCCTGCATGCACTCCAAAATGGCAGCCTCATCACTGCCTGTTGCCATGGCCACAACATGCATCAGACTTGCATTTCTTTTTCCCCCCCAGCCCTTTTTGCTTATGACAGGCCTAAGAGCTTCCTATTATGGTGCCCAGGGCAGCTGCCAGCAGCATGCAGCAGGGGACAGAGGTGCTGAGGCATCTGAGTATGCTCGTTGCCATGCAGGCTGCCTCAAGGAACGTTAATCAGCCTGAAGTATAACGAGCTGGGCTGGGCTGGAGTCCCTTTGGCTCCAGTTGCCAGCAGCGGCAAAGAATGAATGTGGCTCAGCTAAGGCTGAGAAGGGAGAATCCGAGGGAAACACATGTTCAGGAAGCAAAACAAATAAGGCATTCTGAACGATCTCAACCATGTGCCTGTCTCTCACAGTTCCCAGATGCTGCTCACTAGTGTCAAAGAGACAAGCAATTTAATTCCCATAACAAGGCCAGAGCAAAAAATATGTTCCTTGTTACCTTTCAAGTGTAAACCTAGCATTTTATAGCTTGTTGTCAATCATTTCAGCTACAAGAGTGCAGAGAACTGGGCCTGTTCCATTGGAAGAGGAGGAGGCTGAAAGAGACCTCACTGCTCTCCACAACTGCCAGAAAGGAGGTTGTACCAGGATGGGTGCTGCTCTCTTTTCTCAGGAGAGAAGTGGCAAAACACAAGGAAACAACCTCCAGTTGCATCAGAAACAGATTAGATTGAACATTCGGAAGAATTTTTTCACAGACACAGTGGTTAAGCAATGAAAGTTGTGGAGTCCCCATCCTTTGAGGAATTGGAAAACTAGACATAGCACAGGGAAGCATGGTTTAAAATCTTCAATATCTTCATCAATTATATCAACAGTGGGGTCAAGCGCACCCTGAGCAAATTTGCTGATGACTCCAAGCTGTGGAGTGTGGTTTACACGCTAGAGGGACAGGATGCCATCCAGAGGGACCTAGACAGGCTTGAACAGTGGGCCCAGGTGAACCTTGTAAGGTTCAACAAATCCAAGTGCAAGGTTTGCACCTGGGTCGAAGCAACATCCATTACCAGTACAAGCTGAGAAAGGAAAGGATTGATCACAGCCTTGTCAAAAAGACCTGGGACTGCTGATGGATGGGAAGCAGGACATGAGCCAGCCATGTCCCCTCACAGCCCAGAAAGCCAACCATATCTGGGGCTGCATCAAAAGAAGCATGGTCAGCTGCTGAAGAGAGGTGATCCTGCTCCTCTGCTCTGTGCTTGTGAAGTCTCACTTGAAGCACTGTGTCCAGATGTCCTCAGTACAAGAAAGATACACACCTATTAGAGCATGTCCAGAGGAGGGCCAGAAAAATGATCCAAAAGATGGAACACCTCTCCTGCCAGTACAGACTGAAAGAGCTGAGTCTTTTCACCTTGGAGGAGAGAAGACTCAGAGGTGAGCTGGTAGAGAACTTTCAGTATCTAGAGGGGAGAAGGGGATGGACTCTTTAGCAGGGACTGCTGTGAAAGAAGAAGGGGAAATGGTTTCAAGCTCAAAGAGGATAGATTTAAGTTAGATATAAGGAAGAAGTCTTATACAGTGAGGGTGGTGAGGCACTGGGAGAGGTTGCCCAGAGATACAGTGGATGCCCCCCCATACCTGGAGACTTTCAAGATGAGGCTGAATCATGCCCTGGCAACCTGATCTTCTGTGCGTGTCCCTGATCATTGCAGGGAAGTTGGACTAGATGACATTTAAAGATTGTTTCCAGCTCTAAGGATTCTATGATTCTATGCATGAAAAAAAAAAAAAAAAAAGTCTATTTTTTTTAGTCTTTCATGCTTATTTTTCAATAAAACATTCCTAAAGTTATGTAAGTCATAAAGATATGTAATGCTTCTTTGGCAGTCTACTTCCTAGTTGCTTCTGTTCTTAAAGCTCTTTCTTACTCTTCTGATGAAACACCACTATCTTGCTAGTTTTTTAGATCTTTGCTAAACCCTCCTATGCTTTCCTCTGCCATTCTTTACTATTGGAGTTCCACTACTTTTCTGTAGTCTCACTGATGACTTTGCAGAAACACCACTGAAGAGCACAGCCAAATGTCAATTTAGGTGTTTGCCCATTCTTTGTTGAAATCAGCTCTGAAAGCTAACAACTACTTCCTTGGGTCATCAAGTACACCTGAATCATATCCTCACTTAGCAAATTACTCTTTATTGAGATCACCCTTTGAAGCTCCAGTGGGTGACTGATGGATTGTGAAAACTATTGTTTCTACATAAAAGAAATTGTTCAGGGTGAGCTACCTTTAAGTTTACATTTTATAGAGCATTCTATACACTAATACCTTGAGAAAAAAAAAATAGAATATTTGGCACCTTAATTTCTGTCTCTTGCCATTAAAATAACTTTTTCAGAACAAATTAGTGCAGCACTGTCTTCCTTAATCTATTGAGTAGTACCAGTATACAACAAGATAAGGGCATTTCATGATAAAATCCCACCTTATCACTTCAAGAGAAGGCTAGTGGTCCTCTTTAAATTTGATTTCTGGTAATTAAAATATCAATAGCTAGTCATTTTGCTCTTGGCTACTAGAAAAGACATCTCTTGTACAACTGTTCACACTAAATTGCCAAAATCAGTTTAGGAAAACAACATTACTATTTCAGTTGGCAGCATGAGGTTGTCTCTGATTCTGGTTAATATTATTGCATTAAAAGCTGAACAGTCAACTTTGGAAGCAACATCATCAGACAGCCTAGTTTAAATACATTAATCCTTACTTGAACAGGTACTTTAAATCATATGAACTAATGCAATTGAAAAATATATATCTCTATATTCATCAAAAAACAGACTTGGCCTAATGGATCAGAGGAATATTACTGATACATACTAATGGCTACGAAGTTGCAGCTCACTATATATTTCCTGTAATCTATCTATTCCAGAGCAAGTGAACTCCAGTTTTGTTTTGGTACCTTTATATGAATTTGAAAAATTTGTAAATTTCTTCAAAACGACAAATTTGTGGTAAAGAAAAGTAGTGTTTCTGGTTAATGTATGGTGTTCATGAATGCAAGCAGGCAAAAGCTACCATTAACACTGACTAAATTAGTGTAGGAGAAGGATGGAGGAGCTTAAAAACCAGCCTAGACTAGTACGCATTAAAATAATTACTGCCTCATTAACATTTTGCCAACATCAAGTGTTGATGAGTGTGGATTGCATTCTGATGTTCTGAAAGCCCATGAACGAGTGATCTTTCTAGCTGGAAAACAAACTTGCATGTGGATGTCTGTTCGGTGAAGTCCTGCTGCTGAGCTGTGCCATATGGACGCTATCTGGACAGCACACATGAGCACGTAAAAGTGGGAGCAAGCAGCTTTGAAAGATGTTTTCAGACACTGACTTTGGCAACCACAAACACATCTTAATCACCCAGTATCATATATTCTGGGCTTTTTTTTGAGCATATATATAAGCTACTTCCACGCTTTCTGTAGAAGTTGGAAACTATCTTGAACTGGGAGAGATGGGCTATTGCTATGCAAATCTACATTTGTATATTAATTGCAAGTTTGGTATTTCTTAGCTATATAATGTAATGTAATAAGAAACAAATCAAACAAATTTAACCAGAAGGTCTGCTTCCAGTTTAACCTCCTTCTGTCCTTTTGATTTTCCTCCCCAGCTGAAGCCAATAACAAAAATGCACCAATAAGCTAATAGCCTTTCCCTAGGTAATTATGAGAGCACATTTTAGTTAAATTCTTTCTATGCTGAGGAATCCGATAGAAGCATTCAGTCAACTCAATTTCATTAGCTGATCATGTTGTGAGTGGCTTACGACTTAATTAATAGAAGAAGCAGGCTGTTTAAGTTTTATTTGTAGATAATCTTGTAAACAGGCGCTGCGCACCAGTTTGTCTCACTGCTCTGTTTTGTGATTTATGGCAGATACTACTGACAATGTAGCTCCACTTCAGCACCTGCAAAGCGAAGCCAGCAACAGGCAATACTTGTGCAGCAGTGTTAGGGCTAGAGAGTCAGATGTGCCATCACAGCTGGGCTCTGCCAGCAGCCAGAAGCAGCTGTGCAGCTGCAGCAGCTGGGCAGCTCAGAGGAGATGCACAGCTCAGCAGACAGCTGCTGCCTGTGGTACTGCTCAAGGTAGGATGACTAACATTGCTTTCCACGATGCCTTTCCTTGCTTGTGTTTGGTTTTTCAGCTATGCAAAGGACTGGCTGCAAGCATCTAGAACTGAGATCAACTTCTGTTGTAGGAATGCTCACCATACTGAAGGACATACTCATCCGTAACGTGCTTTATTTTATGGTAGGTCTCCTAAATGTGGAAAGTTTTGGTAGATGATGCAAACCAAGCCCCTTGCTAACGTAACTGAGAAACAGAATGGTTTCTTAGGGCAGTTTCTTTATGATTCACCACATTCATTGTACCATAACTTCAGACAACAGCAGAAGCTGCTTATGACTGAAAACACAAAATTTAAGAAAATGAATGCCCACATCTCTCTGAAGTGCTTCATATCTCACCATCTAACCTTGATTACAGCAACACACTCTACAAATAGGAATTCCTGGCTCTAAACACAAGTCATGAGCCACAAGCAGCTAAATATTTATGCCTGCCAGTAGCCACCAACTCCATTGTTAAGCAAGGAGTTACAAAGTACTCATGTTTGTGTTGTTTTCTCCAACTAACACCTTTGAAACATACAGCATTTTACGTAAATGCAATAAAAAGACACATTAATGTCTACGATTTAACTTCAGATAATTAAATGGCTGGCAAATACTTCATAGTTTCCAAATTCTCTATTATGGTGGTTGAAATCAAAGTTGGTTTTTTTTTTTTTTTTCTCTCTCTCTCTCTCTCTCTCTCTCTCTCTCTCTCTCCTCGGATGTAGTCCCAGCTATTCATATGATTTTGTCTACATTATTCTGTGCCATTACACTACAAGGAAAGAGTCTCTCATGCTGTGACATTTCCTATTATTAAAGGGGCTACAAAAATAGGCTGTTTGTGAGATAGTTTGGGCCATTTGCTTATATTTATGGAAAAAATTATCCAGTTATTGGTGAATGAAAAGCTATGCAATTATCCTGGAAGAAGCTAAAAAGCTTAAAAGTATTACATCACAGCAAGTCTCAAACATGCACTGTTCATCTTACATAACTGGGAATATGACATGCAGAAATCAATTACATTTTTTTCTAAAATTTAAAGTAAAGAATGAATCTGTGTGATGGGTTTCTGATTTGTTTTAATGTCTTAAAATGCCACTATGTTTTATTTAATATTACAGGTCAAATCTTGGCTCCTAGGTTTCCGAATCACAGCTACCTGCTTCTCAGCACTGAGCATGTGCAAATCCTGCACAAAGAGAAGGGCCTGCTCCAAACCCAGATGTTTAGCCTGGCCCACCACACTCATTTCTGTCCTTTTCACAAAGAGATCTACAACTCCAATGAGGCAGGTGTCTCCAAGAGACCTACAGCCCCAAAAACCCTGCTTCTGGCTTCACATGATCTGGTCTTTCTTCATTTGGTTTCTCCTCATTTGACACCATCCTGACAGACACCACATGCTGGTACAGATGAAATTTGACCACAGCCAAATTGACCTCACTACCCTGTCCCCTTGTTTCCAGGAGGATGGACATGCTGGTAAGAGATAAGGAGGTGCGACCCGTCTGGTGGAGAGCAAGCTTCAGCCATTATCTCCCTGTGGCACAACCTTGCACAGTACAAAGTGCTGTCTCCCTATTATATAAATATATAAGTACATAAATATATACCTCATACGTCACTGCGGTTACCCAAGGGCAAGTTTTCTGTTCTCCAAAAGCATGAGCAGTCTGACTTGGCAGCAACTAAGGTTGCGCACAAGGATCAACAGTCCAGCCCAGAAGTCTTTGAATTCATGAGTTCTGGCTTCAGACCATGAAAACAGAGGAGTGCAGCTGAGAAGGAAGTCCTTCCTCACCTCCACAGTCCTCTTTTCCTTTTTTCTTACTATGAAGTATAAGAAAAGTTGCGCATAAATATGCATCAATTCAAACTCCATCTCCCCATCTCACCACTTCATCAGGATCCCTTTACTTCTCACTGTGCAAATGAAAATCCTTGATGAATGACATTTTTCCTGATGCTGCATTGAAACAAGCTTTTACTCACAAACAGCTGCCCCCAGCTTAATTGTAATCTTCATCAGAAGCAGCAGTTAAAGTGCTAACCAAGTCCTTGGATTTTCCTAGAAAGATCTGGGAACGTCAAGAGCCAATTAAACTAGCACGTCAACAAGCCAAGTGCGATGGCACTGCCAGACGTTATATAACAGGACTGTCACAGGATAAGCTCCATCAAGTTTTCACCTGGTTATCCATGCTCTTTATATCTGAAAAGCAAAGCAGAGGTCCTGTCTACTTTGCAACAATTTGGTTGTGATAACAATAAAGTTCTTTTCTATTCATTTCCAGCATGCACTTTTCATGATCCATAGCTGAAACACAAGAGAATGACTGGTGTTTAAATCCTTTTAAATGGATATGACAGCATTATCCTTTCCCTTAATTGGAAACAGGTCATTCTAATGTGTGGCTAGGACAGAAGAGGATACAATTTTTCTTTGGCTGAGCTTTAACATTTGGAAAAATCACAAGACAATAATGCTCTTATGAATGAAATTTCTGAAAACAAGCTTATAAATGGGAGGAAAATCTGTCACCAAAGATGGTGCTGACAATTCAAAACAAAGACAATACTGACAACTAACCTGTTAATAAACGATCAAGCTATATCAGCCACTTTCATCTGTTCTACACTCAGCCCATTCAGGCTCCTGTAGAGTTACTTACTGACCACCGTGTCATCCAAGCTTTTCCACAAAATAAAACAAAAATAAAGCAGGGATGCAGGCAGCAGGAGCTCTTTCCTGCCACTGGGACACCCATCAGTGGTAAAACAAAACTTCTGTTAGAACCATGTTAGGGAATTTATACAAAGCCCATTATTTCAAGTAAGTAATTAGTTTAGCTTCCCTCTTCCCCTGGATATTACGTTAGCTGGCTCCCTGTTGCCTGTGTGAACCTTTCAACGCTGTAGAGGAGGAAAGGAAAAATTCTTTTTAGCAGCAGGAAAATGTGATTATAAAACAGTTCTACTCGGTAGGGGACATCAGGAGAGAATGTGAAAAAAAAAATAAACAGGAACTTGTAGATCTCAAGTCGCCTGTTTCCTTCATGAATAGCTTTCATTTGCACTAAATGTTTACATCTTGGAAACTGGGTTGTTTTTTTTTTTTTAAATAAAAAACCAGTACAATTTCTGTCTGAGCATAAGTAACAAGCAGCAAGTATAGGACCATAAACATACATATACCCACTAATACCTGCAGTCAGTATTACACTTACTGTGATCCTTCGAAGGTAGATGGTAGGTAACATTGATGCTCTGGGCATCTTCACTCAAAAACCTCAGGAGGATTTGGACTAGTAGCTAGCACTGGGAACTGTTTGTAAATAGACTTCTGCTTTAATCCAGGAACATTTTCACATCCTGGTGCACACACTGAGCAATGCAAAACAGCTTCTGTTTTAAAAACTATTTTCATAGTCATCATGGTCAAACTAACTGAAAACTCACTCTTCTCAGCATTAATACCTACAAAAGATTCCTCAAGAAAGATCCTTTATGTATGCTTATATAGTTGGAAAGAAACCTCTGAGACAATCCTTGTATTAACTTCCATGGACCTTTTTTACGCTCCTGTTCATGAACAGTTGCCAGTAAATCCTGCAAAAAAAGCAGTTAACTACAACAAACTTAAAATTCCAGTAGAAGACTTTACACAAACTGAAACTTTTCCATGTCTAAGCTCAGGTAGCGTAGAGCAACACACTAGTGGTGCTTGTAAAAGTTGTGATTACAGAAGTTAAAATATATTTTTGCATATCAGTTTCATTCTAAGTACTACTTTCATGTTTGACTGATTTACAATTGGTGCTGTCCTACAGAAAGTTGTTGCTGCATCTTTGTATTGGCTGTCACATTAACTTGTTGTCTGCCACAGTAGCAGCTGCAAGTCCAAACCCAAAATCATGGACTTCATCTCAGGTTTGAAGACCCATATGCTGGAAAAAGACAGTTCTTCTCCCATTCCTCCCCAGTGCTTCTCTCATGAAATAGGAGAAATTTTCACCTGTGATATTTTGCTTTTATCTTGTTTAGCAGAGAAAGGAAATTAATCATGAAGAAAACAAAGTAGTGGTGAAAAAGAAATATAAAATAAGCATCACCTTGCAACCTTACTATTTTAAAAAGATTACGTGCTTGTGGAAGCATAATGAAAGGTGCCTGTATCTTAAGATAGGAATCACAATCAGCAAGCTAATAGCCCTATAAAAACTACAGTTTTCAGAGATGTCACTCACTGTTAACAGAAACTGTTGCGGGTTAGTTACACAGAGGCATCTGATTATGCCTTGGGGTCCTATGTTTAGTGACCCCAATTAGCAAGACGTTTCCTCAAATTAATTTATTTCTGTTCAAACAAATATCACAGAAAAAAAAAAAAAAGCCCAAAACCATGATAGAGACACAGTTCACAGATGTCAGTCAGTCAGGAGTTTCTTCTCTGTTTGTTGTTGTTGTTTTATTTTTGTTTGTTTTTTTTCCCCCATGCTGTGGTAGCCTTTGCATGTTGGACAAAACATGCAAAATTCTTACCTAGCACAGAGCTCAGCTCCTCTGCCACTCCTGTTCATGTAAATATGTCGAGTTAACAATGATGAAAATGTCATTACATGCTAAATAAATAAACAAGTAAATAAATATTGCAAGATATTTCTTAAAGAAACGCAGATAAATGGAAAGGCAAACATCATGAGAAACCACACTTATATACCCACACACAGTCACCTTTTTCCTGATTTTCTTGCATGAATTTTAACAATTTACTCTTCATATGGAGAGTTGGGTAACCTTGGATATTCCTGCTAAACTGAGATTTATTCACTTGGCTTTGTTCATAAACTAAAATAATATCACCTACCTAAGTGTTTTACAGTGATGTTGCAGTTTGCAGTTATATTAAAATAGGAGGTAATGTATAAAAGCTGGGTTTATTTTAATAATCAAGAAGGAAATGATTCTTTAGACGATCAAAAATTCAAATCCTCCTGCACTGAGTTTTCTTACACTGTTACACAGGCTCACTTATTAAAGAAAAATTCATATTATGGTTAATATGTGTTAGTATACCAGCATGATAGAAAACAACTCAAAGATGTCGAAGAGATTTTTATACAGGGGAGAAAGATCTTCTGAAAAAAGGGAAAGAAAAAAATTACCTTAAGAATTGACTATAGCACCCAAAACCAGAGGGTGGCTATTCCTTGCCAGTACATTATATTACATACCAACCTCTTCCTACATGCTGCAGTGCAAAATAGTATGTAGGAAAGTGCTTTAGACATGTACATCCATATTTGATAGACCAAGCAGACTGGGGCAATACATTTCTGCAATACAAAATCCCAGTTTTGCTACAAAGCTCAGCATCAGTCTTACTGACTCTCAGATTAACCACAACAAAGCTCAACATGTATCAATCCCTCATCTGCACAATACTATTTTTGAAACAGGACAATAAACTTTTTCTAAATCACATTTTCCTTTTCATTTGAATAAGCATGTGCAAAGACTGCTTATCCTGTAATCTGTGGCAAATAACACTTTTAACTAGTTCAAAGAAATAGAAGAAAAACAGCAATAGATGTAGCATCTTTGTATTTGCTCATCGGAGAACTGAGAGAACTCTAGAATTGACTTGTAGTCAGTTTTATCTTACTCCAAAACTACCTTGCCATTGTTGTTCATAAGATACAACACGTCTGCCTTAAGGATGTAACAAACAGGTGAGGACTTGGTGAAATAGTGGTGATACAGACATAGAAAGGACACCAACAGGTGTTCAAACTTGTCAGTAAGTCAGGACAGGTCCCAGGACCAGCCATAGCCATATTCCCTTTGGAGCAATGATAACTGTATTACTGGATTCATGAAGTTCTGAAACAATTCCAAGATTCCTCACTTGACACATTTACGGCACATACCCAGAATCTTTCAACTGACAATTAAATCTGAAAACAGAACAGGGCAACTCTTAAAACGGATATTTAATTGCTACTAAGTGTGTCTCAAGACAGGAGAAGCAGAAGACACAACAAAGAAATAAACTGGTTTTATCACAGGACAGCCTGCACTGGAGTGCCAACAGCCCGTATCTCACCCCCAGGCTGAGCCGGGCTCAGACCCAGACGAGAGGAGAGGATATTTGGTAGGGGCAATCAGAAGGGATAGTAGCTTTTAAAAGAAGCATGAGCTGAGTCAAAAACATGACTTTAAAGAAACCTCATTGCAACAAAAATGGTTATAAAATATAGCTATTTAAATACAGATGATGAGCATACATTGAAGAGGTAAGAAACAACCCACTTATTTGCTGTAATTAAGACATCATTCCTTCTCATTTTACATGTTGCTCCCCAAATACTTGTGATATCTGCTAAGAAATGTGAAAATACATTCTGAAGCAAAGCAGCAGGATTACTAATTTCACTTCAAAAATAAATGCTAGCAATATAGCTACATGTTGTTTATAAATCAAAATCACAAAGAAAAGTATACGTACGAATGAAGTTGAAAACTGCAGACCGGGAGAAGAGAGTTCCACGCACAGCAGCGTCCAGCACCCCTCTCTGGGCACTGTGAGCTCCACTGAAGACTTGGTCTAAGAAGTACATCCCTGACCTTGCTATCTGTCATGGCAAATAACAGACGTACTGGCACAGACGGTAGTTAGGTTGGCCATTGGCTCTGAGTGTGTTCCTCCAGAGGACACCGCGTTAGGGAAATGCCGTGTTAGGCATTTCTATTTACAAACAAAACCCGGTTGGTACCACCGGTGGAACCAAGCGCTCTCTGCCTCCACCACCTTTTGCGATGCTGATTCCCACGCACTGTCCTAGACCAGTGCTCCAGCTCGCAGTGGGACGATTGTGAAACAATCAGAAGAAAGGATCATCACGGCAGCCAAAAATACCGGTTTGGGTTTTGATAACGCACAGGGTGCCCGCGTGGCTCCCCGCAGGCAAGCGCATTGCTCGCAGCACGCCTGGGCTCACGGCAGCGCCGGACCCCGCGCCCCACGCGGGCACGGCGGCGACACGGGCACCGACCTCCGGGTGGTTCTTACCTTGTTGGAGGCCATTTCGCTGACGGAGTGCCTTGTCTGCAGGGTCTCCAGTTGGTCCAGGCACCAGTCCAGCTCCTCCAGGGTCTCGCTGGCCAGCTTTTGGTAGGCTTCCTCTGCGAAGAGACAGGGAAAGGCGTACTGAGTCCTTAAGCGTTTCATGGGACTAACAGCGAGCTCTAACGCGCCTATCCTGCCGCGGCCGACCGCGCCGCGCTGCCCGGTGCCCGCACATGAGTGCTGCGCCTTCATACTGGCAGCCCGGACACCCTAGTTCCGCTCCGCACGGCTCCCCGACCCCGCGGCCACCGGCGCGGCGAGCGGCAGCCGGGACCGAGCACAAACTTTCCGCTGCCCGCGCCGGCCGCCTGCCCAACCGGGTCCGGCTCCGCCTCGCCCCGCGGCCGCCCGCGGCGCCGCCTCCTGGCAGGAGCGCCGGGCCCCGGTCCCAGGCACGGCCCGCGGACGGAGAAGCTCGAGCGGGCTGAATCACGCTTCTTGCCTCGGTCGTCCCGCAGCGCGGTGCGGATGGACCCCTGCAGGAGGTCCGTGCCGCCGACGGGGAGCAGCGGTGATGTCTGTCACCTTGGGCTGGGGATGTCGTGGGACTGATCCAAGCGGGCAACTTGGAGAGAGCGTGAGGAGGTGTGAAAATCAGCGTGACCACTCTGCTCTGCCCAGCAGCGAGATGCCGAAGGGTCCTTAAATACTGGAGGTGGGTGTGCTCCTGCCCAGTAGCCTATCTGCCTGCGTATCCACGTGCAATGTGGGCTGTAAGTCTAAGTCTGGTGAAAGTTTTGAAAATGGACCCGGGAACGGCAAGGAGGTTTAATCGCAACCGACTGCACATTGCAGCTAACTTCTTAAAACTCACAGATGCTGCACGAAGGGGAAGACGCTGCCTCCCTCAGCAGCTGACCAGCAGGTATGCAGCTCCTAACGATCCCTAACTACAATGCAACCTCACTTACACACCTACACAGCACAGCTGCTTGCTTCCTATGATGCAGCTGCAGAAGATGCTTCTCTACACTGAGTACAGAGCTGAACATACTTCAGATCAGGCACACTGCCGTGTTCTGTGTCTGAAACATACAGTTCTGAAACTCCTGGCATGCATGCTGCTGCATCAGCTACATGCAAACATACCTCCAAGGCAAGGCAGAGAAATGTTTGTCAGTGGGCTGATTATTCCCACCTAAAATAATGACATGTTTCACACCAAATTTACTTCCCCCCCACACTCCCCACACACCTCCCCAGATGTAAAATCAGGCAAGCAAATTAACTAAAACTCCTTTTAAAACAATACATTCCAGCATGGATTAGTTCCCAATAGATGAGTGCATTACTTTTCAGCATCTAGGATACCATTTATATCCTTTTATATTGTACTGCTCACGCTCCAGACCTTTGGATTTCTTCAAAGCTGCTGAACTTTGCATAACTGTGGGATGGTTCAAAAACACCTCAGAATTTTGAATAATGTCCATTCCCTTTTGGAAAAAGGATAAGTCTGGGTTGACATTAACTGGCAGAAACTCTTAAGGGAAATGCTGCAGTGCTAGCCCACCCTGTGGTTAATCTGTCACCTGAACAAACAGGACTCTGATATGCACCAAATCCCCTTCCCACTGAATTGTGGATACTTTATTTTAAACGTGTCATGCTTACTGTAACTGCTATATCTGATCTTTAAAAATCGCATGGCACAATAAATACAGGATTTCCCAGAACATTTATCTATCAAAAGGGTATGTGTGAGTGCTGGCAGTGCTGCAGACACCACAGCTCACAGGCTTTGTACATTATTTTTAAAGAGTGGCAACTGCAGCTTGTTCTTGAAGTTAGGTGGCATTGACCTCAGATTTCATCAAGATCCATACTGGAAATAGAAATCACTTTGTTTACAGTATGGTTGTAAGTGTGTGTGTTAAATGCTTTTGATGAAGCAGAGAGGAAGTTAACATATGCACAGTTATCTGATGACCTTATGCAATGGTTTCATTGAGAATAACACAAATAATAAAGTGAGGTAAAATGAATCTGTGCAAAGCTATTTTGCTGCTAGCCGGTGACCTGACCTTCAGCAGTTCTTGAAAATCAGATATTGGGAAACTCATGTTTTTCTTCATAAGTAAATATCATCTTTTCTTAAGACTGTAAGAGAGATTTTTCCAAGGAATATGAAAGCAACAGAATGAACTTCAAGGATAGAATATGAAAGCAACAGAATGAACTCGAAGGATACCACCATTAGGTAAAAGTAATAAAATGCACAGTTATTTATTTTCAAGCTTAAACTTCTTGTTAGCAACAAGAAGTAGCAACAACATATATTTACAACAGCACTTTGCATTTAGGAATCTTTGCATGGTGCCTACCTTCCCAACATATCCAAAATCTGGCCAGAATGCATTGCCCACAAGGCAGTCCTGTTCACCCAAAGACTTTCTCACAGCCTCCTGAGCTGATTACTGTATTCACAAGTGTGAAAGGAACTCTAATCAATGATGGAAGTCCTCATCAAACAAGAATCTCCTTCTGCTCTAGCAGTTCTGAAGAGCAGAATCATAAGGAAAGATTTCCTAAACAGTCCTGAAGCTCTAATCAAGGCCCATACTGCTGTTACATACCATGGTGGAAAATGTTGTCTAGGTTAACTTTTCAAGTATAACACATTGTCACCACTGCTCTAAAAATAATTAAAAAGTCATCACCCATGCACACTTGACAGCCTCAAAACATTGTTTCTGACCTCTCTGTTACCTTTAGGGAAGCACCCTGAACTCACTTCCAGGCAGCACTGATACACTAATGAGTTTTTTTGGCAAAGGCACATGACCAAGCATCAACTTTAGCAAATGATAATTTTCAGATATTTCAAAAGTTCTTATTGTAATTAATTGATCCTTAATAAAACTGGGGAGAAATACAGTTTAACAGCACTTACTTAAAAATTTGCATGCTGCTTCTTGTATGCTTTTAGAAAAAAGGAAGTGGCAGCAAATGTTCTCTTTACAGTTCACAAATTAATTCAAACAATCCCACCACATGAAACTTTCAATATCATACACACCTAAAAAAAAAAAAAAATAATAAAAAGTCTAGAGTCTACCAAAACGAAGATCAGCCATAAGCATGTGATGCTGTACATCTTCTTTAAAAAGGATATTCCACTGTCTGTTTTTGTAGAAAACTTGATTCTTAGCATAGCTTCTAGCAGAACACCAGAAATAGCTATGCTTTTGTTGATGCTCTTCTTCAGGAACTACTTCTGGGAAAATTACTGTATTGAACATATTAGGAATGATGTCCTCTTTATTAAATATTTCATTGTGGTTTCCATATACAGCATACTTATATTCCTAGAGAACAAAAAGCAATGCTGCATTTTTCTACGAATTCAAGTGCACTTATATTAACCTTCTCAGTACTTCAAGTAATTTCAGTACAGCACTAGGAAAAAATAAGTACAAATTCTTCTTTGCTGTCTGATCAGTTGGGATTGAATGATACAAAAAGGCTGGAAATGAATTGACTCAACAAGGTCTGTATGAACTTCATGAAGTTCAACAAAGCCAACTACAAGGTTGGGTCAGTTCCAAGGACAAATACATGCTTGGGCTAAGAATGGATTTAGAGTGGCTCTGTGGAGAAGCACTTTGGCGTGATAATTGGTGAGAGACTCCATATGAGCCAGCACTGCATCCTTATAGCCCAGAAGATCAACTGCATCCTGGGCTGCATCAACAGAAGAGTGGCCAGCAGGGTGAAAGGAGCAACTGTTCCCCTTTGCTCTGCCCTCATGAAGCCTCATCTGTAGTACTGCAGTCAGGCCAGGGGCCTCCAGGGCAAGAAAGACATGGACTTGCTGTAGTAGGTCTAGAGGAGGCCATGAAGGCAATCAGAGTGCTGGAGCAGCTCTCCTATGAAAAAATGGGGAAATGGTTTTAAGTTGAGGGAGGGGAGATTTAGGTTGGATGTCAGGGAGAAGTTCTTGACAGAGTGGTGAGGTGCTGGAACAGTCTGCCAGAGAGGTTGTGGATGCCCCATCCCTAGAGGAGTTCAAGATCAGATTGGATGGGCCCTGGGCAGCCTGGTCTGGGATTAAATGGGGAGATTGGTGGTCCTGCATGTGGCAGGGGGGTTGGAGATTCATGATCCTTGAGGTCCCTTCCCACCCTGGCCATTCTGTGAATCTGTGATTCGGTGCAGCCAAATTGTGCTATGCTCCAGATGGGCTCAGCACATGTATTGTCTTTTGAAGATGCTGGCAGAAACTCTGAAAACCTCCAGACTATCCTAAATAATGACAAGCTAAAGATCTTCCATTAGACTCAGGCCCTCAACATCTTACCTGAATTTGCTGACCACCTTCCTGATCTTCTGCAAAGTGTAAGATTGAAATTTGGAACAAGAGAATTACTGGGCCAAGGATTTTAGTTTTTCTTATCACTGCATCATTTAAAGAGAAAAATAAAAAATAAAAATCTCTGGTTTGAATAAAGAATTTTTCTGTAAATGAGGATGTTAGTAGCCTTAACTGATGGCTTATGTATTGAAATTTCTTTGACGTTTTAGTTAACATTGGTTCCTGCTATTATAAATAAACCTATTAACACTGACTCAGCATAGAAATTACACCCGTTTTCATAGACACCCATTTCAGAACTGAATTAAAACAAACAAACAAAAAAAGTTGTATTTTGTTATTACTGAGAAATTCTTACTGTGACTCAAGTAATTTCTTTGTGGAGTGTTCACATACAGTAATGTTGTTGACCAAATGAGATTATGAAGGATATTTTTGTTCAGCAACAAGAAATCTGAATGCATCCCCTCACAATCACAGGTAAGACAGAATACTCTTGATCAGATTTTAGAATGAGCATCTGGGCAGACAACTCAGCTGCAACAGATTTATCAGAAGCTTTTTTGATGTTTCCACTCTGAACACTCACTTTCTTCCATGCCAGGAATGTCTCCAAGTTTCCATTCTAGTGAAGAAAAATCCTTTGTACCAGTTAGTAGCCTTACTCACAGACAGACTGCACCTTGAGGATGAGGACTAGTAGTTTTTCAGAGCACAATGAGCTGTAGGGCTACCCCATATACTGCTTTACACAGCATCAGTAGCTTCTGCCTTTAGCTATGGAAGACAGTCTATCTTGAATAGAAAACACTGTAACCTCCAAGAAATAACAGTAACAAAATGATAAAGTCCAGTTGTGCAAAGCTTGTCAATACACGATTGCTCCTGTATCATGATGTCAGAGAACTTCATGTATGCTATGAAGGATCTATTTGTACCTTACGCTGCACATTTCAGGGACAAAAGCATAAATAACACACTTACATTCTTACAAGATCAGGTAAGTAGTCCAGAGTCCTTTGACTCTTAAAAAAATGTGTAGGATAATCAGATTCTCACTATGAAGTTCAGTTCCATTGTGTGGAGATGGGGATTTTACTTTTAGTGTTTTTTTGTTTGTTTGTTTCTACTTTTTTTTTTTTTTTTTTTTTTTCCTGTTAAATATTTGGTTTGCTTCTTGGAAGAAGAGTTGGAACTAAGTCACTCATACTGGTATAATTTGTGGTGGAAAAATTTGTGGTGGTCTAAATATTTCTGCATTAATTATTTGCAAATTCATCCCAAGGTACAATCTTGCAATGCCAGAGAAATAAAGCAGACTATCAGAAAAAAACATCCTTTCATTGAAGCCAAGCAAGAGAACTTAATATATACATCATATTACAATAATTTACTGCTTTAATGACAGAGTGCTTCAAAATGTTTGCAGAGTGAACGTTTGTTTCAACTTCTAGCTTTTATCAAAAATCCCACAAGGCCAAATGAACTTCTGCCACCATACATCCCTTCCTAGTGCTCTTCTCCCCTCTAGCTGATTTTAGCAAAGGGCCGTATCTTCCTACTAATAGGACAAGAATGTCCCTACAGTTCTGCATTGTCTATAAGAACCTGCCAAAAGAACACTTGCTCACCGGCAAAAGAGCAAGCCCTCTCAAAAAGCAACAAACTTTGCTCAAAATAAAGAGGAAAGCTTGGCTAATTTTTTCAAGTAGCATTGCAGCAAAACACCCCAGCATGCATTTTTATTGTTTTCTTTTTATGAACAAACCATGTTTTGAGAAAAAGTCTGTACCATTTAAAATTTCTTTCTTTTCCCCAGAGTTGTAATTGGGCTCATTCTAGGACTCTTGGACATTGAATCCAGTACTGGGTTAATTTTCCAGGTTGTTTTCAAGTTCTATTTTTTGTATCACATGAAATGTTAGGTGTTGGTTACTCACTATCAGTTTCACATACAATTTGTATCTGAGTACTGTACTGTTGTTTCAGGATAATGAGAGAAGGGACAAATTTTCAAGGTAGAACAAAATTAAATTAGCAGTTGAGAAAATAAAAGCCATTTTGGTAAAAAGTGTGTGTTAAAGATGTCACACTCCCATGTTTGCTTTTCTGTAATAGTGTCCGATCCTAGCAGTAGAGATCAAAGGATATTACATTGTCCTCATGAATATTTTTCTGACATGCTCAACTCTTCTAGATTATGTTTGGCATGAGGATGAAGACAACGTGAAATACAAATCAGTACACTTATGCATGCAAAACTTAACTGTCAAAAAGATGTACCAACAATTCTGATTTCCTGCTTACTTAGAGCACAAAATCAGAATACAAAGGAATAGCTCAAGTTTTTGTCAAAAAAAAGAAACAAAAAACAAAAAACAAAAAACAAGAAACAAAAAACAAGCCAAATCAAGCCAAAACAAAACAAACAAACAAAAACACAATATGAGCCCATTAGAAACCACAGACTTCACTTTTAAGCTGATTACTGATGGTTTTGTCTGAGATTCCAATAGATCCTAGACCTATGCCATCACAAAATTTTTATTACCAATTGAAATTTCTTTAGAATGAGCTGAAATTTGTAATCTAGAAGCCTTATCTTGGGAAAGAATTTAAGAATCCATTTTCTTTTTCAAAAGAAAGAGTCTACTCAGAACTCATCACAGAATAAAATAAAAATAGAGATGTCTGTGTTTATTAGAACTAGCAAAGCTTGTTTACCTAAGCTTTTGTATCCCCTGGCTGATACTTAACAACACCTACTGGTGCAGAGTAAGCTCACACTATATTAAAAATTATAATGCCAAAATTTGGAAAAAGCTTCAGCTGGACTTGCCAAAGAAACACCAATAGAATTCCCAAGGTCTGATAAAATAAGAAAGCTGAGTTAAAGCTTTCCAAGAACTTTAACGTTCACACTGGCTCTTTTCCATGCAGATTCTCTGGTGTCTAACAAGAAGTATCCTTGAGCTACATTTTTTTTTTTTTCTTAAAAGGCACTATTAGTAGGGTCCTGCATATAGTTGCCCATTTTCACATTACACTAAATAAATTTAGTAAATCACTACCTTGCTATCAGACTTAGCTACCAGGGGTTAGTTATTTCAAAAGTCTATACTTTTTTTTTTTTTTTTTTCCCCCCTGTGGAGAAAATGCTAAAAAACATGCTGTGTATTCCTGGTGGTAATTCTAATTTGAACCAGATTTGTACGGTAAGACAAACTAAATGAACTGATGGTGAGAGAGAGCAGCTGGAATCTAGGCTTTATCAGGGCATTACGGGGCCCTGGAGATGCAGCAGAGAGAAAACATCTTGTCTTGTCACAGTTAAGCAGTAGGAATCCTGCTGTCTCTTCAGTAAAGCAAATAGAGAAGTAGAAGACTCAACTACAACTTCACTCCTGAAAGCAGCAGAAAGGACAGTAGCAGGGATTAGTTTTCCTCCTTCCCTTCTATGAACTGTTCTCTTCATAGGCAATTAGCTGGGCTTGTTTACAGGGGACAAATGGCTACACTTCTGCAGTCTTCCACGAACCAAGAACACAGGCAACCAATAAACATCTCATTTAGCTTCAATATTTACTTAGTTCTGAAAGCCTCTCTCAAGTCAAGTGCCATCTGAATCAGCACGTGGGCTAGCAGCATGCTTCGTATCCGTGGACTCTCGTGCCCTTCTAAAGATAGTAGAAAAATGAATTTCCTGTCTGTATGGATACTCTTGGTGAATTATTCCCAATGAGTATGTGCTGAATCAGATCCTTACTCAACAAGGCCTGATGGTCATCTACTGCATCTCCTGTCTCCTGTAACATTCCAATTCTAACATAATGTTTACTGCTATATTAAATGTTTGTCTGAGCTCTTTTGTTTTAGTGTTATCCTTTATTAGTATATTTAAAATATTAGTAGCCAGAGCTCATTCAGGATTACATGCCATTTATATAATAGATGATACAAAGCCATCAAGCCTGTCTTCTCTCATGATTTTTTTAAGCGTAAACTCACTTTCTATTTATGCTCTTTTTAAGATAATAATGTTTCCACCAGTGATTATTTGTTTTTTGCAGAAGAACACACTCCCCTGAAAGTCAGATACCCATAACTGTTATTACATTCATGTCATAGATAAGAAACCTACAGTTTAAACTGAATGAACTATGTTAGTCATGAAGTTTCTTTATACTGGACCATGAGTCAATCATGCTTTCTGCTACACTTCTGTGTCATAATGTCTCAGGAAACTATCTCAGAGGCTACCAAGCTGATCCTGAAAGTATCAGTCACTGTTTTTGCTTCTGTGAAAAGGCCAGGCTGGGTGAGGGTTTGTTTTGGACAACAGGTATGCAATGGACAAACGTCATCCAGCAAAACCACAGGACAGCTCAACCTGCTCCTCCATGCGTCAAGATGAAAACTCAACAAGCACTTTGTCAGTCTTTCCCTTTCAGCAAATTTCAGCGCATCCACAATATTCATTAACAGTTAATTTCCCTGAAACCCAAGGAAGGATTTTTTTCCCTGCATTTTCTTTTAGAAAAAGCCCCGAGCCAACTGTTCAGCACTGATTTAAGTGGTGTCACAGTGCTCCACATTCACTGATGATCTCTGCCCCCACCTTTTAGGCAGATGAAGAGATCAAAAGCAGAGTAATAAATAAAATGTGAAGGCAAGATACTTAACTCTAATAATTAATGTATCTCATTTAGGGGTTTATGTACTGAGGAAGATTGCCCAATGTTTTCTTTTCACAGCAGAAATAATACGAGCATTTTTAAATTCCTTTAATTTTTTGAAATGTCAAAAAAGCATCTACACACACACACTTTTATAAATCCTGCTCTGCAGAACAGTGACATCAAAGTGGTTCGAAGTTTTATTTTTTATTTTTATTTTTATTTTTTCTAACCTCTGAAGGTAATCAGCTACGCTGTGCTAATGGATCTGGGATATGACCAGAGGCAATTGTCACAAGTTTCCTAATGCTGACCAGGGGAGAATGAAGGAACACTAATGGTTCCTCATTGTTGTTGCAAAAGGAAACTCGGCAAGAGAAAAAATCAAAAGCTTATTTCTCAAAATATTTGATTTCCTAACAGCAAAGAAGAGTACTGTGGAATAGAGATCTAGACTTTGTGACTCAATTTATCATTAAAACCTAACTGTCCTAGCAGACTCACCTGCGCAAAAAGTAAATTTCAACATGTCAATGTCTTTTTCTCATTTTTCATTTTATTTTTTCTCTTTGAAACATGAATTTTGCTAATAATCTTTTTCAGGATATCTTTTACCAGGTGAACAGTTGGTCCAATTTTAAAACACCATTTCTTCCATAGTTTCTCATCTATAGGGTTTTAAATAAAATACTGGAATAAACTACAGAAACATGAATTGTGTTTTTGTTGTTGTTTGTTTGTTTGTTTGTTTGTTTTTTCCACTATGGGTTATCTCTTTCTTTTTTATGTACAAACCTGTAATAGACCTTATAGCTCTATCCCAAGACCCTACACAAGAACTGAACTTCCTCTTCCAGAACACAAAACTGAGCAGAAATCTACAATTCTTGTATTTTAAGAGCAAAACCATTAAATTTCTGCAGCTCAAGGTGTAAATATGAAGGCAGCAGGAAGATACAGACACTGCTGGAAGAGAATTATCAGTTGTCCTATTCTGGGAGATCTGGTAAAAGCAATCTGTGATTTTCTGCCAGCAGGGAGAATTTCGCAGTTTCAAAAAAATATCTTCAGTTGTGAACTGTATTCTGCTGTGATGGAAAAAAGAAACCAACAGATTTTTTCCTCATTTAGATGTAGTGTACATGCTTTATCTTCTATCTCTACTTATTTACTACTAATAATCTCTCTAAAAGTATAAGAATTTTGCCAATAATGAAAGAGAATTTCCCACTAGTAGTTTAGGGGAAAATTTATAATTTCAAACATTTACATAAAAATATTTGTAAACATTTGCTATGGCAAGCTTGACCTTAATAAAGACTAATTCTGGTTGAAAATTAAAAAAGAATCAAACACTGTAGGTTGCCCAGGGCCATCCATGCCTGGACTGCTGTACTTCTCAGTGGGTCCTTGACAATTGTGTTGTGCATCTCTTGATTTTAATTTCAAATTAAAATTTCAAATTCAAATTTTCTTGATTTTAATCTTCAAAAGGCTGTTATTAATTTTGAGGGGGAAATTGCATTTCTATTAAAATAAATAATGATTTGATGAATTTAAAAATAACTTTTATACAGTATCCTCCTCTTGTGGCACAAACCTGGATTAGCAAATCATATCTATGTTGTATCCGTTTAGATTACATTAATTTTGCTCAACACTGGCACAAAGGAGTGCCATGGCACTTACAGATTAGCCCAGTATACCATGCAACTGGTAACAAGATGCTGTACTATACAGAACTACAGCACCTTTTCTGAAACTACTAGAGCTATTTAGCCATGGAAGCTTTTTCTGCAGCAAGCCATGTCTACAAATACCAACTTCAAATCTTGACAAATGCATCCTCATATTTTAAACCACTAGCCACCTAACAGTGTGCTACCTACTGCAGCACAACAATGATTTAGAAGAAAGGACTCCAACTGCAGCATCTTCTTGCAGTTGTGTGTCCCTGAACGAGTGGTGTTGGTCTGGCCAAAGAGGACTCTACATCTTCTGTGAGACTCTACAGGTTTGCAGCTTCTTGTAAAATGGCTTTGGTCTGCTCAGCAAAGGCTCCTTAGTCATCAGTTAGAGCCAGTTTCCAAAGCACTGGTTGTCCCCTCATAGCATTTTTGCTAGTTTTAAATTAACTAGAATTGTGTACGCAGTTTGATGAAGCAATTGATACCATGCTTGGGCATAACAGCATTACGTATACACCAGTTGTTTTTTTTCCCATTATTTCTCTAGAAATTTTCCATGTTATGGAAAGATCATTATGATATGGTGCTCAGGTCACTCAATGATCTCAAGAGATCCTATCCAACCCCTACAATTCAGAAATTCTGTGATTCTTTACTTCTTGCAAATAAGACAATTTGATAAAACAGGAAAAAGCCTATAAAAAAAGTGGCATTGCAGACAGCTTTCAAGAGTAAGTTGTTGTTAAGCAGACTCTTTTTAATTATTTGATCATTAGTATTAATTCACCAGCAATCTTTATTGTATTACATATGTGATACTAATACAACTAATCTTTTCTAATTTTCTAATACAATTGATCTTTTCTATACTGGCCATACTTTCACAGATCTCTCTTAGATGCAGTAAAACTTTTTAATCACCTGAACAAATTTCTTCATCTGAAGCCTGTATTAAATCACTGGGTGCACAAACATGGACAATGGACTAATGTCTTCTACCATCTGATTTCATATCTAATTAATATCGCCTCCTTGCTATAAGTTACTAATGTCACTACCTTGCTGACAAAAAAAAAAAAAACAAAAAAAAACAAAAAAAACCCAAACAAACAAAAAACAAAACAGAACAAAAAAATGTTGAAAAAAGGTTGAAGGAAAAAGAGCTAAGGCAGTTCAAACAGTTAAAATTGCTGATCTGAGCTGAATTAGCTGTTTTTGTCTGGATCATACTAGGAAGCACATGCAAAAAAAGAAAATACTTCACTGCAAGATAAATTTGGGCAGTAACTTTTAGCAGCCTGTAGTAACCTCTGTGATAGGAATCTTAAAGAGGACATCTGCTTGTGGTTTTAAAAAATGATATTCCCCTAAAAACTTAAACAGAAATCAAAGTAAGACCTGTGGTGCTCCTAAGTGTAGGTAGACTGAGTTCAGCTTGAGAACAACTCCAGTGGTTATTCTAATTACTAAAACATGAAACTGAAACATAGTTATTTCTTATAAGATGACACAATGAATGTTTGGTGACTTTCCTACAACATTATTCCTGCAACCCTTAATATTTCTGATCAGTATGCTTTATTGTATTTCCATTTAATCAGGAAATACACAAGAAAAACAGTTATATATTTTGTGAAGGGAGGAATGGAGGAAGGGAGGCAAGGAAGAAGGGATGGAGGGAGGGAGGAAAGGAAGAAGGGATGGAGGGAGGGAGGGAGAGAGAGGAAGGAAGGAAGGAAGGAAGAGAGGGAATGAGACAGGGAAGGAAAGGAAGGAAGGAATGGAAGGAAAGGAAGGAAAGGATGGAACAAGGGAGAAAGGAAGGTAAGGAAGGAAAGGGAGAAAAGGAAAGAAGAAGGGAAGGTGGGAAGGGAGGAATGGAGGAAGGGAAGGAAGGAAGAAGGGAAGGAGGGAGGGAAGGAGAGAGAGGAAGGAAGGAAGGAAGAAAGGGAATGAGAGAGGGAAGGAAAGGAAGAAAGGAAAGGATGGAAAGGAAGGAATGAATAGAAGGAAAGGAAGGAAAGAGAGGAGAGGGAGGAAAGTAAGGAAAGGAAAGGAAGGAAAGGAAGGAAGAAGGGAAGGTAGGAAGGCAGGAATGGAGGAAGGGAGGAAAGGAAGAAGGGATGGAGGGAGGGAGAAAAGGAAGAAGGGGTGGAGGGAGGGAGGGAGAGAGAGGAAGGAAGGAAGGAAGAGAGGGAATGAGAGAGGGAAGGAAAGGAAGGAAGGAATGGAAGGAAAGGAAGGAAAGGATGGAAGAAGGGAGGAAGGAAGGTAAGGAAGGAGGGAGGGAGGGAGGGACAGAGGGAGAGACGGAAGGGAAGGTAGGAATGAATAGAAGGAAAAGAAGGAAAGGAAGGAATGAATAGAAGGAAAGGAAGGAAAGGAAGGAAACGGAGGAAAGGAAGAAAAAGAAGGAAGGGAAGGAAAGGAAGGAAAGGATGGAAGAAGGGAAGGTGGGAAGGGAGGAATGGAGGAAGGGAGGAAAGGAAGAAAGGATGGAAGGAGGGAGGAAAGGAAGAAAGGATGGAGGGAGGGAGGGAGAGAGAGGAAGGAAGGAAGGAAGAGAGGGAATGAGAGAGGGAAGGAAAGGAAAGAAGGAATGGAAGGAAAGGAAGGAAAGGATGGAAGAAGGGAGAAAGGAAGGTAAGGAAGGAGGGAGGGAGGGAGGGACAGAGGGAGAGACGGAAGGAAAGGAAGGAATGAATAGAAGGAAAGGAAGGAAAGGAAGGAATGAATATAAGGAAAGGAAGGAAAGGAAGGAATGAATATAAGGAAAGGAAGGAAAGGAAGGAAACAAAGGAAAGGAAGGAAAAGAAGGAAGGGAAGGAAAGGAAGGAAAGGATGGAAGAAGGGAAGGTGGGAAGGGAGGAATGGAGGAAGGGAGGAAAGGAAGAAAGGATGGAAGGAGGGAGGAAAGGAAGAAGGGATGGAGGGAGGGAGGGAGGGAGAGAGAGGAAGGAAGGAAGGAAGAGAGGGAATGAGACAGGGAAGGAAAGGAAAGAAGGAATGGAAGGAAAGGAAGGAAAGGATGGAAGTAGGGAGGAAGGAAGGTAAGGAAGGAGAGAGGGAGGGAGGGACAGAGGGAGAGACGGAAGGAAAGGTAGGAATGAATAGAAGGAAAGGAAGGAAAGGAAGGAAAGGAAGGAAAGGGAGAAAAGGAAGGAAGAAGGGAAGGTGGGAAGGGAGAAATGGAGGAAGGGATGAAGGGAAGAAGGGATGGAGGAAGGGAGGGAGAGAGGAAGGAAGGAAGGAAGAGAGGGAATGAGACAGGGAAGGAAAGGAAAGAAGGAAAGGAAAGAAAGGAAGGACAGGAAGGAAAGGATGGAAGAAGGGAGGAAGGAAGGTAAGGAAGGAGGGAGGGAGGGAGCAACAGAGGGAGAGAGGGAAGGAAAGGAAGGAATGAATAGAAGGAAAGGAAGGAAAGGAAGGAATGAATAGAAGGAAAGGAAGGAAAGGTAGGAATGAATAGAAGGAAAGGAAGGAAAGGAAGGAAAGGGAGGAAAGGGAGAAAAGGAAGGAAGAAGGGAAGGTGGGAAGGGAGGAATGGAGGAAGGGAAGAAGGGAAGAAGGGATGAAGGGAGGAGGGAGAGAGGAAGGAAGGAAGGAAGAGAGGGAATGAGAGAGGGAAGGAAAGGAAAGAAGGAAAGGAAGGAAAGGAAGGACAGGATGGAAGAAGGGAGGAAGGAAGGTAAGGAAGGAGGGAGGGAGGGAGGGACAGAGGGAGAGACGGAAGGAAAGGAAGGAATGAATAGAAGGAAAGGAAGGAAAGGAAGGAAAGGAAGGAAAGGGAGGAAAGGAAGGAAGACGGGAAGGTGGGAAGGGAGGAATGGAGGAAGGGAGGAAGTGAAGAAGGGATGAAGGGAGGAGGGAGAGAGGAAGGAAGGAAGGAAGAGAGGGAATGAGAGAGGGAAGTAAAGGAAAGAAGGAAAGGAAGGAAAGGAAGGAAAGGAAGGAAAGGATGGAAGAAGGGAGGAAGGAAGGTAAGGAAGGAGGGAGGGAGGGAGGGACAGAGGGACAGAGGGAGAGACAGAAGGAAAGGAAGGAATGAATAGAAGGAAAGGAAGGAAAGGAAGGAAAGGGAGGAAAGGGAGGAAAGGGAGAAAAGGAAGGAAGAAGGGAAGGTGGGAAGGGAGGAATGGAGGAAGGGAAGAAGGGAAGAAGGGATGAAGGGAGGAGGGAGAGAGGAAGGAAGGAAGGAAGAGAGGGAATGAGACAGGGAAGGAAAGGAAAGAAGGAAAGGAAAGAAAGGAAGGACAGGAAGGAAAGGATGGAAGAAGGGAGGAAGGAAGGTAAGGAAGGAGGGAGGGAGGGAGCAACAGAGGGAGAGAGGGAAGGAAAGGAAGGAATGAATAGAAGGAAAGGAAGGAAAGGAAGGAATGAATAGAAGGAAAGGAAGGAAAGGAAGGAATGAATAGAAGGAAAGGAAGGAAAGGAAGGAAAGGGAGGAAAGGGAGAAAAGGAAGGAAGAAGGGAAGGTGGGAAGGGAGGAATGGAGGAAGGGAAGAAGGGAAGAAGGGATGAAGGGAGGAGGGAGAGAGGAAGGAAGGAAGGAAGAGAGGGAATGAGAGAGGGAAGTAAAGGAAAGAAGGAAAGGAAGGAAAGGAAGGAAAGGATGGAAGAAGGGAGGAAGGAAGGTAAGGAAGGAGGGAGGGAGGGAGGGACAGAGGGAGAGACGGAAGGAAAGGAAGGAATGAATAGAAGGAAAGGAAGGAAAGGAAGGAAAGGAAGGAAAGGGAGGAAAGGGAGAAAAGGAAGGAAGAAGGGAAGGTGGGAAGGGAGGAATGGAGGAAGGGATGAAGGGAAGAAGGGATGGAGGGAGGGAGGGAGAGAGGAAGGAAGGAAGGAAGAGAGGGAATGGGAGAGGGAAGGAAAGGAAGGAAGGAGGAATGGAAGGAAAGGAAGGAATAGCTGGAAGAAGGGAGGAAGGAAGGTAAGGAAGGAGGGAGGGAGGGAGCAACAGAGGGAGAGACGGAGAGGAGAGGAGAGGAGAGGAGAGGAGAGGAGAGGAGAGGAGAGGAGAGGAGAGGAGAGGAGAGGAGAGGAGAGGAGAGGAGAGGAGAGGAGAGGAGAGGAGAGGAGAGGAGAGGAGAGGAGAGGAGAGGAGAGGAGAGGAGAGGAGAGGAGAGGAGAGGAGAGGAGAGGAGAGGAGAGGAGAGGAGAGGAGAGGAGAGGAGAGGAAAAAGGCAAGGCAAGAAGGGAAGGGAAGGGAAGGGAAGGGAAGGGAAGGGAAGGGAAGGGAAGGGAAGGGAAGGGAAGGGAAGGGAAGGGAAGGGAAGGGAAGGGAAGGGAAGGGAAGGGAAGGGAAGGGAAGGGAAGGGAAGGGAAGGGAAGGGAAGGGAAGGGAAGGGAAGGGAAGGGAAGGGAAGGGAAGGGAAGGGAAGGGAAGGAAGGGAAGGGAAGGGAAGGGAAGGGAAGGGAAGGGAAGGGAAGGGAAGGGAAGGGAAGGGAAGGGAAGGGAAGGGAAGGGAAGGGAAGGGAAGGGAAGGGAAGGGAAGGGAAGGGAAGGGAAGGGAAGGGAAGGGAAGGGAAGGGAAGGGAAGGGAAGGGAAGGGAAGGAAAGGAAAGGAAAGGAAAGGAAAGGAAAGGAAAGGAAAGGAAAGGAAAGGAAAGGAAAGGAAAGGAAAGGAAAGGAAAGGAAGGGAAAGGAAAGGAAGGGAAAGGAAAGAGGGAGGGAGGGAGGGAGGGAGGGGAGAAGGGAGGGAGGGGAGAAGGGAGGAAGGGAGGGTGGGTGGAAGGAAGGAACGGATGGATGGAGGGGGGAGGGAGGGAGAAAGGGAAGAAAAGCAAGGAAGGAAAGGAAGGGAAGGAAGGGAAGGAAGGGAAGGAAGGGAAGGAAGGAAGGAAGGAAGGAAGGAAGGAAGGAAGGAAGGAAGGAAGGAAGGAAGGAAGGAAGGAAGGAAGGAAGGAAGGAAGGAAGGAAGGAAGGAAGGAAGGAAGGAAGGAAGGAAGGAAGGAAGGAAGGAAGGAAGGAAGGAAGGAAGGAAGGAAGGAAGGAAGGAAGGAAGGAAGGAAGGAAGGAAGGAAGGAAAAGGAAGGAAGGAAGGAAGGAAGGAAGGAAGGAAGGAAGGAAGGAAGGAAGGAAGGAAGGAAGGAAGGAAGGAAGGAAGGAAGGAAGGAAGGAAGGAAGGAAGGAAGGAAGGAAGGAAGGAAGGAAGGAAGGAAGGAAGGAAGGAAGGAAGGAAGGAAGGAAGGAAGGAAGGAAGGAAGGAAGGAAGGAAGGAAGGAAGGAAGGAAAAGGAAGGAAAAGGAAGGAAGGAAGGAAGGAAGGAAGGAAGGAAGGAAGGAAGGAAGGAAGGAAGGAAGGAAGGAAGGAAGGAAGGAAGGAAGGAAGGAAGGAAGGAAGGAAGGAAGGAAGGAAGGAAGGAAGGAAGGAAGGAAGGAAGGAAGGAAGGAAGGAAGGAAGGAAGGAAGGAAGGGAATATGGTAAATGCAAACATATGAAAATATGGCACTCAGTAATAGCATTATATAGTCACATTTAAAGATAAACTTCTATGAAGATAGTTTCTCCATGTCCTATTGCATTTACTGTTGAAAAGGCGCAGTGATTATACAGGTGTTGTAAGGAAGAGAGAAGAAAATGCAGAAGCTGGCTGTACTTTCTGTACGAAACTGACCGCCCAAGCCATTTTTGTGGTGCTGGTACTGAGAAGCCAAGAACCAGTGGTAAAGAACAGATGGTATAACCATTGTTTGAAATACAGCCTTTATTTTAAACAGCAAATCCAAATACCTAACTCAAGTTCAAATTTACGACAGGAGTGAGCGGAAATTCTGAAGAATCTTCTCATCTGACAAAACGAATAAACTGAAAAAAGTACTTGTTCTTTCAAAATCATCAGTAAAATGCAGAGAGGAATCACTTTAAGTGTCTCCCAGCAGTTACTGAGAGGCTGTTGGTGAGATGTTCTAGTCCTTCCAGCCCTTGCTCCAGTCCCAGAGGTGTAACACAAGATAATGCAAAGTCTGTACACTCATGTTTCAGACAACGGATCAAAATTACTTTGCAGAGTAGAATACAACAGATGAAGGATTGTTTGTAAGTAAAAATCAAAGCAGAAATAAATAAATAAAAAAAGCCACAATACATTGTGATGTTAAAAAATAAACGTAAAATTGAGTTATGGAAGTCAACTAATAGCTTCTTTTCTTTCTTTCTTTCTTTTTTTTTTTTTTTTTTTTTTTTTTTTTTTTTTTTTTTAAGCAAAATATGAATAATGGTATAGTTCTAGCCCCATTAACTAAATATACTGTGGACTTCAGTATTTCCAGTGACTATGTTTTAAAATCAAAACAAACACTTCTTGAGTTCTGGGAACCAATAGTATTTCTCCTGCTGTAGTTAGGATGTTAATAGCTGAGTGTAGCAGAACTCCTTCACAAGTTACTGAAGAAGTCAGCTCACATAAATGAAACACAAGTACTCCAAATTTTGCCAAGAGGGAACAGACAATTTATGATACTCTCATTTAACATTCAGCTATGGGAAGTTTCAAGTTAAGAGAACACAATTTTTTGATATGCATCTCATTTATATTTTAAGGACTTAGGTTCATTTTTTAACTTGGATAAAAAAAAGCATTAATGCCAATTTTTCAGGGGAGTAAAGTTAAACAGGAAAGCAACAGTTTATATTCAACCACTGCATGAATTTATAGGTACATATTAATAGGAGGTCCAAAGACAATGACAAAATAGAATATGAAAAAGTAAAATAAAATGTGTGAATGATGTTCTTCCAGCAATAGACAAATACAAATAAAAAATGTTTTTGGATTGCAAAGGAAGCAAATGCGAATTATGAAGAAACCAACTGTCACCATACTAATAAAAGACAAAGTAAGAAGCCCCAAAACACATGCAGGCCCTTTACTTTCTGGCTGCCTAGTCTCTATGGCGTACCTGCACAACTCATGCTATATGTCATTTAAGTACTGACTTGACATGGTCCTGGACAACATGGTTTACATCACACTACTTAAGCAGGGGATTTGACTGGACTTGCAGAGGTCCCTGCCAACCTCAGCTTTCCTGTGATGCTGTACAAGTCCTTAAATGAAGGAGTATCAGTTGTTTCTGATGGCAGTATTCATACCAAGCTTCCTGTAGTATACTGAGGAAGATTTCTCAGAGGAGGGGACACAAAATGACAAATACAGTTGATCACAAACATTCTGTTTAATTGTTTTCAAAGTACCTGTTGAAGATAATGAAATGCAATGAAGTATATATGAGCTAATTCTGAAAAAGAATAAGATTAGCTATAGAACAAGAACAGATCTGCAACCTGACTAGATTCCAGAATGAGAGAATGAGCTTTTCAAAATGAAACAAGTAGAAAAAGGGAAGAAATCCTAGATGAAAAGCACATAAAACTTTTCAAAGGAAAAAAACACAGCAAAGCCTCATCTCTAATGAATTCTGTGGCAAAAATCACACTGATTGCAACAAATCAAAATTTCACTAAAGAACCCCTCCAGAACAAATTGTCAGTGATGCTAATAAGGAATGAGTACTAGAAGCGGCAAAATGACAGTGCTGTTTGTATTTTCTTATTTTAGGATCTGAAAGTTAAGGTGCTACTATGTATCACAATCTGTTTACTGAAATGACCTTTTTTTGGTTAAGGCTTTTCAAGAGTTACCATTCACTAAGCACGTAATGTTAGTGCTAGTTACACATAACTCTTCTTCTAGCACTTACTGAAAAAAGACTATGTGAAAGACTACTTTAGAAAAACTTCCCATGAGAAATACAGCATACAGCACACTTTTGCTGGCTTCTTGTACCATCTGGAGAATGGCACATGGTACCTTTGTTGAGAGTTTCAGACTTGCAACATTCCTAATTGATTATTTCAAAAGGAATGTTTACCTTGTAAAAACACAATTAACCTAGTAGCAAGCTGATACAAGCAAAGTGGCTGAACCTTCTACCATAAGAAATACTAAATCAGGCTTTTAATTTTAGGTAAATTATCTTAATTTCTTTAACATAACTAATATAATACAGTAAAGCACATCCTTATCTTAATTGATTTTGTAACTTGTTTTAATCTTAAGCACTGAACAGTGTTCTGCTGTAAATTCCATTTAGTCTAATGTAAAAAAAAGGCTTTTGCTTTTTTAAGGCAAGAGTATTACACTCACAGTCATAATTCTAACACCTTATCCTCTCTGCTACGGTATTCTGTGCAATGGAAAATATATATAAAAAAAAGAAGGGCTACATCTTTGTCAATAGGCAGATACTAGTAATTTTACTGAGAGTACACTCATTTAGATGATGAGGATGTGACCAATGGCTTCCATTGTTTACACAAATGTACTAAAGCACGCTGACACAACTGAATTCAATTTCACAAGTAAGTAGCTAAATAAATATATCAATTTATTAAAGCAAACTTGCCACATTTTCTTGTGAGATTAGACAAGTGGTTGAGGACTGGTAGAGGATTAAATTGTGCAAGAAAAGTGTAAGTGCTTAAAATAAACTGCAAAGATAGTGTGAGCAATAGGGGCAAAAAAAAACACTTTTCTTGGCTGCTGCACCAGTTTCTCTCTGCTGAAGTGGGGCTGCCAATATAGCTTGATATTAGTACTTCAATAGCTTGGAAAATTGCTAGCTTTGACCGTGGGAAGGTAAAAGACCTGAGCATTTAAAAGCTTTTGAGCAATTCCTAGTATAAAAAGAAATAAAATCTTTCTCTCCCATCCCTTAAAGTTGAAGGAGAACATAGTCCAAAGGCATCAAGAGAAGGATATAAAAATTCTCTGAAAACAAGACAGATTAATCTATCTGAAGACAGACAGATTGAACTGACCAAAGAATTCCTGGGTCTCTACGTTCTACAGATCACAAACCTGAAATAGCACAAACCTGTTTCTGAGAATATTGCTAAGGTTTAATAATAATACTTGATATCAAATCTTTTTTTTTTTTTTTTTTTTTTTTTTTTTAAGCAAGCCATACAATGCACAACTGTTCTTGCCATCAACCTGCATGCACCAGCAAATGGATTTTTAGATTTAATGGAAAATACAAGAGTGACTGGCAGAATATGACAATCATTAGAAAAGCAAATGGACAGAAAAATGACTCAGGTTAAATTCCATTTATTTCAAAGAAATGAACAACTATAGCTGGAAATGACAGTCTTTTTCTCAAGTGCTGCATATAGCTTGTTTAATACACTTAAAACAAGAAAGCCAACAGGACCCTCAGCTTACCACGGGAGACTACAGAAATACTTAGAACTACAAGTAGCACGCACACCCAAATTACATATTGCAATACTCACAATAGTTGACCTGCTCCACAATGCAGAAGCCAATTATTCCTGGCAAGCACTCCCACTGCGCCTTCCAGCTCTCAATCATTTATGTGTGGAGTTGTACCACACCAAAAGAACACAGTCATAAATCCTTTAAATACTTGCAGATGAAGATCAAATGGAAAAAAATATACTACCTTTTGGACCAAAGAAAATTTCAAATACAGTAGCATTCATCTGCTCAAAGGTGTTACCAATGGAGAACTTTGCAAGAAGACCAGTTTGGATAGACTGATAAGTTTAATATCAACTCTTTATTTTATGTTATACTGTAGAGCAATAAAGTAAGGACATTACCTGAAAAAAAAAAAAAAAATCAAGTAGCTAAATTTTGATGGAAATTACTTGCATATTCCCATAGGAGTTTGGTCACTAGTTGGTGTCAGCGGAGCTACTTATTATAGACTATAAAAAAATCACAGGACTCCAACTGAACTTCTGTTTCTAGTGCAAATAACCGTAGTGCATTAGATTAGAAACAGTTCATGATCTAAGATATCCATATTCCAACAAATACAGAAGTACAAAGAGGCAAAATAAGGTGCCCAACTCAATACTACCTACCTTGTTTGTGCCACAACTCTGAATAGAAGCTAGGTCTCTGGAATGCTGTCCAGGACTTACATGGGGTTCACTCTGCCTCAGAAGTGACAAGACTGTTCCTAGGTATGATTTAATTTTCAAAATTTTCTATTTTTCTTCATAATATGAAAATTCTTTGGGGGGCATAATCAGACCTGCAGCTTAAGTCACACAATAATCACTTTGGGGCACAATCTGGCTTGCAGCTCAATTTAATATGGTGGTGACGACAAGTTCTAAGAGAAAATAAAAGATATATCTAACTCAAGTGTTCCATAACACTGCACCACCAAGGGCTGTGATATTTGAATGACAGTCTTTAATGTACCCAAATGAGCAAAATGTTATGCTTGGGAAAGGAGCAAGTGTTCCATTTATATCTGCTGTAATAAATAAGAATAAAGGAGTTTTCCACTTGAGGCAGCTAGGGAATCAAATTAAAGAATTAAGATCTGCTTGCTTATCATAAGAATAACTTCAATGTTAGCAAAACAGTGAAGCAGAAGGAAGAAAATCTGAAAGAATAGGATGTGAGAAGAAATGTAACCTCTGTAGTATTCAGAGGGAATATGATATACTTGTCGGGTTGCCTTTGTGCTAACATAGGTCACAATTTGCTGATATAAACACAATTAATGGCTTACAATAGTTATCACACAGCAGTCCTACGTCAGGCCTCAAAAAACACAAAGTTTTTGGCAAAGAAAATAAGCACATTGGTGCCAATGTTGAAGGGGACTGTGCAATTAACTTGGGCAGAAAACAAAAAATGACGACATCTAGTTTATAAGCTCTTAATCAAAGTGATCAGCATAGCAAAAACCTTCAGATGCTTGGGCTATGTAACCAAACGTGGCACAGAAAATGCTGAAACTAAAGCAGAGGAATTTTCTCTTGTTCTTTGAAGGCATGAGAAGTTCAAGAAAACAAAAGTTAAGTTTTCCATTTTCATAGTATTTTTTTAAGATGTAAATTATGATTTCAGGAGGAACAGATGACACATTTCAGCCACACGCTATAACATGCAATTTGATCTTCAAATATAAGACTGTATTACTATAATATACCACATCATCAGGAATGGGCTGATTGATGGGATGAGAACACACCAAAGCATGTGGCCTTAATGTGTGACCAAAGAACATGCTCAGCTAATCCACCACAAATGCAGTTCCTGTCAACTAAAACTTGTCCTGAATCAATCAGTAGTCAGAAGTTAGAAGTAGAAAGTTATATTGTTCTATAATAACCTTCCAAATGATTCAATCCTAACACATATGAAGGCATAGCTAAAGCACAGCCCCCAGAATTGCTAATTTACACTTTAAGTGCTTTGGGAAACCTACAGATCACTGACGCCTATAACAAAAGGGCTGTTTTGGGTTAGCCCAGCAATGCTGTACTTCACATCACACCCTCCACAGGTCACTGCGACAAGGGCTCTGCCCTTGAATCCTCACATTTGGTGTTGCCCCAAAACAAGACTAAGGTTCATTTTTGCAGACTTTTAAGTTCACCCACCCTTTCTCAAGTACTTTAATGCCAATGCAGGTAGTTTTTTGTATAATTATTAGAAAAAATTCAGAGTTCTTCCATTCACTATTTTCCATGACTAAATAATTTACCATGCACCTGTAATACCAGTTTCTTATTAAACTGAAACTATAAGCCTGTGTCACAAATTCATTAGCAACAATTCTTTTACTGATATTCCTCTTAATTTTACACAGATCATCACATCACCCCCTAGACATAAACTACAGAGGATTTCATTGCACCACTCTGACTTAAAAAACCCCACTCAGGAGCACTGCCTGATCTACTCAGATTAGCATTTTCACCACTGAACACAAGTGTAACAACAAACACATGGTTAAAGCTCTCTAATGTGTGTAAAAATGTAGAACCACTCACCCAAAGTCACCCCATTCAGAGCAACAAAACATGTAAAGGCAGTCAGTGATGAAGACTAAGATCAAAATCTTGCCTAACACAGTCACTGAAAGACTGATGCCAGAAAGTGGTTTAGTACCTGTGCGCTTGCACGCTTAAGTCCAGTCTGCCTCACTTTGTCTTACTGAGTCTATCTGTCCTGGTATTCTGATGGAGCTTTCTTTCCACAAATGCTTAATTACAAATTGCCACAACACAGTATAGTAGTGTTAAGTCCAAGTTTAATTTCTCCTTCGCTCCAAGTATAAATTTCCTTTAAAATGATTGTAATTTCAATTATTTAATCTTTCTTTTGAATAATGATTGGAAAACAAATTTCCACCAAAGTACAAACTGTGCTTAAGTCCTTGCTATTTAGCCACACAATGTACAAATTAAGGCTTTTGAGGAAGGTTAAATATGTTTATTTATTTGCAAAGCAAACTGCAATTGAACAGGAAGAAACTACAACACAAATACTTTTCTGATTCCATACAATGCCTCTTTCACACTGTGAAAGATTCCTATCAAACCAAAGTGCTCTGCAAGATAATTAAAAACCCCACAGCAACTCTTATGGCACTAATGAGGTAAAGAATAATGTCAGCCAACATCCTCTGGTAAGAAAGTTAAAAGCTGAAGGGAGAGGATATATAATGTCAGTAAACTTCAAAGAGACTGCCAAGTTCAAATGTAAACAACAATACAGTTCTAATTAGTGGTTTGTAATGATGTCATTTCACAGTCTGATGTCAGGCTCGAAGAAAACAAGACACAGGCAGTAGAGGCAAATACATTTGTCCAAAGTCCACAAGAAATGTCTGTGTTTTCCCCATACAATTAAATTTTAAAAAAAAAAAAAAAAACACCTCAACATTGAAACAAACAAAAGCAGTACCCATAGCAGGATGATTATTAAATTTTTAAAAGCTATTACTCTGTATATGGTAGCATTTTCAATTTTTTTCTTGAGGTGGTGGCTTTAGTTCTTTGCTGTTCTTGCTGTTTGTTATTTTTCTATTCTGTCTTTTGGAACTTGCTGACAGAAAAGGACATTTTTGTAACAGTTAACATAGCCCTGCGAATATAATGTTAATGGAACAAAGAGATATTGATTTCATGTTTCCTTTCAGTTGCATTTTTAATGTTCTAACAAAGTATCAAGGGGGGGAAAAAAGTGTTTTATTATTTTATTTTCAAGCTAAGCAGAAAAATGACCTTTAAAACAATCTCTGTATACTCAACTTAGAGGATAACTAATAGTTTCAATTGTTGAACATTTTCTAAGCTATTACAAAATCTGTATGCTATGCTCTTATTTCATACCCTGTGTTGCTGTTACTTCTTTTATCAGAAACCATGCAAAAGCACGTATTCTTGTTTCTCTGACAAGCAAGAAGCACAACTATAAAGTCAGCATGCCATTTTCACCCTTCCAGTTTCCTTAAGCTTAGTGTGAGCAAGATTTCATGACAGTACTGGCCAATTCATGATTATTAGTTAAGTGAAGTTACCAAAGAACCTTAAATTCTGCAAATAGTTAACAATGGGACAAGAGCTTTCTTATTTTTCCCTTGATACTGCCAAAAAGATCCTATGTATCATTGTTCCTATTGACCAAATATAACTCACTTCAGGCTTGAAAAACTGTTGCTTTTGCTTTTAATGCTGTTAGCACTGATTGCAGAACATAAAAGTTCAGGCTTGCACAAGCAAATATAGAAAATAAATAGCTCCTGTGATGTACATGTATTAAACTACTCAAGGAACATCTACAAGCATATAATTTGCCTAATTTTCTTCAGGCAATAGGAAAGCTATAAAAATCAATGCAATTACAATAAGAGTAACAAGAGCCCAGTTACTTGGGAACGATTTTGGAGGTCAAGTGAGAAGAGATAAGAATAGCTCATGCATAGCACCAGGATGTGGCTTACAAGACCAAAGTGACAACTTCCATCAAGACAGCAAAAAGGGAGAGCTGAGGTGAATTTCTGTCACCCTGCTTTCACATACATAGCATTCTGTCCAAATGTTAGCAAAGCTATCACATTACTTTCACCAAAACTGTGTCTGTAAATTCCCTACTGCTCAGAAAACACCAAAACCTTCCATAACTGTGTCTGTCACTATGTTAGGTCTGCTGTCTCTCATGCCAAATAATACTGCCAAAGTTTTTGGCTTTCCTTTTCTTCATAAACCATCACTTTGCTCTCTTCTTCTGAATCAACCCTTCCAGGAACCCTTTTCTAAAATTCTGCTTCCATATTGTATATGTATATATGGTACAGAGAAGTATATGTATATTGTTTAAGAATGTTTTTGACATCTTTATTATCTTGATATGTTCGCACAGAAGGCCCATCTGACCTTACTGCCTCTATTACTGCTTTTGTATTTTTAATTGTGTAGCAAAGGACAAATATTTAGCAGCCAAATTATATACATATCTATCTATCTATATATCTTTTAGGACACTGTTTTAAAGGGTTGTCACATTCTCCACTTAAGCTGCACAAGATGGAATTGGTGGAGAAATACACATGCTCGTTATATGCCAAAGCTGACTGTATCAGTTAACCTTTAATAGGATTTTATTTTTTAATGCAGCTCTTCCACTATAAATGCTAACCCAGTAAGAAAAAACAAACAAACAAACAAACAAACAACAAAAGTTCCTTCAGGTAATAGCTTAATTCTGAAATGCCATAAAATAGCACTGTCCTGTTGCCTTTTAAGTTGGTCCTGGGACCAAAGGCAGGAAAGCTGCAAGAAAGCTGCTCTGCAAACTTCCTTGAAGGTGACTGCTGCATGCTCTAACCCAAGGACAACTAACTGCTTCATACAGTTGCTTGCGCTGGAGCCAGTGGACCATGAAATGACACTCGGAAGGACTGTAATCTTTTGCAACCCTAGTCAATGTTGGCTGAGTAGTAGTGGGAAACACAATCAGGCCTCTGCTTGTGTGAGTCACGCTTTTATTACAGCACATATTTCCTGGTGAAATGGATTAGGCTACACCATGCACACTGTCTTATGTATTAATAATGCACATGTAATCTGCTACTTTATCACGAGGGTATGTTTTAATATGTACAATGATGTAAATACAACCACTCCTATTCCTGGAAGCTCTTATACCCAGAACAATATTCATAAAAATAAACATCTATATTATAGTCTGATGTTTTGAGCAAATATATCACAAAAGTGGAAGATAAAAACCAATAATGAGTTCATGCATTGTTACCCAATTTAATAACATGCAAACAACCCATGCTAAGCATTACGCAGCAAGCCAGAGTCAGTCTAGACTTATTTCAAGGACTGCTGAATTAAAATGCAACTGTTAAGCAGCATTACACAGCAAGCCAGTCAGTCTAGACTTATTTCAAGGATTGCTGAATTAAAATGCAACAGTTAACAGTTAATATACACATCAACACTCTAGAGATTTTAGACAGTAAACAAAGTCAGGTTATGCACCAAATCAAAGAATACTGGTATTGTCCCTCGTCTTTTGCTTTGTTATTTCATGCAGAAAAACTGTCATTAAGAAAGGGGTTTTAAGCCAATTTCCTTGTGGGAACTAGCATTATCTTCTTTTTTGTATATACATGCATGTCTTGTTAACAACACACATATGATACTCATCCAATATCAGATATATGATGCGCTGGGTTAAGATGAGGTAAGCTGTGAACAGGAAACCTAGAGCTCAAAGCATTTTAACCAAAGACACAGGCCCTTAGCAAGACTGCTCTCTTTAGAAATCAGTTAGAAAGTGTTTCATTTAATTGAATTTATTCCCACATCCATAAAGCCATGGAAATTTAGTCATCTTAAGCAACATCCAGATATAACCCAGTTACAAACTTCCATGACTAGATAGGCAGTAATGGTTTATTTTACTGACACTTCCCAACCCACTGCATTCTGAAGACGGAATCTGTTTCACATAGGTATGTGCATCATGATGTCTGGAAGCTATTGCAACATCGCCAAAGGCTGAGGTGGCTGTCAACCCCAAGCAAATGTCATTCAGGTGTTAATGTTCTAGATAGAAGAAAGCTGCCTGTTTCACAACTCTATTGCTGCGTTCTCCTTTATTATAAAAACATGCAAATTCTTCAGAAATGTACAACATTCCTGATTATACTTATTTTAAATATCATAATGTAATCCCATCCTGAAACAGAAACCTGTCATTCTCCCTCACTTGGTGCCACTTTTTGGCAATATACAGGTGGTGAGGACATTACATTTATGCAACAAAAAAAGGCATAAAGTCATAAATAAGACAAAAGTAGGTGGAGACTTGCTTATAAATAGAAAAATACAAGTGATCTTGCTTTGATACACTATGAAGATACTGCATCGATGATTTTCGGGATTTTATGGGGATAATTATGACTAAGGGAAGATACAGATGCAGTGAGCACATGACTTTGTGTGAAACCACATGAATCTCAAGTCCAGCAAATGCAGAGTACTTGCAAGGCAATTTCAGTCAGAAGACATTCAGGGATGTATCCATCAGCAGCTCAGCGACATGTCCTACCAGCCGTTCAGAAACTGTCCTACCAGAAGTTTTCGGACATGCCCTACACAGGCAACACTGAGAGGACCAGCCTTGAACGTGCTGAGCCACAGGCCACGGCTCGCACGGCTGAATGGACACTCCCCTTTACAACAGTCACAGAGCTAAACTCCTGTCACAGAAAGAATTTGTCCTGACGATCAGTACCGCTACGTACCGATTTCACATTTTTTTCTGTAAAAAGCCATTTTTTCCTACAGGTTGCATTGACTATCCACGTGTAACGCTCCGTCCGGCTCCAGCACAACCCCGGTTTCACTTATTTCTGTTCGGCACATCCGCACCGGCCTCGAGGAGGTCTTACTCAGGTGGGGGCAGGGGGTCCTTCGGAGCGAACCACCCGCCAAGTTCCCCGCCCCCGGCCCGGCAGCCTCCCGCTGCCGCACGGCACAGGAAGGAGCCGAGGCCGGGCCCCCCCGCCGCCGCCTCGCTGACGTCAATGGCATTCTTATCGCGCCGCCTGCGACAGCAGCCGCAGCGCTCAGCTCGGAAGCCGGCACGGCCGCTGCTAAGCTGCGGAGTGGAGCCGGCGGCAGAGCGGAGTTCGCCCCGCGGTATCTCGCCGCTCGCCACACTCTTTCCCTGCAGCTCGCCCAGCTCGGGGCCGCGCCCCCTGCAATCTCTCTCCCTGCTAGTGCCGGGCCGGGCAGAGTCGCGAGCACAGCTGGCCGTGTTTTGTTGCTCGTCTGCCGCCGAGACGGCGCTTCGCTCGGCCCCGCCGCCGGACACGGCCGACGTGTTGGCCCTATGGTGGCTCGGGGTGATACGGCCAAAGCCTGGTAGAACTGCTGAAAGTAGTGTGGCAGAGGAAACAGGGATACTGATACACAGGCGGATCTGACGGTGAACTACACAGTGCATTGTGGAAGATAAAAAAAGACAAACACATTTTGAGGTGGTGGAGATCAAAGCCTTTGCACATCTGTGCTGATGGGAAAACTGGGGCAAACAGGGACAGCGACGGTTTTATCGGGCTGGTTTGATGGTCAAGTCTAAGGGGACTTTGGACAACATCTGCAGCATCCACATACTGAATTCTTGGAAGGTTTAACATCAGTCCCACTTGCACCTCACACCTGACTCGACCAATCGCTTTTTATCCCGATCAGCTGTTTTTTACAAATTGCCAAATAACCTGCTCTGACAAGCATTCCTCTGTGTCTGCATCTCTGTTACATATCCACACCTGTGTGTGCTGCCTGTACGTGCATATGCATCCACATGCACATTTGACATACTATGCATGTACCATATGTGTAAAATTCAGCAGTGTTTTAAAGCCCAACTGACTTTGAAACGAAATGCATTAGCAATATTTAAGTCCAAGTTTTGGTACCTCGTGTCATCAGTCACTGGACTGATTTAACCAGATGCCTACCAACAGTGTTTGTACATCTAGATATCTAGACATCTAGACTAGCGTTAATGTCCATAATACGATGCCACAATACTCCTGTTCATCTCAGATGTGTCAAATAGTCTTAGCAAAAACAGTTTAAACTCCATTATTTTTCTAAAGAATTACAGCTACTTCCCCTGTGCCTGAATTGGGCTACAAAGCTGAAAGCAGTGCTCTGATGAGTCTGTAGAGGCAAACTGTGACAGGCTGCAAAGCTGCATACATAGCTGCCGTTCATAAGATCTTTGCACTGTTATAATGTAATATCTGCATTTCACAATTCTGCTGTTACTTTTGTTTTGAAAAGCATTTCTTCAAATGCGTGGCAGAGGAGCTATGCAGATAATGGAATAGAAAGATGATATGTGGACTATACTCGTTCCTTTCCTGCTCAGTAAACACAGCCTCATTTCAGATGCCCCTTTTTCAATTTCAGGAAGTGAGCAATTCCACAGAAGCCAGTAGAAATCAAACAGGTTGGGATCGGTCTATAACAGAAATGAGTGGAAATCTAGTGACTTTTTCTTAATCCAATAATCATTTATTCCTGGTATGGTGGCAACTGTCTTTTGCAAGACCAGAAGAAAATTTAAGGGAAAAAATAGTGAAACAGAAATTGTCCACACATCTGTATTATTCAAAATGAATGGTTTTTCTTCTGCTGATCAGATGTATTATAAACACATCCTGCCAGTATGAATATGATTAATCCATAATCAGCCTATTCTGGATAAGAGTGAAAAAAACTTCATTAAAAATTGTTTACCCCAACCAGTCTTAGTTTACAGACATTGCCCTAAAAGCCATGACTAAATTCCTTATTTTTTATATTGGTCTATTATTACCATTCTTCCATATTCAGATATGGTGCAGCAATAAATGCACAAATACAGCCATTAGATTTGACACTGAAAACAACTATTACAACACCAAGTGGCAAGTTGTGACAGAACTTATAATTCGTTCTTGTCATTCCTGCCACCATTTCAGTGAAAGCAAAACTGAGAAGTTAAAGAATTCAGATCTAGCGAGCCCTGAAAAAGCTTAAAATCCCATTCACCGAGGTAGCTGTTTGAATCCCAAACTGGGCAGCCAAACCAAACCACAACCTGTATGTTGATGAAATGAAACTAGGCTTTCTACTTGAGAAAATGTACGTAAAAGTGTTAAGGCTCCATGCATGCTGACCAGCAACAGAGAACAATTTTTCTTGAATTCTGTTTATATTGAATGTAAGAGTTTTAAGACCCGGTGGAACTGAAAGCTTTGAATGGGGAGTCCGTAGCTATAGGCTATGATGAATTCAGATTCTCCAGCACTAAGAATCTTTGTGTGGATTTTAAATGAAGCTCAAAAGTCACTGTGCAATCTCTGAATGTAAGCTTATAAAAAACTATTTTGGTTGCATAACTCTTTTAAGTGGGATAAGAATTCAGTTTATCTAGGAGGTAGATTCCAGTTAAGATCATCAACATAACAGCAAAGATTGCCAAAGAATTTCTGCACCATACAATGAAATGTCTCTCCCCACTTAGTGACTATAACGCAAAAATAAAATCCGAGTAATTGTGACGTTTATGACATATTCCGAGAATACTTAAAGATAATAAAATTGATCCTTTTCATGAGCGTATTAAAGAATATTCTTTGTTATGCCTAAGCATAATATTAAGATACTATAATATTTCTTGACAATAGCAAATATGTGCATATACAAAGCCATACACATAAGATATGAACATATTGAAAAGTAAGAAGTCAACAAATCAGAAGTCTCCTAAATCATTTTCCTTTTGCTAAAAAACTTTCAGATGCTGAGCAACTAATTGTTCAGCTCAGTCTTTTCTGTTAAATGGTCCATGCTTTAGTTTATTATGCCAATTATATAGACAATTTTTTAATGAACCAGAATGGCTCCTGGTAACAGTCCACACTTTAAGAACACAATACATAGACTGATTTGAGAACTGCTACAGGCAATCTTATATTGCAGGAAAGTGGCAGCTTTGGACATCATAGTTTTGTTTAAAGCTAGTTTTGTTGACACTGATGGTAGGGATGCAATCAGAGCGTGAGCAGTTACAGCAAAGCCAGCTTAAATCTGACAGCCACAAAGCTGAGAGAGTATGGGCTTTAGCCTGGTAATCTAGTGATTCACCAGGGCATAGGCCTTCAACAGAAATGCACACTTTTCTCCTTCATTCCCATTCAATAAATACATTAGCTCAGGTATCTGCATGTGTTGCAGTTCTCTTCTGCAAGACAAGATTTCCTTTGAAAACACCAGGAAATGTATCTCCCAATACTGAAATGTTAGCAGTGGCTTGCAGATAACCTTGGCTAAGCATTGCCAGATGGTGACAGAAAAATCAGATGGCCAGAAAATCAGAAAATAAAAAGGTAATTAGCTGAAATAGAGTAATATTGGTCTTTATTGCATGGAATATTTGAGCTAATGATATTAAATTCATTATTTTTCCTATTAAAAAAAAAAAAAAAAAAAAACAACTTTAGAAGGACTTTAATATTTATCATTTTGTGTTGAGGAATGGTTTAAGTTGTAGCACTGGAATAACCCACACCCAAGGCAGAAAAGTGAATGTTCCTAAGTGAGTTAATTACCCAAAAAGATACATCAGCAATGGTGAAAGAATTGAAAGGCTTAAAATTATAGATACTGATTTTCAGACAACTACTGTTATTTAGATTAAAAAAACATAAAGATGTAATTGGATCTGGTGTTCCAGGTAGAATTGTTTCACTCCAGTCCTGCTTTTGTAAATGCTCTATACACAATCTATTTTGTCTTTTTCTTTTTTTTTTCTGTAGAATTATTCTAATCTCTCTAAGCCATTACATCTGAGATTTTTTTTTTTGACCTTTTTTGTTTGTAGATCTTGCAGCTGTTTTGTAAAGAGGATGCTAATGAAAATAAAGATAATAGAGATAATTGAGCATAAATATATGATAACACGTTCTAGGGTTGCATTTAAAGAAAAACATGACATTTAAATAGAACAGCTGAAAGTCGGGTCACAAGATGAGTGAAAGAAAAAAAATGCATGAAAAAATAGGCACAAGAGATAAGATAAATAAGGATTGTCTTTGTTTTAAAGGAATACATGGAAGAAAAAGGTAATTTTAAAGGAAGAAAAAGCCATAGATTTTTTAGCAAGATTCTCTGTTCTAGTAGAAGCCTTTTCAGCCCTTGCAACTTGCTGAACAAACACAAAAAGTGAAATTATAAGTGTAATAAACTCAGTTTCAAGACTTTTTCAGAGTAGTATCATGTAATATACAGTTATTCCATGTGTCTTTCTCAGTAGTTAGATTTTTAAATGGCCGATCACCAGACTAGACTGTGAAAGCATCTCTCAGACATTAACGATTTATCCTCACCGGAAGGCAGAAAGGTGAGATAGGCAGTCACAAGAAAGAGTGAGATTGAATAAGAAAGATCAGGGCTGATTCCAGATGTGAGTCTCGGTGCAATGCTTTATCCGTGCAACCTCCTCCCAAAGGCAGCCTTTGTTAAGAGTCAAAGCCTTTACTGCTGCTGGTTCTGAGCAGTCTGCCTTGTGCAACCATGGCAGTAGCAGCTTTAGAACCGTGGAACTGTTCTTCTCAGGCTACAGCTCGCAGCTCTGCAGTGAGTTCCAAGATGAGCTCTGCGCTCAGGCTACACTGCTTAAGCTTTCCTTTGTGTTCAAACTTACACATTTATTCAAAAAGCTGCAACAAATGAGAATATCATTCAAGACTGTGAGTCATTCAAGGCCTGTGAGTTTGTTTTATCCTGTTGGAAATATCACTCTATATCTTGCCCACTTTATTCCCAGTGCAGAGATTGAAAATGTTCCAAAACAGTTTAAAAACACTATGTATAAAGTGAAAACTAACTTGCAAGTTTATGTCTAGTTTCTGTTTTTAAATAAATTAACAATTGATTGCATTACTTACATTTTGAAATCTAGGTGAATATGCCTTGTTAATGTTCACTAAGTTCATTTCTAGTAAGCGGTGAATATTTATTTTGATATACAGTCATTTTCTCAACTAAAAAAAAAAAAAGAAAACTACAACAATACTGTTTATTTCAGTTTTTAACACCCTTCCCTTATGCTCACTATTCAGCTGAATATCTATAATCAAATTTTACTTTGGACCTTTTCCATCCAACAATCACACACAATTTCAGCTAGAGTCTCTCTTGCTTGTTTTCCTTTTTTTCTCAAAGATGTGAACTTGCTGTGCTATTTGTCTGTGCTTCAGCTCTGGATATCATATGTGGATAATGATCTCTCCTGCTCTTCAATTTGCAAGGCTTTTTCACATATGTGAGAAAAGGGCAGACACATCTTTAAAATGAATTACTGTAGTTTCAGAAATAAATTCACATGGGACAATGACATTAACAGAAAGTTGAAAAAAATCTTTCTATACACAAAAATATTTCCAAACAAAAATATGCTTTTGTGTTTTAAGTGCTAATCAGGTAAGTGAGGGATATGAAATATGTCTATGTCCCATGTAATTTTGTTTGAAAAGCAGCAAAACCCACACTGCATTTACCTGTTTTACAGAGATTTCAGTGTAAATATTTTTGCTTTAGGATCCTTCTTGTCATATTTCAACACACAGTTTTAATTTTTAGCAATTCAGAATGCCACTTTCTCCTTAGTATCTTCTCCCACATTGGTTTATCACTGTGTCTTACCATGCTGCTAGCTAAATCTCCTAAAGAATTGTTTACTTCAATGAAATTGGAAAGGTGATGAGACATCAAACTCATGGGAATATAAATTTGCAAGGAGGATAGAACTGCACCAGATCAGAGTACTGTAATAGTCTCTGATGCTGCAAGTCCAGTTTTTACAAAGCAAAATAATGCCTTATATTCTTCATCATGAGAATTAGCTGGAGAAAACAAAACAAAACAAAACAAAACACATTTTGGTTTCACACTGTCATACAGTGAAAATCTGTGGCTGATAAATAACATGCTTACACATATTTCCAAGTAGAAGAAGCATATGAGAACAGACTGGTTTCACCACCTGACTATTGCTTTCCTGTGTGAAAGGCAGGTACATGCTAGGTATGTCAGCTGCTTGCTTTTTCTCCGAAGACGTCTTCAGGTGCAAGAGCATAAATTGCTTCAGGACTACAGAAACCTCTGCTTCTTTATCTGATAGATTTTCAGGATTGAATACTGAGTGGGGTATGGCAGCATTCAAGCAGATTTTTCATTTTATATCTTCCCAAAAAATCTCTAGATTTACTTGCCTCCACCCCCCTCCCCCCCCCCCCCCCAAAAAAAAAAAAAACCACCCACAAAAAAGAAAACAAAACACAAGAAGAGGAGTAAGAAAAGTATTACATTACTGCAGCTGAAATGCTGAAATCCATCATACAGGTCTCTTTTCGTTTAGGAAACGAAAGAACAGAACATGAAAAGCAGATTTGCAGTTCTTTATTTCCCATTCCTGCTGCTTCTATTTGCCAAAATCCAATAAAGAAACGAACCTGCCCCAAATTCTGATTTTGCTTCACTTCTGATAGAAGTGGGATTCAAAAGATGATGCTAATAAATACTACTACTACTACCATTAATAATAATAAATGTTGGTTTCTTTTCCACTAGTTGCCTCTTCTCATCTTTCAGGCCTTTCTGAATTCCATTACTAGCACTTCACTGACTCAGGTGACCAGGCTACATCAAACTGTTCCAGTTTTCTCCTCCATTTCTTTGGCGTTTAATTCTTCGTGGTGTTTTTCTTATGTAGGTCTTAGCACTCTTTCAGTTAAAGACTAAGCAGTCAATGGCTCCTATAGTGTGTCCACTAGCATATGGCTTAATAAGAGGTAAACTTCTAATCCAGTTTTCTTCTGAGTTATTTCCTGTTTCTTTAGTGTAGTAGTAAGCTATCTAGTGGAAAAATTCACTCACTCAGATGCACTCCTACTCCTACTTAATATCATTAAAATCAGAAAACTGAATTGTTATCCTAAAATGTAAGAGAGACTATCTTAATTTATTGTCTGTCATCTTTTTTTAAATCAGAAAATAACTGTGATTTATTATGGCTTAGAATTAATTCAGCTTTTCCCAGTTTTCCCATATTTTCCCAGTTCTGTTACGCAGAATTTCATTTATGGCTGTGCAAACTTGCATGAGAACTACGGTTTGTATATGATTAGGAAATTTGAAAGAAGTTATACTCTGGTGCTTTTAATATTTAAAGTAAGAGCTGTCCAGTAAGGTCTTCCATCTCTTTCACTGCTTCCTGTCACTTCTCTTCATGTTCTCACAGCAACCCACTTAAATTCCTTTTTGCAACTCTTTCCCAGTAGGTTTCTGCTAGGAAATATGGTATTTAGGATTCTTAGGCTGCTCAGTGGTGCCTTTTTTGCAAATAGTGATACCAAATTAGTTTCTGTTGGGTCTTGCCCAGTTATGCACCTGGGAAGTCAGTGACTCCATAAAGTTTTCAGATGGTATAAGACAGTTGCCTTCCTTCCTCAACTGTACTGAAAGCCTGTTCTGAAGAGATTTAATATAATAAGCTATATAGAGCTAGCTAATTGGAAGTATGAAACATGGAGGCATGTCTGAATATATGATAGACTTAAGTGTATCATAGAATGACTTGAGTTGGAAGAGACCTCCAGGATCAAGTTCCAGTCTCTTTGCTGCGGACAGGGTTGCCAGCCACTAGATGAAGTACTAGACCAGGCTGCCCAGGGCTCCATTCAACTTGGCCTTGAGCACCTTCAGGGACAGCATGTCCACACCCTCCCTGGGCAGACTGTTCCAGCACCTCACCACACAGTCAATGAAAAACTTCTCCTAACATCTAATCTAAATCTTCCCTTCTTTAGCTTAAATCCATTCTCCCTTGATCAGTCACCATGCATCTGTTTAAAAAGTTGATTTTCCAAGACAGCTGGGTGATCAGGTTCAGCCAGCAAGAAAGATACGTCCTGCTTGATCAACATGATCTCGTTCTGTGATCGAGTGTTACTTCCATGCAGAACCATGTTTCAGCACAAATGGTCTTCTGAGATGAGTCAACTAACATAGGAAAAGCCTCATGCACAAAGACATTATGTCAACTCGCTTGTGATCAGAAGTCTGAGTTTTAGGTATTGATCATTCTTAATTTTTTATTTTTTTTTAAAATTTCAGTTCTTGATTAAGCGCAGTTGGCACAAGTACCACCACACTTGGAATTATTCCCTCCAGCTGAAGATGACTCATTTTGCAGAATGTAATGCAAAATGCATGAGGTCCAATAGGGAATGAGTGAAAATGAGGTGAGCCTGTAGTCTGGTAATGAGCTCTTTCCTGGAAGACATGTTAAGCAGGCCCGGGTCCTAAACCTTATTCATTCAGTTTTTCTGCGTATTGGCAAAGGCTGCAGAACTTCATAGTTCCATAACAGAAGAGCTGCTATTCTTGCTTCTCTCTGGTGTTCTCTGACCCTGGCTGCTGTGTGTGCTGATTCATAGTGTTCATCAGGCTCAGTACTCAGAAGCCAGCCTGTATTAAAAGCAGAACTTACAGTCTTTAATGGGTAGTCCCAGTGTAGCCCCTGATTTCTAAATGGATACTCAAGAAAGTGAATAGGCTTTATGGAACCAGTTTCTCAGTAACTTGTCAATGGAAGAGAGATCTACTTTCAGATCTGTCTTTTCAGTTGGACAGAAGACAAGGTACCACTGATCACTGATGCCAGAAGATGGAGAAATTGTGAAATGAAGATGCGCTTAGAGTACACCCAGCAGCCATAACTGAACTCATATCTACAGTTTTATTTTCTGTATTCATCATTGATGGGCTGCATTTGCAACAGGAATGAGAATAATGACATAAACAAAAGTCCTGTCTTTCTTCGTAATTCTTCTTACCTAATCCTACAGAACAATCTACTTTTCACTCCTGCAGTTGTGTTATTATTATCAATACTGTAAACGCAGTCTGGAGTCACACACATTTCTCAACTAAGAGTGACTGTAAGTTACACAGCTGGGCTGAAAAGAGGAAGCAAAGAAAGTTTGTTATGCTGTCTATCTTTCCAGTAAGATAGACTGTTTTGATGAAATGATGATATATTAACATTCACTGATGCAGCAAAATATGAGACCAAGTTAAAGGCAAAAAGTGAAAATCAGTGTTGTGTTGCACATCAAATTCTCAATGCAGTGATTGATCACATACTCCAACTCTACAATGTGTAAATTTCAAATATTTTGATATTTCAAAATCAAGGATATACTACAATACAGTTGTAAGAAGGAGTAACTTGAAGTGCTGAGCAATGCTTACAAGTTGGGGGAAAGAATATCTTTTCAGAATACATGTTAATTAGTCCTTTTAAATAACCTAACAAAAATCAACATTTTGCAATTAGTATGGCTAGGAGAAGACACTGCTTAAACATATTGTAGGTGATGCTAATAACAACTTAGGTTTCTCGTACAGTATACAAAGCCTAAATTTCTCCCAATATTTTTCATAGTATAATGCAGTAGTCTAATACAGCGATTATTCTAAATTGCAGCCTGATTTTACTCACTTCCTTGAATGTGAGATGATACATAAACAACTTGCTTTGTCCAAAACCACATCAATCCTTTTCCTTCTATTCTGCCTCAAGGAAGTTACCCAGTGTTCACAAACCCACTGAATGAACCAGCACTATTGTCTCAGTGAGAAAATTTCTGCAATGTTAGTTAAGGGTCTGTGGATGAAAATAGAGAAAGTACTCATCAAACCTTCACAGAAAAACCCTGGCATGAAAAGGCTAAACTGGGAGTGTATATTACTCACTTTAAAGGGAAAGAGAACATAATAGTTATCCTTTGAAATAATACATATTAAGCTTTACATTGCACATGACAGTTCCACAAGCTGTGAAACAGAGGACTAGGTGGCTGCTTGTTGTTACTGTTTTTTTAAATATAAAATAGGCAAACATGGCCTGAATTTACTAATTAAAAAAGCCAGTAAAACTAGGTGCAGTGGAAGAAGCTGCTAGTTCACCCCCTAGGTGAAAAGTGATTATATGAGCCTGAGTGAAGAGTGGCTTTTCGTCTCTCCTATCCCTTGCTTTTCTTGACATTCACTGTTTACTCTGTGCAGGAAACATATTAATAAGTTTCAGTCTGAATGTAGCTTGTGCCCCATATCATAAAGCAGTAAGATTTTGTTATTATTCTGGATAAGAAAACTATAAATGAGATAACTCTCCTTTTAGTTGTCATGACTTAGATAAAGCCTTTAATGATTAACTGAAAGGACTAGTTCACATAAATACTGTTTTCCAAATCTGTTTTATTTATGCAAAGTATTATTGATCATTAAAAAAAATAATCTAGCGAGGAGGTTTGCTTCAGCTTCACTGAAACTGATTATTGTCAATCCTTTATGATAACACTTGCTGGAAAATTGTGAGCTTATTTTGGAAATTGTGTAGTTGAAACTTGCTAAAGCAGAAAACAACTGCATTTCTAGTCACTGAATTACATGGACGAGCCGGAGGGATTTCACTGAAAGCTGAAGTTGTATTCACCTTGGGCTGCCCAATATAAATCTTTTTTATGTTACCTGAATGGCACAAGAAAAAAATATTATAGTTCATAATGCATCACCCCAAATTTTCAATGGTATCACTACTTCTCTTTAAACCAACATGTATGCATGTTGTAAGAGTATAATCCCATAAATGTGAATTGGAGTCTGGTATAAAATAATAACAAGCAAAATAAATCTTTTCAAGAAGGGCCTGTATACAGCATGAGGATTTTAATCCTTCCAATCTCAGCCATCTGTTTCTGCTGTCCTTTCAGTATGCAAAGCCCTGAGATCAGTGCCTTATGTAACTCTAAAAGAGAACAAGGATGCAGACTACAAATAAATTTCAATATTATGTAACAACAGGTTAATGAAAAATGCACATAGCCTTTTAAAACTTCATTCCATGCCAGTAACTGCTGATCTTTTTCCCAATTACATTCTTATTGTATGTATTAATACCAATTTTATATTGAGTATTCCAAATAGCAGATTTTAAACAAATGCTAATTATTTTAAGATGTTTTGTTTTGTTTTGTTTTTACAAAAAATATGTACCAGTATTTTTCTCAACAATTTTCTCTGCAGATTTATATTGGCTACTGAACTTCAGAACTTGCACTGTGGCTGCTTAAAGCTGTCAGAAATGCCAGAAATGAAAGCAATAGCTTGAGAAAATTGCCTGTACACATTGCTCTGTGCTACACAAAAGTCTAGATAACACCACCAATCATTTTTTTGAGGAAGGACATTAATTCTTTAAAGAAGATGGCTATGTTCTTGAAGGATGTTAGACAGAACACTATGTAGGACTGCACAGATGGTGGGTAAATGAATAGCTATGCAGAAAACAGGATAAATCAGCTCTAAATTCCACAACACTTATTGTTGGTGTCAAGTTCTTCAGTATACTATAAATTAGTAGATTATTAGCCTAGCATGTGAGTTTGTAGTATTTTTATTTGTAAGACAGAAATTGCGTTGCACAGAAATAACAAAATGAAAACTACTTTATCTGACTGACAGTGATACAGAGCGCTATGTTTATAGCATAGCATAAAATCCACACCACTGAGTCCAATGTGTCAATGTGGCCAACATGAGAAAAAAAATTAAGTCAACATGAGAAAAAAAAAACCCTTGTAATTAATACAGCTTCTCTTCATACAGTTCAAAGAAGGAGAAATTTCAAAACCATTTGCAGGAGGAAAAGGAGCCATTTAACTGCCTGGCATTAAGAATTCTGATCCTAAATGAGAATTTCAAAAATACTTCCCTAGGAAGCAAATTGAGATGAACTGGCGTGTGTGTGCCATTGACTTGCAGTGTCTCTAAAGCAGTTCTAATTACTGAATTCAGCTGCTGGTGATACATACTGTCACACTCATATTCTAAGTCTGCAGATGAACATCTGCTAATTTCTCAGATAATAGATAGAACTTACCTCAGGCTGAAATATGTGAAAATGCTACAAAACACATTCATATTTGAAAATATAAATGCTTGTGGTATGAGCCAGAAAGTAAAATAGCTTTCAGAAGTGAGTTAAATTCTTCTTAATTACACATAGAGGCACATGTGTAAGCAAAACTGTGAAGAACAAAACATTTACATGTCATTCCACCTACTGCAGAAAGAACAAAACCACATCTGTTGGGAGTCAGGTTTCTACACTAATACAGAAAAGCACTCTTTTCTCAATTCAGTGAGAATTTCTGACCATTTTATTTCACCTCTGCCAAACATTTTGCAGTGCAGTAGAATACTCCTCTGTAATGAGGTAGAAACATATTCAGTGGCAAATTAAATGCAAGTGGGAAGTTCTCATAATAATATACATTATAACTATAGTCTTGCTGACTGTATCTAGAGAAGTGATGTATAGATTGCAGTTATCACCTAGGTAAGACACATTCTGGATATCTGTCCAAACCTGGGTCTGAAATATCAATTCTTCAACATTTTGAAATATGACAGTGATACTGCATTATGAGATTTTTGTTGAAAATCTGAACTATTGGTGTTGTTTTTTTTTAACCCTCTATTCTCATGGGCATTAGAACCCATTAAGTTCCATATCCCTGTTTCCAAAACCTGGGAATTATCCTGATATTGCATGAATTAACCTCTGTAAGGCTTGCATCTTTTGCTTTTTTTTTCTGTCCACTCATGTGTTCTCTCATTTGCTTTATCCCCTGCTGAATCACAGATACAGGAAAGAACAAAAAGCATATAGATTACTCAGGACATCTCAGTGTAGTGAATTACTGTACAGAACAGTTTGGTCAGCAGGATATTTAATACTTTGTCATCTAGACTTTTGAAGAGTTTGAGGCATCTCATTAACAGAATTGTTTCTTCCATTTAATTCTTAAGAATAAATTACTCTATTTTAATTTCATGTCATTACTTAATAAAATCTTTCAGTTGTAGAACTGGAATGAATGAGAGATACGTTACATATAGATGTACACATCAAAATAATCATTTCCAGTGCCATACAGTAACAATATCTTTATTTTCATCTATAACCTTTACTTTTTTCCCATATGTCCGTCTGCATGTATTCAGAAGGATTACAGCCTGTTTAAATACAGATGCTTAACTTGTCCAAGAGATGTTTAAGTGCATGATACTTCAAGACAGCAGCCTAAACACTGTTTAATTAATTAAAATGGTGTAATTATTAAATAATGATTTATTATATATCCAGTGTAATAAAATAAAAACTATACCAAAGACTGGCAGATTATGCTTCAAAACCATAAATTTCCCTGGGAAGCCTGTAGCTAATGTGTACCAACCATGAATTGTGTTAGACAAAGACTATAAAAACATGCAAGAAGCTCAATTCAATAAAAATGATACCAATTTCTGCTGGATTTAAGATCCAGAGCAATGCCTGTAAAGGCTATAACTCAAGTCCAATAAGAAGCTATGAACTCTAGTTTCCTATTTTTTACTACTGCATTTTCTCCCACGTTTCTACCTTGAGACATATTCTTAAAATAGCAGAAAATACTTTTTGATCACTGCGGGAGAATTTTTCTCTTGCTATTTCTGTTACTTTGCTTTACTTAATCCATTTTTATCTTTCCCTTTTCATCTTCCCCATACCATCTGCAATGGTTGCCCTTGCTTCACTTCTGCTTTTCCTAGAAGATAACTCTTAGCAAGTTAAACCTTCCACCTTATGTGTATAATTCTGTTTCAGCATTGACATTGTTTAGTAAAACTGCGTCTTCCAGTCACCCAGATTGTAAGGCTCATGGTTGTTTCTCACTGAGATTGCAAGCTGTGCCATCTGGGTGATGTGGTGGGTCCTGTCTAGTGCATTACTCTGGATATTCACTGACAGGAACTCTGAGAACAGTATGACCAGAAGAATATTTTCAGCAGGAAAGACTGCACAATCTGCATTACAAATATTCCTGAGAAAACAATTCAGAAAGCGTTAACAGCATCCAAAAGCATGTTTAATTATTCTAAGAATTGTTTGTAATACATTTTTCTCCTTGGCATAGTGCCAGTGTGCAGTGTGCTTTACTAGGATTTTATATGCTTCAGGAAAGTATCTACGCATGCTTCTTTGCTTAGGCTATGAAATTTGTTGCTATGGAAATATCTAAAATGGTCTGTGACAAAGAGTGGGAAAATTCATTCAGGCAAAAAAGGATCCAGCCTGAATCTCCATTCAGTAGTCAAAGTGAATGGTAGCTGTTTCTCTGCTTTTTAGTGGCTTAATATATTCTCTGTATTATTGATATCTTTCAGCCACTTGCATCCAGTTCATATAGGTCCCAGCTCAGTGCATAATCTGGGCACAGCACTTCAAGCATCATCTCTGATAACTCAGATTAAACTCAATTAGATTAATTTATCCTTGCTATTCTTTGTCTTCTACTTGCTTCCCTAAAATTTCTTGGCACAGGATCACTTTCTAGATTAGCTGCACCACTGACTGCACTACCTTCTTTCCAAACATTTAAACCTCAGATGATTTATTGCTTCTGACAAGTACAGTGCACTCTGGGAACTAACTGAATAGAAACCTTCAGACTGAGGGGAAATTTAAAAAGAGCAACAGTAACTTCCAGCAAAGTGTGTCTTGGGTCCTGCTGTCTGAGCAGTTTCTCTTGCTGGAGAAGAGAAGTTGGCCTTAGGCAAAAAACTGTGAGAGAGCATGCAAGGTAGGCTCACATGATGTTCACATGCATGCATATATTCTGTTCTGGATATACGTTTTTCTTTTGGTGGCAGGATCTTTATTGTGTTGTAGGCTTTCTGATGTTAGCATCTTGGAACAAAGAGAGAACCTTACTTTTCAAAATCTCTGTCTCCAATTAGGAAAATAGGCTTTCAGATGACTGTGCTGATTGGTGAGACAGATTCTGCAATTAAAAATTGGAGCAGCACCTGTCAGTAACTGAGATGTCTCCTTGCTATTAATTTGAAACTAATACTGAATATGATCTCTTAAGAAATACATTAACAAAGGACTAAGATTACATTTGCTACAGGTAAGAAAAGCAGTTCATGGCTTCATGATCTATTTATTCATCTGTCTCCCATCTCTGTTTATTTAATTACTGTGAATTTAAGTATGATTGCAGAATGCTATTAACCAGGGATGATTTTCCCAAGACTGCATGTTTTATTGTGGATATTGGGTAAGGATAGATGAAAAACCTAATGATGTTACCACATTCCAGAGGCTACAGAAACAGATTATTGAACATGACAAAGCCAGTTCTCCTGAAGAAAGCTGAAGTATTGGTTCTTCCTTGATCTAAAACCCTATTATCATACAATTAAAAAGGCAAGCAGAGGATCAGCAAATATCAAGCCAAGTTCTGTCTGCAAACAAACAAAAAATGAATAAAAATTCTGTAAAGAGTTTTTGGCTTAAATGATAAATTGCTTGTGTAGTAACTGCCTGTTTTCTTTCACTAAGAGGCAAAGCAAATCCTTTCACTCTGCCATCAAGCCATAGAGATATAACTACTTGGAAAACAACATGAGCAAGAATACATGTATTGACAAAATATGAAAAATACGAGGTCAGAAAATGTGTTCCCATAAAAATAATGGAGAACAAGTTGCTATAATAGTAAATAAGTGCTACAGGGTAAGATGTTCTAAAGTATTCACATAACTTACAATGCCAGTCCTCCTTTCAAATTAATACTTTTCTATAAACTGTATCTTCTTTTTAAAGAATTTTTATTTCATGTGCCTATAAATGTTAAATATCTACCATATTAAATCAGAAAAGTCAGCCTTCAAAATGCCTAGGAGTATGTAACATCAAGACTCTGTCACAATAGCTGCAGAACTCTGGTTCTCAGATGGAAGATAAAATATATTTCTTATACCAATTCATTCTACTACAAAAAGTTATTAATGAAGGTAATGACACAGTCACACACTAGTATATAAGAGAAAACGAAGGGCAAGGACCATCATGTCAAGAAATTATGATTTCGGAAATAAACTGAAAACAGAATAGTAAGACAGAAATCAGAAAACCAACATTATATAAGATCAAAAGCCACCAAATTGAGTCACCACATGACTCAAGTTTTCCATAATAAAACAGGATATGAAATAATATAAGATTATTATTATAAAATTCAGTTTTCAGTGAGACTTACAGTTTTAAAAATAAATACTGAATTTAGAAACCTGTGGTGGTTTCACAGAGGCATTTAAGCTAATTCCTCTTACCTGTTATAGTTGCTTTGTTAATAGATGGTTGGTTACACATTGGTGACCGTCTGTTTGAAAAGAAAAGAAAAAAAAAAGACTTATCAAGCTGTTAAACTCATAAATGGTTGAAGAATACAAGAAAACATGTTTCTTTGGGAAGTTATTTGTGACTGAAGCACGATGGCATAAAAGTTCATTTAGCTATTTTCTTGTAACACATAAAGGAATTCACAATGGTTGCTCAAATCTTTCTGCAGATTGGGATATATCTTCAGCAGGGAAATTTAGAAATTAATTTACGAGTCTGCTTAATCCTTAATTGAATATGTACCTAGCTTAAAGTTCAGTCTCTATCTATAATTATTACTCTTATATGGCTTGCAGTACCCATGTTCTCTCACTCAGAACAAATTCTTATAGCAACAATTAGTTTTTACTTTTTTTTTTTTTCTTTTTTTTTTGCATGCACTTCACAATAATCTTCAGGGCAAACAGCTCAGTGGAATCCTTTGTTCATTGATGAAAGTTAAAATTTGCTGGATTAACACAGGTGTTTAGAGATGACAGCAGGCAGGATCTGAATAGGGCATATTCCAAACGAAGGGGCTGGAAATATCTTTTAATAGAATTGCATATGCAATGGTGGGCATTTGTCATTATGAGCTTAAGTCTTCGGTGAGAAACTGCCACAGTTCCATGAATGCTACCTGATTCTAATTTAGAATGATAAAAATTGATTCACTACAAAATTTTCCAGTTTAACTAACATTAATGTTAACTATGATACTGTAGCAGAATTGAAAATCATATTTATAATATGTCACTCATAATGATGAACTACTGTGGATATGTAAGACATCTTTATCTTGGATGACTTCTAGATCCAGATCTTGCAATCAGTGTAGCTATCTGCTCACTTTGGCTCATCTGCACAACTCAGACTCATTGCCTGAATTATCATCTCTGAATTATCCTTGACATATGACTTACTGAAAATTGTAGAAATTGCATAAATAAAAATTACTGCATGGTTATGCAAGGAAACCTATGCAAGAGGAGATAGTAGGCAAGAGGGCTTCTGTCTCATCTATCAAGTATAGGCAGTTTCAACAGATAATAAAACCATTACAAGTTTTACACTTGTAAAGTCATAAAAAATCTATAACATCTAATTGTTATTCTTAGTTCATATTTTAAAAATACCACTGCTAAAAGTTCAGTGGCTAAAAATTGATTCTTACTTGCTGGGTGCCCGATCTTGTAAATTGGTTAATGCAGCAAAGTTATTCCGTACAGTACGCAGGCTGGCCAGCACCTGGAACAGACAAAATGGCTTCAGTCAAAATTTCTGCACAGGTGAGACTGAATTAGCTCCACTCCACTATGCTGAAAAGAAAAGAAAAGACAATGCAAAATACCTGTGAAATGTTTCCAGGGTTGGTTTGACCAGTCTTTGAACATTATCTAACAATAACTCTGTAATAAAAGGCCAATATGTTGATTTTTTTTTGTTCTCTAATAACCAATTCATTATTTGTTTAAAGACAGACTTAGCTGAAGAGGAGGGAAGTTTTTCACAGAATATTATTTAGTTCTCTAAAATGACCATAAAAGCATTCGTGTTTGGATGATAATAGTCCATTCAAGCCTAATACTTCATACATAAGAAATGATTACATATTTTTCCGTTTGCTGCTCAGCCCCCACAAATCTCAAATGACAAAGAGAATGAAATTGTTTAGACAGACAAAGAAAATAAAAGTGGCTCCCTTAAGGAGCCTGATTCATTTGGGTACTTAGTACAGAAGGACACATTAGGAGGAAGGTATTATTAGAGCAGGTGAAAAATGTATGCAGGCCCAAAACTACAGGACTTGCATACTGTGAAAGACAATATAAATGGAGTACTTGCTTCCTGAACTTTTTTAATGAAAGACAGCAGCTAAAGTAGGCAGCAGAGAAATGTCTTAATATAAGTGGTATAGACATTCTCCGCTGAAGGAAGTTGGATGAATGTAACAAATTTTGCATGTTAACAACATGACATGAGTGTGTAAGTATAGATTTCACAGAGTGAAATCTTTATAAGTTTTTGTTCAGATAGGTGATTTTTTTCTTTTTTCAAGCAAACAAGTCTTATATAATATTAAGAGTGGAGAAGAACTGGTTTGGCCTTCTTGAGTTGCACGATCATATGAGGAACAAGGCAAAACTGTGCCTACCTGAGCAAATGGTGTCACAATCAAGTCATCTCCATGTCTGAAAAAACAAGCAGAGTTGTAAGTTAGATATTAGTGAAAACTAATAAAACTAACTAATCTCCCTGCTACTGCTTTAACAGAAAGAAAATAAGGTTTTACAATGCACTGGGGGTATCTCCAGGTTTACTGTTCAACAGTTACTGATGCTGCTTCACAGATTGTTTTGAAAAGCAAATACCAAATCAGTCATTGTCCAATTGTTCAATACATATGGGATGGCTGATGAACCAGCCAGTTTCTACACAGGACTGCATGGAACAGACCTGAGGAGATTTTATCCCAAAGGACAAACTTGAAAATACTGAAAGATTATATTAAAGCTTACTAGCACGTTTGTGAGCACTGGCCAGGCAAGTAACTGCAGATGACTGGGCAGTGCATCACAGACTAATAAAAACCTAGTAAAACTTTTGAATTGACTCACGCTGGTGTAGTTATAGGGGAGTGTAACCAAGAGTGTGCTGTTGCTGTGCCAACCTCACCCACATCACACTGGCTGACGTAGGGCATGGTGTTGGGATGACGCGTGGCCACAGAGAGGCAGGAAAAGAAGGGTTTCCTCACTTCTTCTCTGAAGTGCTTGCACTGAGAGTTTGGCTTATGCTGTGAAGTATTTCCCCTCACTTTATGAATAAAATATTAAAGCTACACACAAAGTACCATGTGCAGTCATGTCTTACTCTAAGAGAACACTGAAAAACCAAAGGAAGAAACTAACTGGAACCTGAAGCATGCATTAACTGTCCACTTTCATCCAAACTGTGAGAAACAAGGAAAACTTGGTATTTTCAGTTATCATGTCTAGCAGTTTGCAGAAAAGTAAAAAAGAAAAAAAAAAAAAAAAAAAAAAAAAAAAAAAAAAAAAGATCTAATGTAACTTCATATTTAATTATTCTGTATTTTGTATTTCTGTATTCTGCATTTTCCTACATTTATCACGAAACACTGTAAATTGTATTTGGACCTGAAATCTTTCAAAAGAAATTACTATTGTTTTGATACTGCTTTCATGTTATTCAGGTCTAAAGTATGAGAAATTACTATCAGATTTTCAAATCCAGGTCTGTTTCCAATACCAATCAAAATTATGAAGGTTTATTAAACCCAGCTAGTCATTAACTCCCTTGTTAAAGTACTGGGCTGATTTATCTTGTTTATAATAACCAGTTGAATTTGGTTTCATGAGATAAAGTCTCTGAATTACTTCCATGGTGCCATGGTGCCTTTATTCCTCTTCTACCTGCTTTCCCGTCAAACTGGGACTTTTTTCAACTTAGCTCAACCATTCCTGCAAAGAAAACAATTCAATGAAGCATCCTCACAGCAATGATTTCCTCAAGCATCCAGGAAGGAAATACCCTTCACAGTATTTGCATTAGCCGTGGAACATACTTTTTTTCTGCATTCTTGGTAAAGCAGGGAACTAGGGAAATTAATGACTGTGATGTTAAGGTTGGCATCCATGGCATTTAATTCAGCTTCCTAGGGGAATAGAAAGATCATACCTCTTCCTTTTTGATCCTAACTGATCAAATAAAATTGTGCTATTTCTTACAGTCAGTCTGATGTGGTCTTAGCAGGTACATATCCACAGCAAAAGTGTATGTCACATTCTTTGTTAATAATCTATGAAAGACAACTTGAATTTCTTACCAGTATTGCTCAATGTGTTACATAGCTAGACAATGGAAGAGCAAGTCATAAAGAAGATGTATAGCAAAGGCTTCAAGAGAACACAAGCAAAGTGCATCTTTTCTTTTTCTCTCATTCTCCACTTAAATAGTCATAATATGAACATATAAGCTATATCACTTCCATAAAAATTTTGCTCTTTTCTTCAAATTATGTGAAACAGTATTATCAGCTGTGCGAAAGCTGGTTTGGTAAAACTGTAAAAATTGAATGCTCCTCTGTTTCGCTATCTCTTGTATACTGCATTACTGGGAGTGTATTTCATTGTTCTTCTTCCCATTCAATGATCCTGTTCGCCACCTCTTGAAAATACCATCACTCCATTGCTTTAATTTTTGAATTTTAATCTAGTTAAGCTTTTTCTGGACTGCATTTCACTGGAGAATATTCATGAAGTAGTGTGGCTTGTTATCTGCTAAAGGAGACATTATTGAATATTAAATTAATGCACTGAAACCAATCCAGGATTTCATTTACCTATTTAAAATATCCCTTCTGTCAAGAGTAACAACTACAGAAATTGTCACTACTTGGTAGAATAGCAATATTGGAAGTACAGATATGAGTTGTATCGAGAGAAGCATGGCCAGCAGGTTGAGGGAGGCAATTCTGCCCTTTTACTCTGCTCTCATGAGTACTAGGTCTAGGAGCCCCCAACACAAGAAGGACCTGGGGTTGTTGGAGTCGGTTCAGAGGAGGGCCATGAAGATGATCAGAGGGCTGGAGCACCTTCCCTATGAGGCTGAGAGAACTGGGGCTTTTCAGCCTGGAGAAGAGAAGGCTCTGAGTAAACCTTACAGTGACCAACCAGTACCTGACAGAGGCCTACAGGAAAGCTGGGAGGGATGTCTTATAAGCACATATAGTGACAGGATAAGGGGAAGAGGGTAGATTAGACTAGATATTAGGACTAAATTTGTTACTGTTAGGGTGGTGAGACACTGGAACAGGTTGCCCAGCAAAGCTGTGAATGCTCTTCCCCTGGAGTTGTTCAAGGACAGGCTCGATGGGGCTTCGACCAATCTGGTCTAGAGGGAGGTGACCCTGCCTATAGCAGGGTGTTGGAACTACATGATCTTAAAAGCCCCTTCCAACCCAAACCATTCTGTGATTCTAAGATTCTATCCACAGTTTTCATAAATTAGTTTAGCACATGCCAGATAAATTTGGAAAGAAAAGCAATTTCATAGTGTGTTGAGCAATCTTTAATCCACATTGGGTCAGGAAATCTGGAAAAGGTGAGAGTGTTCAAAAAGGGAGCAGAATTGTCTAAACCGGCTGTGTTATTTTTTGATATAGAAGAGCAAGAGTATATGATTTAATCAAGGTGCTATTGATCCACAGTGTACTCCAGTGTAGTAAAACATTGTGATTTATGAGTTTCCTGCTGTTTTCTTTTCTGATGATGTGGAATCTGATTGATGATTCTGTTTGGATTCTATACAGGATAGTGCCACACATCTTTATACAGAGGCATTAAGAGGAGTATAAAACCTGTGCAATGTATCATAACCTTCTAAATAAAGACAGAGCTGTTAATCTTTAAGGTTAGAAAAATTATTATCTCTAATATAACTCTGTTAAGTCAGTTAACTAGAATGCCTGGCATACTCATTCATATATTCATTTTTCAAAGGAAAGACAAACTTGAAAAAGATTTTAACACAGATCAAAAATTTTAAGTTATCAAATTTGCTACCACTAACAAAAGCTGCTAAAAAATGTAACAGCCTATATGAGAAGAACAAGTGTTACATAACAACACAAGTGAAATTACCAATAGTACACCAAATACTATAAAAAGCATTGCAAGCTATTTGCCCCTTAAAGTGATGAAGCTTGGCCTTCTGCAATGTTGTTGGCTTTCATTCCTAACCTTTGCTATGGTACACACTTGAATTCTCCCCATGTAACTTACAATGGTCTCCGTTCTGCAGAAGAGATAAAAATGTCATGCCAAGTCAGACGCGTATATTTAGCTAGCTGTTGACAAATGCAAAGTACACAATTTCAGCCTTCCTCTCCTCAAGACTGGCATTAATTTCTTTCTTCTACTCGAATTACAGGACAGTAATTAACTTTGCCTTTTCTAAAGTGGACCTTCAGAGTTACACGCATGGACAGACAGAGAAACAGGAAGGAAGATGAAATCAGGGATAGGCTGGGTGACTGCAAAACCTTTATTTCTTAATTAAGTTGAGATAATTTAATTTAATCATCTAATAAAAGGAGTTGCTAAAGAGACATTCTGCAGATCTGCTAGGATCCAGTTAAAAAAAAAAAAAAAGGGTGTATTTATGTGGTTGGAAAACAGTCAAGATACCCATTAAGGGGATATGTGTCTCAGACCTTAGACACCACTAGAAATGTGACTTGCACTTGCCAGTGTGGAGCTAGCAGGAAGGGTCCTGAATAAGATTTATCCTTGTAAATAATAATAAACTCAAGTTATGACTTTGAGGCAGATGTGAACACCAAGTGAGTCATCTGAAGGACACAAAAGTAAGACTTAAATAGGCAAATAAAAACACAGTCTAAAAAAAGAAGGAGAAATGGAAAAAATATATTTATACTAGCTTGACACATACCTTTACATGGACAAGGTACAGTCAAAATGACAGAAACTCCCAGAAACAAGCAGCAGTTAACACAGCAGTCTTTGGCATTGCTTTGAAATTCAGGACCACAAGGTTCAAGCCAGGAGGATGCCTGGCAAACCTTCCAAAAATCTTGTGTGCCTACTGCTTTCAGGCAACGACAAACAAAGCAGAGATATAGCAGTGTGGGTGGAAGGAAGTTCCGGCAGCTTGAAGTGCGTGTAATTAGCTGCCCTTGACCTAGAGTGCCTGAATCCTTTCCTGTAGCAGTCCCCTGATTAGGAAAGGTCAAGCACCCTTCAGCTGCTGCCTGGGAGAGAACTGTTTGAGGGCTGATCGCAGAGCTCAGCCAACAGAGCAGCCAACAGTTGCAGCAATTTGCAGAGAGGACCCATTGTTGAATGTGGATTGCTCTGAGTCTTGGATATTTTGGTGATGCACTACAGACAGATTAGACCAGCAGATGCTGTAAGAAATATCTTTACAAGGCTGGAAGATTTGGTGCAGCAGAACTTCATATGTTAGATGCTGCCCTCCAGGCCTCTGGCTGCTGAGACCGCTGGGGCTTCTCTGAAGCCAGGAGAGAGAGACCCTATCCTGCAGAAAGTGGCAGCTGTGCTGGCTAGGGGAAGACTTAAAACAGGAAGTGGGTGAGCTATATCATATAAGAGAAGATGAAAGTGAGACAGAAAGGATATTCATATTCACTGAGACACAGCTTGAAGAGCCTCTGACTGACTCCAGCTGCAGGAGGGAAGCTATCCAGTATTGAGGCAAGCATTAAAAGAAGGGGAAGGATGGAAGCTGGTGACTTGCAAGAGGAAGGTTAGCCTAAGTTAATACAAACTAGGTTCCTCACCCTCAGGGTTGAAGAGGAACACACAGACATCCAGGCAGAATTGATGAGATACTGTAATGTGTGGCTCCCTGGTGCAGGGAATGGAGGCACCCATCTGTCAGCCTGATCTGTCAGCTAGAGAAGTTCATGTCTGCCAGAGGCCCATATCTAGGGACACTGTGGAGGTGCTTCTAAATCTGGTCCAGCCCTTTGACTACTATCCCCTCTTCTTCACATGGATACAAATGGTACTGCTAACACTAAACCTACACAGTTTCCAAACTGACTTTAGAGATATGGGGGCAGTAGACGAGGGCCCAGGAGCCCAGGTGGTGTTCTCTTTCCGGTGAGGTTGAAGGTGTAAGTAGGAGAACACTGAAATTACAAGTCAAAAATTATTTGCAGAACTGCTACTGGTGGCAGGGTTCTGGATTTTATGACCATAAGACGAGGTTTGCAGAACCCCACCTTCAAGGCAGAGATGGCATCCTCTGCTTTCAGTAGGGCAAAAATACTTCTGCCAGTAACACATCTGATCTCATAAGGAAGTCTTTAAATTTTAAAGAATAAGAGATGGAGAGGGTAACCAGCAGAACCAGCAGCCCTCCAAGGCAGGGCTAAACAAAGGGCAAGGCGAAGCACAAAGTCCTGAAGTTGGGGAAGAACATGCTCAGGAGCCAATACATAAAGGGAGACACTGAGCAGGAAAGCAGCTCTGCAAAAAAAGACCAGAGGGTTCAGGTGAACCTCAAGTTGAGCATAAATCAGCAAATGCCCTTGCCTCAAGGAAGGCTAATGGTATTGCCAGCATGTCAAGGGAGGTGATCTTTCACCTCTTTTTAGCATTCATGAGGCCACATCTGGAGGAGCACAGCATCCAGTTCAGGGTTCCCCATTAACCAAGAGGCTTGGGCATAGTTCAGAGGGTCCAAAGAAGGGCTGCACAATGATGAAGAGATTTCAGCATCTGTCATATGAGGATTAAGTAAAAGATCTGAGACTGTTCAGTCTAGCACAGAGAAAGTTTATAGGGGATCTTATCAATGTATATGAAGAGGACAATACTTGGCTCTTTTTGCTGGCGTCCAGTGCCAGGATAAGAGGCAGTGGGCACAAACTGGAACACAAGATCCATCTGAACAACAGGAAAGGAAACACCTGCTTTCTGCACATGTAATTGAGATCTACACAGGATGTTTTATCAGCTCCTTTCTCTGAGATGTTCAAAAGTGCCTGGACACGGTCAGGGCAACCTGTTCTAAGTACCCTGCTTGAGCAGAGGGATTGGATCAAATGACTTTCCGAGGTCCCTTCTAATCTAAATCTAAACTGTTCTGTGAATCCTTGAATTAAATTACTGGTTAACCTTCATATAATTTATATAATGTAAATTATGAGATTAGTGGAAAGGAACCTTGGCATCATTTTAAAGCATGAACATACTGGTTTGCCACACTCCATTTGAATGAAAACTCAGTTATCTCCCCAAGATAAGTACTGGCTGAAAATTCTGGTTGATCTTTAAAGCCAACTAGCATCATGTACCTTGGATTCTCTGGCTACAGAGTTGGAACTATTTGAAAGGACAGAGCTGCTAATAGCCTTTGAAAAGCTGAAGTGGACACTGGCTTTCTGGCATTCCCACAGCAAAGAGATAAGTTTTTTGTCTCATCATGACAAGAATCAACTCAGTTTTCACAGAATTGTTTGGTTTATATATATATATATATATACAAATATATCAGATATAAAATCAAGGGAAAATCCATGCTGTTTACACATAAAATATAGAATATGAAGATTACAGTGGTCTTCTTTTTGAAAAAAGTAGGAAGAAAACCACAGTCCCTGAGAACTCCCGTACCCCAGCCAAAACAAAGACTGTTTATAGTAGTTTTCCTTGGATTATCAGAAACCTAGGCAATTTCAAGCTTAAGAGAATACACCAAAGGAAAAACCATCTCTCACTCAAAAATATTGCAGATATGGGTGTTAAGAAGTACCCTGATAAGCTTCATATGGAGCAAAATTAAGTTACTCCTCTGTAACATGCTGAGGAAGAAAATACCTGACTATATTATAATTAGAGATCCAAAAGACAGCTCAGAACAAACGTAGGTCTTAACATGTGGCTAATAAGCACCAAGATATGTCATATACTAATTGGCCTGGAACTTTCCACATAGAATGAATATTTTCTATATGAAGGTACTAAGATGGCTTTAATTTTTCATGACACCTTTTTATCAACTCAGTTCCTGAACATAGAGCTTACTAGGCTTGAAAGAATCCTTTGAATAAATGAAGTCTGCTCTTTCGTGGTTACCAGTGTTAGGTTACTCAATTTACCATTCTACTTTCAACATTAGGAACAATGAACTATTCCTTTCTTATCCTTAAGTCTGTAATGGATATGATTCTGTTTTTCCAAGTCTCGAAAGAACCCTCATCTTGTGTGCTAATGCAATTCAGTTGGAAATAAGGTGATTTTAAATCAGGAATTTGAGATTTAATCCAGGCATTAACAGGAAGTATTATCTAGTCAACTATATGTTTTTCAGCATCACATCATACTGGTTATGCTTCTGAGAAGACTAGGGACAAAGGACTTTCCTGTGTAATAAATGCAGCTAAGTAGGTCTCAGTGATGGTGATCAGAACCAAGACCCATTTTATCCAAAGGCCGTCTCATTCGGCAACTTCCTGCTCAGTAAGCTTAAATTTTATTCCAAAGGGACTGCACTCATACAAGTGACTTGAGTAATCTACCCAAGGAAGGACTTTTGTTATAAATACAGCATACTATCACGAAAAAGATACTGGCACGATATGCAAGATATGAAAACTTGGGACAAATCAAGAAATTATCTGTATCATCCTTGTAAGTGTTCAAGGTCATGTTGAATGGAGCTTAGGGCAATCTCATCTAAAGAAGTATACCCCCAAAATACAGAGTGGGTTGAACTAGATGATCTTAGACTCCTTACAACCCAAACCATTCTGTGTTTCTAATATTCATATTGCCCCAAACAGCCATCAAGCCTGAATGCTGTAATCCTACCATAATCCAACAGAAGTATGATGGGCAACTCCGAGGAGACATCTTGCTCTAAGTCTAGCAGAGCTATTCAGTGCTAAATAAAGAGAACAGACTTGATAGTGTGTTTCACTGGTATTGATATAGGCTTACTTCTAAAATAAGAAGGCAATCTGCCTGCGTGCCTCTGAGGCAATGGCAAGGGAAAGAATGTTATTACAATGCAGAAGCTTGCTTTTTTCTTTGAAGAAGTGAATGGATTCAATGGGTTCAATACTCTGAACCACAAAAAAGCTGAATTCATTTGGAAGAGCCCAGGTCAATTCAGCCGTGCCTCTGTTGGACTGATCATGAAACAGAAATCATCATTTAGTTCATCATAATTAGCAAAGCTGCAAATAAATGACTGTCACAGTGACTAAAGGATAGGTTTGTTTTCTGCTCAGGTCAGAGAAAATTAATGAATGGGTGTGCTTGTATGACTGGAAGCAATCAAGTTAGTGCAGCTTAATGAGTTATTATTAATCATTTTTTAATTGCATTACCTGCCACACGTAAGCTCTTAGCTTATTGCAAATGAAAATAAAAAGTATTGCCTTGAATTAAGCAGAGCTTTGTTACTGCTCCCTGTTCCATATGTTTAAGTGATTAGAACTGATAAAATAGTCTCATTTCTGAAGAAAACAGTACATGACTTTCCATGGGAATTCCCACTAATGCAGACTGAAAGATTTCCCTTCTAAAATGAGTGAAAGCAGAGCTTCTAAGAAAGGCACTTATTCAAGGTAACTTCCCAGCCTGAGGGAGCTTGCTGTGAGACAAGCCACAAGAAGATTTTGTCAGCTTTGAGGTTTACAAAATGGAGTCCCTTAAACAAATACAAAGGCTCCTACATTCAAGTACTTATATTTCAGAAAAACTAACAAACAAACAAAACAAAACAAAATAAACAACAACCAGGCAATAGTTTTTTCCTTCATAAAAAACATCAAGACCTTAAGAAAAACAGGGCAAAAGACATCAGAATTCCAGATTTTCTAATTTCAGAGAATAAACTACATGGTTAACCCAACATGAGCATCACTGCAAGAATATGGAGAGTTGTGTGTGCCGTGAGGGATAAAATACGACCTGATGATCTGGGTTGTGAAATAAATTCAACCTGTGCATGAGATGGAGTCATGGTTAAAGAGGCTTCCTCAGAAACACTGAAATCCTTTTTTATAAAGCATCTTTTCTCCATGCTGCTGCCATCGTTCAGTATTGCAGGTAGGCGTGTGTACACAGAACACACACATCCCGACCATTGTAGCAGTAGAACTGTGCAGCAAGCAGTGAAATGAACACTGCTGTGATTTAGCTGAAATCTGAGCCAAGAATTGTTTTTGGTATCATGATTCTACTAACAGCCATCTTTGACTGAAGATGTTTAGCAATTCAGATGGCTTTGTTTAGTGCAGAAGCAGTAAGTAACGTGCCATGTTGTTTCAAACATCCAGTATTGCCGAAGTTTTTGTAGTGTAATTGATGTGTTTTATAGCTAAGAGTTCTATTTGGGAAATGATTCATGATTTCAGTCTTCAGGAATTCAGGAGCAAACCCAATAATGAATGTTTTGTGTGAATATTTGATAGGATCAAATTTCACTTCATCAACAAAAATAAAAATCCTATGCAACAAGTACATGAAGGCATATTAGAACACCTGAGAATCTCCTAAATAAAAATGAATATCAAAAGATGCTTTCTCAATGCAAAACTATTCTGGTTTTGCTTACAACATAATTAATACCCTAATCTAGCTCAAACTTATTTTAAGAAAATGGAGTATGGCTATATTCTTTTTTTTGTTTGTTTTTGTTTTTGGATTGTATTTGTAAAACATTCCAAGCTACTGGAAAGTACACAGTGGTCTTTTTCAAAATACTTTCTACAACTATTAAAAAAAAATAAAAATTAAGTACTAATTACTTAGTTTAAGCTGAAATCTGAAGATTTTATTCAAATTAAAAATCTTAAGAATAAAAACTCCCAATGAATCAAAATATTAGCCTGTTTTCCCTGTGGCTTTCTGAATGGATAAGTTGATAACTAAAGCAGCACAGTACAGTTTTTCATTAAGAATTATTTCCAAATGGAAATTGAATTGAAAAGACTTCATTTTAGCAGAGTTTTTAGAGAAAGTCTGTCTCTTTTCAGTTCTCCTGCAAGATTATTTCACAAATTCAGAAAAAAAGAACTAGATAAATTGTAAGATATTCCACAGCAACTTATCAAGAAAGGCAATTATTTCTCATTTATTCACTCCAGGTGCACTTAAGCTGCTCAGAAGCAATGTGTTTTTTTCTGCCCTCTTAGAATGTTAGAAAGAACTTAATGCAGATCACTTTTCAGGAAAAAGGATATTTTTCTCCTTAACTTCAGGTGCATGCTCATAGAATTTATTAATAAATCTAAGCTGTGCTGGCTTAGAAATAGAAGACTAAGACGCATTACTGGCAATTTGGCTTCCTGTTACTGACGAAAATATATATCCTCATTTCATGATGTTAATGGCACATTAAAGTCTTCAGTGAACATCAGTAACTGTCTAGGTTGGCCATATTTGTCTTCCATTATTTTAAGTGCTTTCCCTTTATGAATCTGTTGCAAACTGAATACAGTGAAGTTTAAAAAACTAAACAGACTGGGAAATATGTGTGCAAATTCACCTCAATTGTTCCACGTGCCAAATAAAGGGATATTTCAGACCATTTGCAGCTTCAGGTCAGGACTAGACCTGCTAGTCATTGACAAATATGGGAACACCCTATCCTGGAATTTCCCTGTATTTAAGATAATTTCTGCAGCCAGAATAATTCTGTTAATCTTCATTTTTTGGAAAGTTACAGATTATTTGGGCTTCATTTGGGAAAGTAATACCCACACAAATTAAAACATTGCACAATTATTTCTCTAAATACTGAGGACAGGGATAATCCACCCTGACTAAACAAACTCAATGCCTGTATATCATGTTTTTCAGACAGTATTTCATCTTTGATGAAATATTTTTCATCAGCTCCCTTTATCTCAAAGTAGTCCACATGTGGGTTTTATTTTTCAAAGAGTGGTATTTTTGTTGTTGTTGTTGTTTTAATATATTTATATTTTGTAGACATGGAGCAAAGGTTTATCAACATGTACATTAATGTAGAGCAGCATGTCCTCTAGGAGGCAGTATTATATGGTACATAGAGGGAGAACAAATTTTGGAGTAAATTACATCTTTATACTTGTTTTATCAGGGATAGCAGCAGCAGAACTGTGTATGCTGCTCCAACAGCAATGCCTTCTATTTATTTCCAAGGAAACTATCACAAATATGAAGAGCACAATAATTTTGATAAAGCAAACTCTCAGCTACAAAAAACTATTTTTCAGCACAGTCACGACCACAAGCTATGTATTTTTGCCAGTGGTGAACAAGAGTCTCATTCCAGACTCGTAAAAATATGCATCAGCAGAGGTTATCCACTGTTTCAGGCTGCTCTTACAGTGCTGTTGCTAGAAAACTGTTCACAGAATCTTTCACTGATCTAAACAGATGGAAGTTAAAAGGTGACAAATCTGGACTGTATGGAGGATATGGTGGGACAGTCTGGCCAAGACTGGCATTGTGCTCCATAGTCTTCAAACTGGTATGAAGCCTGGAAGAAAAAAGCCTCATTCTTCTCTGGCTTGAGTCCGGAACCTTCAGCTCCATCAGCATTGTGATGAAGTGATCAGAGTATATCTGATTTCCAGGAAATCCAGAAGTATCACTACTTTCCTATCCAAAAAGACAGTGCACATCACTTAACACTCTGAGGGCTGTTGTTGTTGAGGAATGCACATATTGCCATGCCATGGACTGCTGTTTTGATTTCAGCTCAGAGTGGTGATGCCATGTCTTGTCACCTTTAACGGATGTGATCCGTGAAACTGTCACCTTCAGCCTCGCATTGGTTTAGTAGATCCTACTTGCCTATAGTGTTCTTCCTGTTGCTGTCTGAGCATCTTTGGGACCAACTGGCACAAACTTTGTAATATTTCAACACTGCCACCATCATTTCCAATATACTGAAGCTGATACTTAGTTCCATACAGTTTTCTGATTGTAATCTGCCGATTCATATGGATGAGCTGATTGAGAATGTCTCCATTTCATGGTGTTACAGCTGTGAATGGCTGTCCATAACATGGTTCATCTTTCATGAAGCTGTCACTTCTATTGAAACACACCACCCACTGTCTCATTGTGCTCACATCTACTGTTTGGTCTCCATCAACATTTAGCAAGTGCTGATGAATATCAATGGATGCTGTTTTCTCCTTCTGGAGAAATTCATTGACACACTTTTGCTTCACCCCTTCTTCCATGTCAGATGCCACTTTGTCAAACTGCCCCTCTCCTGCTGTCTGTCACACAGCAACCAAATGTAATGGAATATTGGCAAGAATGTTCAGCCTCTGCTATCATACCACTAATATCAGTCTCTGATGTAGTGGGCTGCTTTTGATGTAACCCAGTACTATTTACAGTACTTCTGAAGAGAAGTAGGCTGTCCAGCTCAGGAAACTGATGTACTGATGGCCATTTGGCCACTGAGCAGACCTCTATGCCAATGGCCCTGCAGTTCACTATAGACTATGCTCCCTTACTTTCTGGTGGTTGAACAGAAATTAGCAAATTTCATGTAACTGTGATAGTTAGAGCTTATATTCACCTGATCAAAGAAACAGTGCTGATCCTCTCTATGGGAGTCTTCAACAATCCCCACACCAGCTAATGTTTTACTCAATGAAGTTCAGCTGGTCAAGTCCTTGGTTAAAACATGAGTTCTGCCTTAGCCAGTGATTGTTGGTTTCTTTCTAGAGTTTATGACAGTGCTAATGATTTCATTGAATAATCCATTTTTTTTCCATCTCATCAGACCTAAAATTTTCTCCAGTGCACTATAACTTTGAAATTAGGGGCTTTTAAGTTTTCTTTTCCATTCTTTATTATCCTTCACTTTAAGCTTGTTTCCTAGATCCCTTCACAGATAATGCCCTGTAATTCGTTATATTGGCTCACACATATATTCACTTCTGCATATCCCCATTTCTCTGCTAGCAATCCCATAGATAGGCTTCTCAAGGAAACTGTGCTCTTCTGCCTTGGACCTTGTATCTTTCTGTCTAAACCACCTGCCTTTCCAGTTTGCAGCCCCGAAGGGCTTTTGCTAATCTTCTCACATCAGCTCCTTTTTCTCTATCATACTATTTGTTCCAAGAGATAATTAAAAAAAAATGCTAATGACTCCTACTCCTTTTGACTTGCTTTTCCCTTTTCTACTTTACAGCTGCCTTTTCTGCCTCTTGCAACGCCACAATTCAGGCTCATTAACATTCTATCATATGAGCTGCCTTGCACTCATCCTGTCTTTTGTTCTTTTCCTCAACTAGTCTGTCTTCTCAGTTCAAAATATGTTTTAGTCTCTCTAAAACTCAAAAAACTAAAACTCAAAAAACTCTCAATCTTCCCATTCTCTGCTGTTCTTTCTGTGATTTTCCATCTCAGTTCACTGAATGAACTCCCTCTGGTTGCTATGTGAGGTTAACTATGTTGGGAAAACGGATCACTCTGTACCTTTTTCCTGAGAATACTACCTGACTGTGCTAGTCTTCTGACTATCATCTTATGTTTTTATTTTAAGTCATTTGTGTCAGAGGACAGTATTTCGCCTTGGGTTTTCAAAGAACAGAGGACAGTTGGTTCCATTTCTTGGCTGCAGTTCAGAGCTGCCACATCACTGCAAATAATAAATAGTGGCAGAATAATGAATTTAGTGCTTTAACACTGCCATCCTCTGGCTGGTTTTGAGTGTAACATTCCATATTTGACTAAAATCTTGAAGTTTTCTTCTGTTTCACCTTAAGTGATATTTACTGCTATAAAGTTGTACTGGAAATAACAGAAACTTTGTGTTACATCCCTTCCATGCCTTTTGTTTCGTTTTGCTTTATAAAGTGAAGTACTGAGGCTGATAAGCAAACACTGAAGAATTAGAGGATTCCAGGTTAAACTGCTATGTTCAATTAATTCACCTGCATTAACTGAATGATCTCTATGTTTTGTAATATGTATTTCCCATGCATAACAAACATGCAATACTTAACATTCAATACACATATTGATGCAAAACAGAAATCATGAGTGATTTGAATGTTGCTGTGACAATTTCCCTGAAAACTCTTGTAGTCTTTACCTTATCTAAGAAAATTTGGAACCAGAGCTGGCTATTTTAATGATCTTTTTTTCTTTATATTTTCTTCACTATTTTTTCCTTTTGAATTTTTTACTCTTGTGTTTATTAATTTTCCTTCAGTTAATTTCTGTGATACATTCAGACTCATCATTTTTTTGCTTACTGATACTTTATTAACCATATAATTATGGTTAAAACTAGTTGCATATTACATTTCCTAAACAACTGCAGAAGTATTAGCCTTAGTACAACAGTTTTTCTGTGGCAGGAGACTGTGGAAATCTATTCAGATGTGAGTTCCAATAAATTTAAAATGCTGATGCATTATAATAAATTGTTGACAGGAAGAATCACAGAATCACAGAATGGCCAGAGTTGGAAGGGACCTCAAGAATCATGAATCTCCAACTCCCTGCCACATACAGGGCCACCAACTTCCCCATTTAATACTAGACCAGGCTGCCCAGGGCCCAGTCCAACCTGGCCTTGAACACCTCCAGGGACGGGGCATCCACAACCTCTCCAGGCAGCCTGTTCCAGCACCTCACCACTCTCTGTAAAGAATTTCCCTCTGACATCCAACCTAAATCTTCTCTCCCTCAACTTAAAACCATTTCCCCTTGTCCTGCAGTTATCAACCCTTTCAAAGAGTTGACTCCCCTCCTGTTTGTAGTCTCTCTTTAGGTACTGAAAGGCTGCAATCAGGTCACCCTGCAGCCTTCTTTTCTCCAGGCTGAACAAGCCCAGCTCCCTCAGCCTGTCTTCGTAGTGGAGGTGCTCCAGTCCCCTGATAATCTTTGTGGCTCTCCTCTGGACCCTTTCCAACAGCTCCCTGTCTTTCTTGTACTGGGGGCTCCAGACCTGGACACAGTGCTCCAGATGGGGCCTCACAAGAGCAGAGTAGAGAGGGACAACCACCTTCCTGCCTCTGATGGCCACCCCTCTTCTGATGGAGCTCAGGATACCATTTGCTTTTCAAGCTGCAAGAGCACACTGCTGGCTCATGTTAAGCTCTTCATCCATCAGGACTCCCAGATCTGCCTCTGCAGGGCTGCTGTCAAGGACTGCTCCTTCCAGTCTGTATGGATGCCTGGGATTCTTCCGGCCCAAGTGCAAAACCTTGCACTTTGCTGTGTTGAACCTCATTAGGTTCACCTGGGCCCATCTTTCAAGCCCGTTGATGTCCCTCTGAATGGCATCCCTTCTTTCCACCATGTCAACCGCACCACTCAGCTTGATGTTGTCATCAAACTTGCTGAGGGTGCACTCGATTCCGCCATTGATGTCATTGATAAATATGTTAAAGAGCACCGGTCCCAAGACAGACCCCTATGGGATGCTGCTCATTACCAGCCTCCACCTGGACATGGAGCCATTTATGACCACCCTTGTCTGCAGCCTTTCAACCAATTTCTTATCCATTGAGTGGTCCACCCATCAAATCCACATCCCTCCATTAAAGATAAGATTGTGATAGGGGACCATGTCAAAGGCCTTGTTCAAGTCCAGTAAATGACATTGGTTGCCTTTCTCTTGTCCACCAATGCTGTCACTCCATCATAGAAGGCCACCTTCTCTTGGTGAAGCCGTGCTGGTTGTCTTGGATCACACGCTTATTCCTCATGTGATCAAACATGTCATCCAGGATGATCTGTTCCATCATCTTCCCAGGCACAGAGGTGAGACTCACCAGCCTATAGTTCCCCATTTCCTCCTTGCTCCCTTTCTTATAAATGGAAATGACATGACCCTTCCACCAGTCATTCAGGACCTTACCTGACAGCCACGACTTTTTAAATATGATGGAGAGTGGCTCAGTAACCACCTCAGCCAGCTCCTTCAGAACCCTGGAATGCACACCACCCAGCCCCATAGACTTGTACACATTCAGTCCAATAAGGCTGCCTCAAACTTGCTCTGCCCTTATAGTGGGGGGGATTTACTGACCTGGTCCCCACCTAGAGGTTTAGGGATGCAGGGCTCAGGGATGTGAGAAGTACTGGAATCCTGGCCACCAGTGAAGACTGAGGCAAAGAACTCATTCAGTACCTCAGCCTTCTCTTCAGCCAGTTCTCCTTTTACATTTACCAAAGGAGGTACATTTGTATTGGCCGGTCTCTTCTGGACAATGTACCTGTAGAAAGTCTTCCTATTGTTTTTCACATCCCTCACCAAATTCAGTTCTGCCTGCACCTTGGCTTTCCTGATCCCATGTCTGCAAGCCTGGATGGCATCCTTGTATTCTTCCCAGGTGACATGCCCTTGTTTCCAGAGTTTGTATGCATCTTTCTTTTTCCTCAGCACGCCCAGCAGGCCCTTGCTGAGCCATGCCGGTTTCCTACCTCCTCTTCCCGCTTTCTTATTCAGAGCTCTTCAGAGATGGAGAGCTCTTGTGCTCTCAGAAGGGCATCCTTGAAGGGTAGCTCTCCTCAACATCTTTGTCTTTAAGGACAGCATCTCAGGAGATCTTGGACAACAATCCATTGAACAGCTTAAAGTTTGCTGTTCCAAAGTTCAGGGTCCTGAACCCACAAAGGGTCAAGAGTAGATACAAATATCCGAAGAAGAAAGTGTGCTCAGTGTTTCAGTAATTAATTTTTTAATTCAATTTATTTTCATGTGCTGAAATATTACCCAGAATTCTAGGAAATGTAGAAGAGGATTATGAGTGCAAGGACAGAACACTAATTGAATTCTAAATTGAAATGACTCATCTGAGCAATGCAATGACCTGGATTGCCTGCCTGAATGTAAAAAACTTCCTAAATGGTATCCTTACAAGAGTGCAGCACCAAAAGCTTAACTTTGGTACATCTGTAAGAAATATTACATGTCAGAAAAAGGCTTCCTTGATGAGGGTCTCCATTTACAAACCGAAAACTTTTTTTTGTTAATTATAAGGCAACAGGGCATGGTCTTATTCATTTTGTCTCAGTCAAAATTGGTCACAAAAGGAACAAAGCTTAAAAGTACTTCAATCTACTGAACTTAACTGGTGATGGACCTTAAACAACCAAAACAAAGGCATGAGTTTTGTTCATCTTGACACTTACTTAGGAAGAAAGTTATAAATAGATGGTCTAATTAACACTTCTAAGAACAAAACATGAGGTGAGAATAGGAATCTCCAATTATAATGATTATGAGTGAAGTATCACATGAAATTTCACTCATTATGAAAACCAATTTCCTTTGTTTTGAATACTAGTGCTGTTGGCTGTTTTTTTTTTTTTAAAGAGGATGTTTATTGTTGGTTTTTTTTCTATATTGATGCTGGATTTTTAATGCTTTCTACATCCTTATTCACTAGGAAACTCTTATAAGGATGGTCATAATTCATAATTGTTCATAAAAGTTCATAATTGAGCCATAAACACCTATTTGGCAGTGAAATTTGTAGAAGATTAAGCAAACAAATGAACAAAAATTCTTGATTTCTATAATTTTCAGGTGACAGAAGATAGGTATTTAACATGTTTTCACTGTATTTCACAGTCATCTAACTTCCACTACCCATCCAATCTGGCATTTACACATATTAGCAAATTATGATTCACTAACAGAAGACACGCATAACACAGAAAAAATAGTCTACTTCAGTAGGAGGACAGAATAACTTTCCAAAGATCTTCTCCTTTGCCTCTCTCAAACTTATTAATTTTTCAACCTGGACTAGGACAAAGCATTTGATACAGCCTGTACAACATTCTTTTCACTAAGCTGGAAAGACATTGATTTCATGAATGGAACTGGCTGAATGGTCACATTTCAAATGCTGTGGTCAACAGCTCTATGTCCAGGTGGAGACCAGTGACTAGTGGTGCTCTTCCAGGGTCAGTACTGGGACAAGTGCTGTTTAACATCTCTGTCATTTACATGGACAGTGGGACTGAATGCATCCTCAGTAAGTTTGCTGGCATCACCAAACTGTGTGGTATGGTCCACATGCTGCAGGGAATGGATGCCATCAAGAGAGATCTAGACAAGCTTGAGAGCTCAGCTTTTGTGAGCCTCATAAAGTTCAACATGGCCAAGTGCAGGCTCCTGCATCTGGGTTGGAGCAGATTCAAACATGAATACAAGCTGTGTAAGTACAGGCCTGAAACTATGTGGAAAAGGACATGGGAGCACTGGTAGATGCAAAAGTTAGCTCGAGCCAGCAGTGAGCATTTGCAGCCCAGAAAGTCAAGCTTGTCCTGGTTCTAGAGACACTGGAGCCCTGAGCAATTATAGAATCATAGAATCATAGAATTGCTCAGGTTGGAAAAGACCTTCAAGATCAAGTCCAACCATGACCTAACCATACTACTCTAGCTCTAACAACCCACTGCTAAATCACGTCCTTGAGCACCATATCCAGAAAAGATTTTTAAACACATCCAGGGATGGTGACTCAACCACCTACCTGGGGAGCCTATTCCAGTGCTTAACAATCCTTTCTGTAAAGAATTTTTTTTCTGATATCCAACCTAAACCTCCCCTGGTGCAACTTGAGGCCATTTCCCCTTCTCCTATCACCTGTTACCAGTGAGTAGAGACCAACCCTGCTGTCATCAGCAGCAGCAAGAAACTCAGCTAAGGATAATGCTGCACCTACAACAGAGCAATGCAAGATTCAGGCACAGATGGGACACAAGTGCTGAAGAGCAGTGCAGCAGGAAGGGACCTAGGGGTGTTGGTGCCCACAGATAAGCATAAGCCAAAAGTATGCTCTGGCAGCCACGGGGCAAACTGCATTTTGGGATGCATTAACACAGCACAACCAGACTGGCAAAACAAGAGATTCTCATGCTATATTTAGCATTGATGCAGCCCAATCTAAATACTGTGTACAATATAAGAGTGTTAAGATCCTTGAATGTGTCCAGAGGAGGCAACACAGTTGGCAGAGGGTTGGAAGGCATGTCCTGTAAGAAGAGAATGAGGGTAGTTGGGTGGTCCAGTCTGAGAAGAGGAGGTGGAGAGATGACTTCACTGCTCCCTGCAGCATCCTGAGGAGGGGAAGCAGAGGGAGGTGCCGAGCTCTGCTGCTGGGCACTGATGGCATGATGCACAAAGTTGCTGGAGGAGTTTTAGACTGGGCACTGGGAAAATTTTTATACTGTGAAGTTGGTCAAATAATGGATTAGGCTTCCTAGCAAGGTGGTTGATGCCCCACCTAACTCAGGACATTCTGTTTTTATTAATATGATTTGAATTTTTGGATGGTCCTGTGTGGAACAACAAGTTGGATTTAATGATCCTTGTGAATTCCCTCTAACTCAGAATATATTCTGTAATTCTATCCTATTCTATCGTAAAAGAAATCTAGCTAGCTGGTAAAGGGGAGTGATCTTCTCTCCCTAATCCATGCTCATGAAACTCCATCTGGAATACTGCACTCAGCTCTGGGTTCTCCAGCAGAAGGGAGACATGGAATACATTAATAATGTTTCCAGAAGAGTGCCACAAAAGATGATCAGAGAGCTGAAGCACCACCCCTTTGAAGACAGGCTGAGGGAACTGAGGGTGAAGAAGAGAAAGGTTGGGCTAGATGTTGTTGTGATCTTTCAGTATTTAAAGGGAGCCTACAGGAAAGATGAGGAGGGACTATCAAGTATTGTAGTTGATAAGAGAAAGGGTAATAGTTTTAAACTAAAAGAGGGTAGATATAGATTAGTTAAAAGGAAGAAATTTTTTTCACTACTAGAGTTGTGAGGTGCTGGAACAAGTTGTCAGAAAAGTTGTGCATGCTCATCCCTGCAGGTTTTCAAGAATAGGCTGGATGGGATCCTGGGCAACCTGGTCTAGTGGAAGGTATTCCTGCCCATGGCAGCAGGCTGGAATGGTTTGTAGGCCCTTTCCAACCCAAACCATTCTGTGACTCTATGACAAGTAGTAAATCTTATATCTAAAAACTTATAAATACCTACTCTAAATAAATGGGGAAAAAAAAAAAAAGAAAAAAAAAAGAATATTTTGAAGCAGAAATAGAGTTTGTATAGCTTGAGTTGAAAAAATCTTAATAACCAAGATATCACAGTTCTCTTTAGTGTTGTGAAAATCAGTACTGGTTTTCTTCAGTATTCTGTCAAAGTTAGTACAGTGCATAAGCACATCAAGTACATTTTCAAGATAAGCTTTCAAAATACTGCAGAAACAAATAAAGCATAAATAATGAAATAATTATCTAAATATCCATGACATCAGTAACACAACTGATTACTCTCTTTGAATTTTAAACATTTCTTGTGGCTGGAAACATGTTAACACAATTATAGCCCAAAACATATGCTAAAAGAATTTCATAATGTACTTACATATCACTGGCAATAGAGGAGTTCCTCGACATAGACTTCGGAGAAAGATCATAGTCACTGTCTGACCGGTAAAGGAAAGACTCCCTACGTTGACTGTGGACAAAATTTGCCTGAAGAATTAGCCCTGATCCAGGGCTCGTCATGGGATCCAAGGGACTTCGTCCCGATGACGTCCCATTGTCCACATCGAAACTGTAAAAAGAAAGGAAAAAAAGATTTGTGCCATAGACGTAAGAGTTTTGAAAGTAATGAACACTCTCCTGGCAAATTTATCAGTAGGCAGATTTTCTTCTCGTGAATTGGAGAAATCATGATCTGGTCAATTTCACTGCTAATGCAAAAACAAGGTACATAAGAAATACAGTGTACAATGGCTGATAACCAAAAAGTAAATCTGAAGGAAACTAAACTTGGTAGTGGGAAAAAACAAACCACTATTAGGAATACAGGAACCTATGTGCTTCTCTCTATGCTGATTACTTATGAGCTCTCTGCATCAGGAACATGACACAGTTCTCTTCTTAAGGCCCCATCTCTCCTGAGGTTGACCCTCATTACTCCAATTCCTAGTGGAGTGAGGCAGGTGTTCTTTTTGTTATGGAGTACCCATTCGTCATACTTCATTACTACTCAAGTACTTCAAGAATGTGTTTTGTCTCTTCTCAATAAATCAAGCATGAATAATGTGTATTTGCATGCACTAGAGGGAGATAGTATTTTACAATTGGAATGAATGAATGAGGTCTGTGATCACTGCCAAACAGAATGACTACTGCGGCCATTCTTGTCTTACACCTTTGAACTCTGCAGTTTCAATCAAGTACTTCTAGTTATTGTTTGGTAGTTCCGAAAGAGCACTGCTGTCATGAGAGACACAAAAAAAAGACAGAGACAGCTCCACAAAGGGCTCTGAAAATCAGTACAAAGACCTTGAATGGGACTCAATTAATTAGAAACCAGAGCAGGGTAAGCAGCGCTGGGTGATGCATTCATGGCATCCCGTGCTGTTTAGCAGTGTGATAGCTGTATTTGGTACCAGACAAGAGTCTTTTTGGATTATGTAGCTTAGTTTCTAGATTTCATGTTGTTGCAGTATGGACTCTTGGAAGTCATGAATGACTGATTAGCAACATTTTGTCTGCGTATGTTAAGCAGACATATTGGAATGTGTTGGAGCACATTCCAATAGGCCAGAAGTAGAAGGACATCTGTTTCTCTTGACTGCATCTCTAAAACTGAAGATAAATTTTAGTTCTAAAGCATGTGAGAAAAGGTGTGTATGACCTTGGTTTACAAATACTAAGCATAGTAACAGGAACTCAAGTAATGCTATTAAAGCATACAGGAATGATTCATGAACAAAAGGACCTATCACATAACTTTTTAAGTGTCAGTAAGCTTTAGAATCTAACAAACAATTCTAAAAATAGATCTTTTGAAAAGAGTGTTCACATGAAGGATAACCCACTGTTTTCAATCATGTCTAAGGGCAGTTGAAGAGAAAATAGTTGGTACATATCAGCTCTTGATTAGACTTCAGCCTGGCACATGTCACAGCAGGTACAAGCTACTCTCTGCACTAGCTTGCTTCTTGCTGTTATCTACCACTGACCTGAGGCTGCCTTGTCAGCAGTGGTAATATTTTACTGAAGTGACAGAACTCCTCCAGCCTTTTTGCATGCTGAATTAACTAATCAAATAAATCTACACTGCCTATATATTGCCTCAGAAAGCAATTTTATTTTTGTTCAAAAAAGTTATTAAGAAACAGCTACTAACAGGCATTAAACAGGTACTTTTCAGGTAGCAAAGTAATCAAAGTGTATAATAAATCAGGCGTAAAAAAAACTCTAATAGACCAATACAGGTTATAAATACAGATTATTAAACAAATCAACTTCAACAGATGTTTCCAAAACAATTCACTAGCAGTTAATACTAAGACATATACGTTTTCCCAAATTTGGGAAATTCTTTTAATTATGTCAGAGTACTTCTGTGTCTTCTAATGCACTCTCATTACATAACATTATTAATTTCAAACTAAAAAAAAACCATAATCTGCATGACAGTGAATGAGAGTTCTGCCACCACTTTGCTGAATGATTCTGGACAAAGCAAAGCTCCTTTCTTTGTTTCATTTTCCCTGCTTTTGATCACTGTGAGATCTGCTCCCCCTCCCCCCCAAAAAAAGTGAAAAAATATTTCAAAGGGCAAGTCAGTATGAATACTACTGTGACTGTTGTTAGATAAGATGAATGTACAAGATAGTATGAATGGTGAAACAGTAACAGTAAAAAGAAATAAAAAAAATAAAATAACAAAAAGAAATAAGATATTCTTGCAGCTTATATGACCATACATTAATGTCCATATTACCATTACCACTAGTCTGACTACACTACTCACTAGTAATACTAACATTGATAGACACTGATAAAGACATCGATAAAGATACTGATTTCTTTTGATTTCCTGAATATTTCAAGAGCAGAAAAAAATACAGTGCCAGTTAAGGTTTTGGAACATTTAAGAACTCAAAATCATGACATTTACTTAATTGCCAAAATAATAACATTATTTTCTTCAAACAGATGCAAAGAAACACAAACTCCTAAACAAAAACAGTCTGCATATTTTTTTCTGCTAAGGACAAAATGGTAGACATTGCATGCAGTTTTATATAAAAAAGAAGGTGGTTATTTACTCCTGTGCTTAGCAAGACTAATTTCTGAAAGACATTATTTCAAATATACATATATATAGCTTGTAGAAAACCTGAAATAAAAGCTTTAGGGTGGTATAAATGAAGATAAACATGACTCTGACTCAGCAGGAAAATGCTAAAAAAAGGAATGTCTATTAAATTAATTTTCTTCATGGTGGACTTAATTATTCAAACACATAAGTGGTCAGATTTCACTGAATTATAGTAACATGCAGTTTTATTTGCAGATTTGGTTTTCATCCACCTTTTGTGACACAATATGAATATTCCCTTATTAATTTTATTTTTTTCCAGTCAAAAACTAAGGCCAAGCTTCCATGAATGACTTCACTGTCAGGTTATTAAATATTGACCATAAAAAGATGAGAAGTCAATTCTATAAAATCAGAGTTCGTTGGCATTGAGAGGCCCCACTGCTTGCCCCACCAGCTAACTGCATATGCAAGATGTGCACATAGCTGTTGTGGTAGGAATTCTGTGATACTCTATTGTGTCCACTAGATGGGTGTCAAAAGTAAAGAAATGAATCCAGATATATTAGCTAGGATCTGGCTCAACGAAGATATCTTTTACGTAAATACCTGTAATGAAAAGAAACATTCCATGCTACAGCAAAAGAAGAATGTGAATATAGCACTGGTGTGCCAAAAATGTGTCTGTATAAAAAGTTTCCAAAATGCTACTGTAGTTAAGTGTCTTTAACTTACTGAGGTGTGCTAGCACTTTTGGACATAAAAGGTAATAGAAATCTAAATGAAAAATGCTTTAGTAAGTTGAAAATAAAATGTTCCCTTCTCTGAATCTCAGAGTCTCTTTTGCAAGAAATGGAGACACTTGCATCAAGTTAAGAGAGAATCAGAATGGGGAACTCAAGACTTTGAGAAAGAGTTGTTTTCTTTCTATATGCACCTAAAAAAAGATAAAAAAAAAAAGACTAAGATACAGAATGGGACAGACTCTCTAGTTTGCCTGGGCAGAAATTGCAGAAAGTTGAATGTGGTTGCTTCATATTTATTTTTCCATTCCTGTAAAATTTTAAACTGCAGTGAGAGTATGTTGTGAATGAAAAAACAACCAGTGATAAACCAAATGTTTTTCTTTTGTTAGTTATCCTCTGCCTCCTTGCACTTTTTGGTAGAGGAGGCTCTTAAAAAAGGAAGGAGCATGGAAGTTGTTAACGAGGGTCCTAGAACTGTTTTGCTACCTTTTCACCGACCCATAATATGCCCATTTAAAGATATCATGGATCTGCAGAAAGCGCCAGGCACTCCGCATGACTTATGTAAAGCTGAGCTGCAGTTTTCTGACAGGAGCATCTAGCACAGAACCCTCACAGGAATTTCTGTGTTCAAAGAGCTTTCCTGCTCTGTAACTGCAGAGATGTAAAAGCTACTAAAAACAGTGCTAATTCAGCAAGTTCCACATGCGCATTTTGACTAAATCTGTTATGACGTTACTGAATACTCAAAAGCCCGTCTTATCCAGTGTTCAGTGACAGCAAACATGGCATTAAATGGAAGATCAGTCTTTTTTCCTTTTTTGGCTATTCACTGTGTTTGCACATCTTTCCCACCACATATTGTCCAGGTTCTGTAGAGAGAAGGGGATAAAGGTGATGAACTCTCTTCAGCGACTTGTAAACTTTCATGGCTGACTTCCCATGCTCCTAATAGGACAAGAAGTGCTAACATCACAAGCTATCTTCAGGGAGATTGATGACTGATGATTTGCTTCAGACATACTGGGAATCTGTGGACAGGTTCAAGATCATATATCTCAGCGGCACTGCTTCAGTGTGAGCAACTGCACAACTTCCTCATACTGTGAGAAATCCCTCAAAGAGTCCCTCCACAGACTTTCTTCCAAATTCTTGAGTAACTTCTCTGCTAGTCCCTGCAAGTTGCTAAAATGAAGGAAGGAGAAAACTTACATACAAAATTTTATTCACCATTACATAAGGACTAATAGCATCATATTGAATATGTACAAGATGGATGAAAAGGATGAAAAGAAAATCTTAATATTGCTCTTACCTACTACTGAGAGCTTAGCAACTTTGTTTTTTTACTTTTTGACTTCTCTGTTGTTTGTTTTTGTAGAGAAGCTAGCAATAGTAAAAGAAAAACTCCACTTTTTAAGAAATTAAGAATTTAGGAGACTTGTATGAGTATCAATTGAATTCCTGATGTTCCCCTAGTAAGTGAGATATTCTTACTACATTCAGCCTCTCCTGCCTTGGAAGCTATGGGGAGGAAGAGAAATTAGTTGATCCTACAGGGAAACCTTATCTTTTAAGGCCATCTTTAACATTATAGGATGAAGCAAGACCTGAACAAGTTGAATTTGTCTCCTGTTATGGGACTCCTTTGTCCTAGTGCTAAGCAATCTTTCCAACCTTTTACCTGCCCAGTTATGTATATACTCATCTCAATGTCTAGAATTCCTATCCTGTCCAGTATTTCCACTTGGAAGCAATAATCCCATCAGACTGAATGGGTGTACTTTCCTTAAAAGCAGTAATTCACTGAAGCTATCCCCTGCAGCAACCTCCTTTGGGTATGGCCTCCTTTAGAGCAAAACCAAAGTAATAAAACTTCATTTACATCTCCAAGAAAAGAGCAAGCTATTTACAGCTTGTGCCCCAGGCCAGGGCTCACACATAGAGGAGACAGCCAGTAGACGGTAGAGTAATGGAAAGATCAGATGATCCACTCAAATGCAGAATCCCAACTTGCCCCTTGGAATGCCTGAGCTGAGAAAACTTGGCATAGATGCCAGGTGGGCATCTCACCTGGATGGCTCTCTCAGGAAATGGCCATAGACAAAGGCCACAAGCACCCATTTCTCATAGTTCAGTATGAAAGTCCAGGGTAGGGCAAGGCTGTAAGAAGGGATATGACAGGTAGGCTGTGTTCTTAGGCCTTCTGTATATTAATTATTATGCATTGTGAAGATTTCTCAAATCAAAGCAGAGTAGTTTTGTTCTTAGATATGATTGACTAATTCTGCAGTAATAATTATAGGTTATTTTAGCAGACAATTTCAGCTACAGTGAAAATCAAGTCAACAGTTGTGACACAATTCTTTAAACAAGGCACAGTTTCTTGAAATAATGTTACCAGAAAGCATTCTGAGTAAGACAGACCCAAGCTCTCAGTCAGAGAGGAATAAATGAAGAGGAATGTGCAAGGAATAAATAAAGACTAACAGTCTTTCCTCTGGATCAGGAATTACCTGAAGAGAATATGAAGAACTGCATTCTCTTTTATGTATTTTAGGCAGTTAAATTCTGTTTCAGCTTAAAACAAACTACATTCACTGAGTTCAATAAATCCAACTGTAAAATTGTCCTATGATTTGCTAATACACCAAGTTATTGTTAAATTTCTTTATTAAATATGGATTTTAGACACATATCACATTAATTAACTAGATCAAACAAAGACTTTGATTATGATTTTATGATTTCTCTTGGACATTTTTTAAATTTTTTTATTAATGAGCTAGGTATTAAATTGATACGACAGCTGACTGGGGTTTTTCCCTTGTTGCCAGAAATAGTGTTCCAGAATTTAATAATGAGGAAAAAGAAGCATTTCCTTTATCAAAATAAGACAAGTTGACAGTAATCAGCCCTTGTTATAGGTTCTAACTGGATTGCAAATGTTTAACAGATTATCTTTCAACATCAGAAAAAAAAAAAAGAAAAAAAGCTAGGCAAAAACAAATCAGTGTATTTACATAATTGAGTTGCAGGCCTGAAGTTCATTTCTTATTTCTTATATTGTATTTCTTACATTAATTCCCTCCCTAAGACCTTTCAAAATGTTTCCTGACTGACAGTGTCTATGCAGTGATGCAAGACAGACCATATCTGGTTTTCTCTTCCTACTTTCTTTTCTGTCTCCTCCTCCACATCTAACAAAAACTAAAGACTTGAAGGAAATGGGGGGGAAAGGGGAAGAAGAGAAAGAGAAATATTTATACTGACAGTCAAGAAGGACTATCCTGTCATCATTCCAAATTTGGAGAAAAAAATCCTCTATATATATGATGTAACTGGTATTTTTATTTTCCCTGTATCAAAGTTAACAAAACCTGTTACCATTGTTGCTTGTTTGTATGTTCAGTGAGTTGTAAGCAAATGATAATAAAAGGAATGTATGACCTACATCTGAATTTTATTTTACCATTGTACATTTGAGAATTCAAACCAACTGCCCACTTGTGGCTTTGGGTTTCCAGTTAAACTATTCAGCGAGTGAGCTCTATGATTAACTCCATTTTTAGATACGCTGTGGATAGATTTTCCAGCATCAAAACTACAGGCAAAAGAAGAAAATATGCTATTTCATAAAATTTCCTTTCAGCAGTGTAACTTGGCTTTTGCTCTCAGCGTACCTGTTTAGGACATTAAATTCAGAGAGGAGAAAGGCTTAAAGCTAGTATTAAAAGTCCAAAGAATGGACAAATAGAAAACACGTCTCAAGATTTTCAAGCAAAAGGATTAGGAAATGTAGCCAGCCTCTCAAAACAAACTGCTGCATGTTTTGATATGAAGTTTCCAAGCAAGGAGCTTCCTGTGATATCTGTTCCTTCTTTTGGGGGATTTTGATTTGAACAGTGTCATGATACTGAATTCAAGGTGTATTTCTCATCCTTGCAATTCTGAATGAAACATCAGCTCTGAGTATTTGGCACACAAGCCTGCAGAGACTTTGCTGAAGTTCTTAAATTCATTTGTTTCTACTCCCTAGTACTAGGACTCGTTTTTATTTTTTTTTATTCTTTCCTCAAAGATGATCACCCTTTACTTCGCATTCTTTATTCTCTGCACTTGGTCCTTGCAAATCAACATCTTTGTATTAATGTAACATACAGAAATGAATCACAGGTTCCAGATACTGTTACACAGATTTGATGTTTTGATGCCTCTTTGAAGCTGAAATATTTGGCTTATCGCAGCATAACAAGAATGCAAAATAAAAAAAATGTGGGAGAAGCAATATGCAAACTTATTTTCGAAGACATCTGGGAATCTCTGTAGGGTTTCTAAACTTTAAGTTGCTTTGTGTGATTTTTCTATCTAGTAATCCCATTGTGGATTAGTAATTTCCATTGGTATTAATGTTCCTTTATTTTAAGTGCATTGGAATCAAACCTCAGAGCATTTCAGAACATTTACCTAGCAATTTATAAAACATGTAACCAACCATCAAGCTTACTGACTAATCCTAACATGTAGCTCCCCTAAGATATTAGTGGAAAGCCCTTCTTTCAGGAAACCTGTAATATAACATGAATGTAACATCAGAAACGGATTGCCACAGAAGGAAAATCCAATTCACTGAAAGAATTCAGCTCCCTCTTTCAGTGAATTCAGTTGGATGTCATTATCAGAAACAGCCAAATTGTTTTTCTGTTCTTTCTCAGTTAATTGTGTGATGAAGCGAGCACATTAAAAAGAAGAGGCAATTCCTCAGAAATAAAATATTTAAATCAATATCCTGCAGTATTGCTGAAAGCATACAGAATACAGGAATCAGATATTTCCCCAGGCCTAACACTGCCATGGGTCGGGAAGATTCCTGAAAAAAATTCCATGAAGCCTTCGTATATAGCCTCAAGAACAACAAACACTCAGTGTGGTTACAGAAGATATGGTTACATCTGCCCCGTGCTTAGCGTCAGAAATCTTTGGAAAAGAGTACTCTAGTCAGAAGCTGATAGGAGAAACTAGCTGCTCGTCACTCTTGCATATATGTATACGAGAACTGCGCCTGAAACACAGAAGATAAGATGTGGTTGTTTTTTTTTACCATTGTGATATGCACTCATAAACAAGAGAATACGAGAAGAGTAGACAGTAATGGACAAGATAAGAAAAGCTGCAGTTGTCTTTTTAGGGTTAACAATGTGTTGCTCTACATTCCAATGGAAGCTCTATGAAAAGGAGGTATCATTTTACTTGACAAGCAGCAATCTTTCTCTATTTGCAATAAAATAATGTTGGCAATAAATTAAATATGAATTCTACCTGTACAAGAACTCCTGTCTGAATACATTAGCAGCGATTGCCACTTAAATCATAGCATAGATTTCTTAAAGCTTAAAAACAGAAGGTATTAAGAGTTTCTGAGCTTTAAATTTATAATTTTTTTTTTTTTTTAATTGATTCATTGGATGCCTTTTTACTTCCCTTCTCTACATACTGGTAATTTATACTGGTAATTTGTGGGATGGGCTTCTTTTGTTTGTCTGTTTTTGTACACTTTATTTAGTTTAACAAATATATTAAATTATTAATTGTTCCAAATCCCTACACTCCTACAGCTATCAAGGTCCGCTTCACGATTTGGGCTCTGAAATCCTAGCTGCGGTTCTGCCACATACAAGCAACCTTTAAAGGAAACAAAAAGGTCAGGAGATTGAGGTGGAAGGATGCCAAGGCATATCTTGAGTGTATGTGCTCATACTGTATATTATTAGGCCTTTAGATACTGATGATAGACCTTGAGTAAAATCACCTAAGAATCCAGAAAAATAATTCACATCACTAGTTCTTTAGTCCAAAACAAATTATAATTTACAATAACGTCTCATTTTTGGTAATTTTTTTCTTGATTTTTATTATCTTATTTTTATCATGTATTATGTTATTGCAATGCCTAATAAATATCTTTACTTAAGAGGTCCACCTTCATTACTAGGCTCACCTCTGTGCAGGGGAAGATCATGGTACAGATCCTCTGGGAAGCTATGCTAAAGCACATGGAACAGAAGGAGCTGATATGGAGTAACCTGCCTGACTCCACCAAAGGCAGATCCTGCCTTATCCACATAGTGGCCTTCTTTGATTGCCTTAATGGACAAGAGAAGAACCACTGATACCACCTGTCCGGACTTCAGTAAGGCCTTTGACGTGGTCCCTCATCACATCCTTCTCTCCACATTGGAACAATATCGATTTGATGTGTGGACTGTTCAAAGGATAAGGAACTGGTTGTAAGACAAAACTCATAAAGTGGTGATCAATGGCTCAGTGTCCGGATACAGATCAGGGATAAGTGATGTCTCTCAGGGGTCAGTACTGGGACCAGTGGTCTGTAAAATCTTCATCAGTGACATAAGAAATGGGATCGAATGCACCCTCAGCAGGTTTGTGGGTGACACCAAGCTGTGTGTTGATGTTGACACACCTGAGGGACAGGATGCCATCCAGAGAGACCTAGACAGCTCTAGCAGTGGGCCCAGGTGAACCTCATGAGGTTCAACAAATCTAAGTGCAAGGTCTTGCACCTGGGTCACAGAAACCCTCACTACCAATATAAGCTGATGGAGAAAATGACAGCACAGCACTACCAAAAAAGACCTGGGGGTACTAGTGGATAGGAAGCAGTATGTGAGCCAGCAATGTGTCCTCACAGCCCAGAAAGCCAACTGGATCCTGGGCTGCATCTAAAGAAGCATGGCCAGCAAGAGAGAGAGAAGTGATCCTGCCCCTCTATTTTGTGTTGGAGTGACCTCACCTGGAGTACTGCGCCCAGATGTGGAGCCCTCAGTACAGGAGAGAAAAAAAATGGACCTGTTGGAGTGTGTCCAGAGGAGGATCACAACAATGATTCAAGGGATGGAACACCTCTTCTACAAGGACAGGCTGAGAGAGATGGGGCTATTCAGCCTGGAGAAGAGAACGTTCTAGGGAGACCTGATAGTGGCCTTTCAGTATCCAGTGGGGGGGTTTAAGAAAGAAGGGGACAGGCTCTTTAGCAGGATCTGTTGCAATAGTACAAGGGGAAATGGTTTCAAACTGACTGGAATTTTTTTGCAATAAAGGTGGTGAAGTGCTGGAACAGGTTGCCAAGGGAGGTGGTGGATACTCCATCCTTGGAGAGATTCAAAGACAGGTTGGACCTCTCTGAGCAACTTGATCTGGCAGTGGGTGGCTCTATTTACTGCAGGGGAGTTGGATTAGATGACCTTTAAAGATTTCTTCCAACTCAAACAATTCTGTGATTGAGCTACATTCATTCTGTGCACTCAGACAAGTAAAACTACCATGAAAGTTTAAAATTTAACTTTTCATCAGCATATTTATGCTCAACACAACTAAACAAAGTTTCCTAAAACAATTCTAATATTGATATTTCCTTCTCTTTTACTTGATTTTTGACCGTAATGAACTGCATATGAAGCTACAGTGTTCATACCTGTGCAGTTAGAGATATGCTTCCTCATGTGGTTAATCTTTACACTCTTGATTTTGCCATTGTTTTTCTCAAATTTTCTTCTCCAGCTTCCTGTAGATTATCAGAAGCTATTCTATTGGACTACCAAAGCACTCAGACTTTAAACGCAGTGCTGCAGATTTGATTTCTAAAGGCTAGTACTTAGATGAATGTATAAAACATTTTGGTTACAAGACATGTTTGAATGATCTTATCTTTTACAGATTTCAAGATCATCAGAACATCTCATCCATAATCTCTTTATGATTAACTAGCATTATAATATGTTGCCACTTAAACCTATCCTGCTACTATACTGTCAATAAAATTTTACTTACTGTGAGATCCCTACTGTGCACATGATTGTTGGAACCAAAAAGCAAATGCTAATAACAATGCGTTAGCTGTTAACAAAATATAAACATGTTATGAGGTGTAAAATTACTACATGTTAAGCAACTCTAATTTGCTAAAATACCTAGATGAGCAGAAGCCTACAAATTCTGAAGAACAATTCTCAAATTAACTTGGAGCAAGATTAAACAAAGCACTAGCTGCTAGTCTTCCTGATGCCACACGCACAGCTTAGTACATCTCACTAAGGAAAAAAGTCTCTCTTTTGAGGAATGTGGTAATAAAAATATCTGCTTACAGGCTCTACATGAAATAAGGCATTTTTTTTCTAGTATTACACCGCCTGGGAGCAGATTTGATGTAGTGGATTGAAACAGGAACTGAAAATCCTCACTTTTTAATAAATGTGAGTGATGTTAAGCTGTTAAAAAATCACTTTACATTGCAAAATAAAATATAGCATTCTTCCCCAGAAAGCAATGTCTATCTAAAATTTACAAATCAGCCCACTACATACAGAAATATTTATCTGTAGAACTATGACTACATTCAAAGACAATTCAGGCTTTTCCCATCAATTACAAAGTTATCTGTAAACACAAGCCAATTTCAGAGACTGAACTCTGTGCTCCAGTTCACATTAAGAATCTGGGAGGGGAGCAGACTGATTGCTTTCTGATGTGCTCATCCATCAACCATCTTCCCTGCTGGAACTGCTTCTGCTGCTGCCATTCTCTGTCAGGAAAAGCATGTTGCCTTTCCTCACCCAACATGTGACTGAAGCCTTCCCCCTAGCACCAAACGGCTGTGTGTCAAAAGCATTACTAAATTTCATCAAATCATAATGATTAAACTACAGAATGTTTTGGGATAAAGTGATTAAAATTCCATCCATTCACAAACAGAAAATAAAAACTAAGTAAATCAGGAGCATCTTTTGCGTTAAGTTACTTCAGTCTTTCAGGAAAAATTCTGAATGATTAATTTCACTTCACGCAAAAATCTGCTTGGCGACTAGATTTCAAGAGCCTATTTTCTTGATATCGACGTCATTACTAAGGTTGGGACAGGGCATGCCATAATTGCTGGTGCCAAGGAGGTGATCATATTACTCTGGAAACATTACGAAGTGCAACCTAGCAGCCAGAGAAGGAGAAATGTCAGCTCAATGCCCCAGTGGATAAAACTAAAAACATGAGAGCATGACATTGCTTCTTTAGGAAAAAGCTGCATTTCCAGCTATACTTTACTGCATGCCAATTATTTTACCCTGTTCCCAGAATAATCAACAATTTTGCCAAATAAAAAATGCCTTTCAAGCAGTGCCTTTCAGCTAAACTTGATTTACATGCCCAGAGCCCTGATGAACCCATCATGCATATGGTGCTGTACCCTCCACAGTGGACACAATCATACATGCACAATCAGTCACAACAACTGTGATTCTGGAGCAGAATTTACAAAGTCTTCAGTTCTTAAGGAGAAACTTTAAACAGATGCGGAGCCCTCCAGGCATCTGAGGGAGAGAGAGACACTGCTGTTTTCCTCTATAAGCTACCAGGAAATTCTTTGTTCATTCTTTTCTTTTGCAGGACTGAAGGAAGATAATAGGATACACAAAACAGTTCTGGCGCTGGATGAGTCATCCTGAGTGAATCACTTTATCCCCTTCTGTGCTTCCATTTCCCTACCTGCGAAATGGATACTTTTTGAAGTGCTGAGATCTGGTAGCAAAAAATAAATTTTGTAAGGACTAAAATTAGTTCTACTGGGAGTAGTGGGGCAATGGGAATATCAGAAACTCTGCTTTTTAAGAACCTATAAAAAGTTGATTTGGAGCAGAAATGTATGAGTATTGCTGCTTTTCTCACAGGAAACATTTGAAAGAACAGGAAGAATGTGAAGGAAAGCCTTGATATGCTACACTTCTGTGAGATTATTATGAAATTTCAGGTGAGATAATCTTTTTTTCCCCAGAGGAATGATGGAATTAAAACAACAACAACAACAACAACAACAACAAAAGTAGTAATTATTGCAGCAGATTAAGTATTACTGAGGTCTAAAGGAGATCAACCTGACAGTGGCCAAATCTGTGCTTGGCATAGCCTGCTGCACAGCCACGTGCCAGCACCTCAGCAAGCACCTCCTCCTAGGAATCTGGCAGTTCTGTCTTAATGAAATCTTGATATACATATTTTCCTCTCCTACATTTTTTTTTGTTGTTTCTTCCTTCCAGACGTGGCTCTCTGCTGACACACTAGAACCTGCCTTTCCATGAGAAACATGGTCTATTAAAACGACAGACAATTAAGCAGGCAGGTACAATATATTCTTTGACTTTTTTTTTTCCTCTGTACGCTGAAAGTGAAGACAATACAGACCGACATTGTTTCTATCAGGCCCTGTGTGAACGAAGTAGCACAAGTGAAATGCCTGTGTATTTTGCACTAATAAACTTAAGCATAAAAATATGACTGCAATTTAGAAACACAGGCATATCTTTACAGAATGTTCATGGCTTTGTACAGTTTTTTAGAGAACTACTACAAGAATGCTTGAGTCAAAGATCTTGGTTAAAGCAAAACAAAATCCTGATGAAATGTTTTAATGTACAGAGTTGCTTGTACTTTCAATAGTAACATTCATGCAATTCTTTGATACCTGAGAACAAAGAAATAAAAGTAGTGGGAATATCTGTCACTGTGTAATCTTCGTGAACTATTGTTTTACACAGTATTGTTTTCCATTGTCTCTATATTCCATCCGTTACGCAAAGCTGGATTTAATTTTTTTTCCAACCAGCTGCAATAAATAGCATTGCACAAGAGCTGACTCTGCAAAGCTAAACTTCAAGAAATGGAGCCTCTTCTTTTGCTTCAATGAATGCTGTATCTGAGGCTAATTGAACATTAAGGAAACTAATAGTTAAGGTGAAACTAGACACTGTTCCTGAGCTGCACAGAGACAATACAGCAATGTCAAAGAATTCTGCTCTGAAAGTCATTGTTTACCAAGACTATTATAGTTAAACACAGCATGGTACAGAATATACAGCAGCAGGAAAAGGTGGAATGGACTGGATATGTGTGTGCAGAAGGGAAATGAAATCTAACAGAGGATCCATATTCAGCAAACTCATCTTTTCTGGCTCATCTGTATCTCTGTCAAATAAAACTCTGTCTACAAATACTTTCATAAAGGAATGACAAAAAGCATATTCTAAGATCTGACAGCATTTAGTTTTTCTTCTGCAGTTAGAAATGCATGGCACTTTTCATTAACACTTTTTGTTTCACTATTACATTTCAACAGTTTCTTCCAAGGAATTTTGATCTGGAAAATAACTTTTCCTCCATTTTGCCATTCTTTTCCAGGGAATGTTTAAATTAAAATAATTTCTAATTTTGAAGCAAACACCCAAGTATTACCATGGTTAGTATTTGAAATGACCAGGTGGTTTGCAGCTGGTCATCTTAATGATACAAGGGTTACAATGTTTTCCCTTCAGTTAGAGGAATCATATTGGACCTCCCATTTCTTGTATCAGCAAACAAGTCAGAAAACAATGACTGGTTAAGACATTAATTGATTTTTGGTCATCTAGAAAATAAAAACACATGCTTCCCACCCATCTGGAACTTGTAATGGTACCAACAGCATATGTAAGAAGTTACGTTTTACTGTTGAAATAAATAATTGTGACAGTTGCAAATGCGGAATATCAGCAAATAAGTCATAAGGCCATCATGCTGACACAGGAAAGAATGCATTTCTGAGGTGGAGAAGCTGTTGGACAAGACTTTAAGTTTTGATGGCTTTACAAAACATCTTTTCTTAGTTATACATTTCCAGCTTTTTCCAAGAATGGAAATTATAAGAAGAAAAATACACTGTTTCACAGCTGCAATTTTTCTGCTTGCCAAAAATGCAAATGTAATTACTATCTATGAATCAAAGACAAATGATGGAACAGCTGATAAGCACTAGCAGGAACTTTATGGAAACTTAGATCTCTAGAGCTGAAAGTCAGTTGTATTTGGGAGGGCTTCATATGCATGTACGTAACTGTGAGCATGTGAGTTACAAGCAGATCAATAAAGGAGAAACAAGGTAATAAGAGGTAAATAATTTTAACTGAGATTTTATGAAAGCTGCCACCACTTCTACCACCAGAGGTCCAAAAAATACTTCCTAGCATCTTTCCAGCTCAAATTTCTGGCCCTTAAATAATGGAAAATACATGTCAGTTACTAAGTCACGAATCAGAGTTACTAAGCATAAAACAGTCTTTGTGCCAGTATCAGCTGAGTCACTTCTTTTTACATTTTCTCAAAGGTCCTGAGCTTAAAGGCATCAAACACAAACCGTCATTTGAGTCCTACACAAACATAGATAAGCAGAGATCTTTCTGTAGTAGTAGGGAATTCAGACAGCACTGAGGTGACTCATGAGTAAGAAGACCATTAAACCAAAGACCAAAACATACGCCAGCTTATTCAGCATTTACAAGAGGATGCATCAGAAAATAAACTTCTGAGGACTAGGTTGGAAAGGGCACAGGTTCAATACTGCTGATCCAGCCACATCTTTTTTAGGCTCACTGAAAGAAGAGTAACTGAATAGTTTTCTTCAGAACAAACACAGCCTAGATTTAATTGTATACAAGCAATTAATGATGGGATTGTACTTTCTAACACTGATCACCAGCAAGTTTTGAAACAGTAGTCCCATTGGCTCTGATCCATACATTTTCTTATCATGTCTTTCAAAAATATTCTGATTTTTACAGGATCCTTCATGCTGTGCACATCTGCACTTGAATACTTGAATACTTTATTTTGTTGTTGTTGTTGTCTGTCTGTATTTCTCCTTGATTCTTCTCAGATTTCCTCTTCATGTGAGTACAAACAAAAGATGAATATCATGTGGATTTCCTGTTAATAGTCTGTGGTAACAGCCCAGTAGACAGCCTCATCATCCTCAGGTTCCAAACCACTGAATTCTCTCTCCCGTGAAAATTAATTGTGTTTTAAACTTCTAGCAACTTATGACAGACAAGTACCAAATCAGGATATGCACATAATAAAGAAAGGGAGAAGGTAACTATGGTGAACTTTTTGGACACTGAATGCCTCTGATCTAGTGCAGTAGCTGCTACAACAGGCACTTGACAATGAGAAATAATGCCAAAACATTAGTTCTCAGTATACTTAACACTGTAGGCTTTCTTGTATCTTGTGATGCTGAGAGAAAAATACTAAATTTCAAATGAGAAAAACAAAACTTTGTTAAATTACAAGGACAGAATTCAAATTTAGAAGTAGATTTACAATACTAATTAGTGGACAAAACAGCCAAAATGATCACTATGCCTCTTACAGACCAAAAAACAGCCCAAGTGATTTAAGCATAAAGTTTTCTCCCTAGTGACACAGAAGGCACATGCCCACTATCCCATTATCTGATTCATAGGTCTATGTTACTGAATTAATTAAGAAAAGAAGTCAGGGAAACACCACTGTTTTCCAGACTGAAAAGCATGAAATCACAGTACTTCCTGACGTGCACACAATTCCTCTTCTCAGTCACATTTTACAGCAAAAGCATCATCACTTCTAGAACGACTTTTTCAGAATCACTAATAAAATGAGTTGTGAAACAGTGGATAGTAATGGTAAATAAATCCAAAGGAATTTAGAAAAAAAAGGAAAAAGAGCCAGACTGTAGGGCAGGAAGCAAAGGAAATCCAAACCCAATAGCCCAATTGTTTGATGCTGTAAATAAGCTGAAGATATAGTATACAGTTTCTTCCATCTAAACCAAGATTTGTTCCCAAATAAACAAGAAGTCAGGAATTGCTTGAGTAAAGACTATTTGAGATAGCAAAGTATATTGTACAAATGGTTTGACTTCCAGGTGGTTAAGAGATAATAAGAAAAGTAGGAAATTAAATTATTACATAATTGTGGGACATTTCAATTTCAGAATTCACACCATTTTAAAACTGAAGGGGACATGAAAAAATTTGAAACTCATTTGAAGCATTTAGCATTTAGCAACATCTGCTAAATGCTCCTCTCAGACTAACTGCCTAGCTACAAACTGCTTTGAAGCTGCATTTTACAAAAGCACGTTCAACTGGAGCAGTCCTTTGTACATTTTTAATTGCTTTCACATCACTGGACATGCTTACAAGCAACCTTGCATTACACTGGAAGTAGGTGGAAAATGCATCTTGGTTCTCCAGCACAAGCAATGATCCTTTACAGGTCTTAATTCCATTTCCAGTCTGACAGAATGCATGTTGGTTTTCACTCTGTCCATTACTGACCTTCTTAGGGTAACTCTGTGTAGGTTTCTGTTTGGTAAGCAAACAAGTACATTAGAACAAAAAGAGACTTAAGGGGCAGGTACTACTGAAAAATGTCTGCTGATATATCACTAGCAGATACACTGACACTACTGTTGCTCTTTTGCTTCTTCGAATTTTCATTCATTGTAAATTTTCATGAATGAATATGCTCAATTTTACCATTACCAAATATGTCAGAGGTAGCTTAGACAGTTGTCTTACACTTTTACAGCAAATGCAGGCCTTTTGACTTATAAATGCTCATATTTAATTCATAATTTTTCTTTCTGTGAGCTAGGGCTACATCTGCCAACATTTTTTTAATGCAATTTCAGACATAACAAATTCAGAATGATGAATTGGATGTGATCTATATTGTACATGGGAAATGGCATTTGAGTCTATCAGGCATCCTTCCTCTGCACTTCCTTTTTCCTATCTACATGAAACCTCAGCAGATAAAAGCCTTATCATAACATCTTTATACAAAACAAGAGAAGTAAATACACATATGAATCAAGAGTAAGAAGAAATAAACAAAACAAAAAGATGTTTTTTGTTCTGTAAAAAGTTGTCAGTGCAACTTGGAGAAACTTGCAAAGCATTTTATTTATAAATTATGTGGGGAAGATTTACGGTATGGATTTTCACAATTGTGCATGTGTGGAAGTGAGGTTCTCTAGTGAGCCACTGGGAAGATGGCCCCATGGACAGCACAGAGAACCTATCTGTGTTGGTATGAAAATCCAGATTTTCTGAATGGTACTCCAGATGTACAGTCATTTTATAGAATCTTAGAATCCTTAGAGTTGGAAAGGACCTTTAAAGGTCGTGTAGTCCAACTCCCCTGCAATGAACAGGGACAACCTCAACTAGATCAGGTTGCCCAGGGCCTGATCCAGCCTCAATTTGAAAGTCTCCAGGGAAGGGGCACCCACCATATCACTGAGCAACCTGTTTCAGTGCCGCACCACCCTCACCATAAAAATTTTTTTCCTTATATTTAACCTAAATCTATCCTCTTTGAGCTTGAAACATTTTGCCTTGTCCTATCTCCACAGAGTCTGTTCCCTTCTTTCCTGTAGCTCCCTTTTAGATACTGAAAGGCCACTCTCAGGTCACCTCACAGCCTTTTCCAGGCTGAACAGCCCAGTTCCCTCAGCCTGTTCTTGTAGGAGTGCTGTTTCATCCCTTGGATCATTTTTGTGGCCCTTCTCTTCATGTTCTCCAATAGGTCCATGTCTCTCCTGTATTGAGGACTCCACATCAGGATTCAGTACTCCAGGTGAAGCCTCACCAGTGCAGAGTATGGTCTAGTGGTCTAGTATTAAATGTGGAGGTTGGTGGCTCTGCCTGTGGCAGGAAGGTTGGAGCTTGATGATCCTTGAGGTCCCTTCCAGCCCAAGACATTCCATCATTCTATGATTCTATGAGGGGCAGGAGCATCTCCCTGATCTGCTGGCCACGCTTCTTTTGATGTAGCCCAGGATATGGTTGACTTTCATGGAGTCATAGAATGGCTCGGGATGGAGGGGACCCCAAAGATCATCAATTTCCAACCCCCTTGGAGTCATAGAATGGCTCGGGATGGAGGGGACCCCAAAGATCATCAATTTCCAACCCCCTTGGAGTCATAGAATGGCTCGGGATGGAGGGGACCCCAAAGATCATCAATTTCCAACCCCCTGCCACAGGCATGGCCACCATCTTTCAGATCTGGTACTGGACCAGGCTGCCCATGGCCCCATCCAATCTGGTCCTGACCTCTAGGGATGGGGCATCCACAGCCTCTCTGGGCAGTGTGCTCCAGCTCCTCACCACTCTCTCTGTAAAGAACTCTCTGCACCTTTCTGGGCTGTGAGGGCATACTGATGGCTCATGTCCAGCTTCCCATCCACCAGTACCAGCTCAGGTCTTTTTCAGGAGAGCTGCGCTCAATCCTATCACCCCCCAGACTGTATTTGTAATGGGGGTTGTCTCAACATAGCTGCAAGGTCTTGCATTTGAATTTGCTGAATATTTGCTACTAAAGCATGATTGAAAATCTGTTTCTCATCAGCAGTTTTGGTGTATCTGTCCCACTGCAGGTATATTTTATACCTAGCAGAAAACCCACGGGCACAGAATTGTTTGCAGACTGGCAATGGAGATGTGACTTCTCTACTTGCTAGGGGTAGTGGTGCCTGGGATTAAATGGTATGGTCCATCTGGAGGATATTATTATCCCTTGCTTGGTCATGGATATAGTTCTTTTGGTTCCTGCATGCAGGAAGGTTTTGGTATGCAGCCCACGTATCTGAATATAAGAAATGATTCTTTACTTATCTTTCATGTATTCAACAAAAAGTAAGTATTCAAGAATGACAGGATTGTCTTTCAAATTGTGAGGTTGTAAAAAACAAATAACCAATCTCTTCCTCACCTTTTCATTTTTGAACCTTTGATGTCAAATTTATAACCTTATCTATCATCAGTGGACCTTGAATTTTTAAATGTGAGGTCTGAGAATTTCACTGTGCTACTGTATGAGTTAGGTTTGTCCAAAAATACCTGGAATTACGCCAAGCAGTACATAATAGAAGTAAATAGATTTTTCATTGGTTTCATTGACAAAGTATGTGGCATCTAGAGCACATCTTCTTCTGAGACAGATGTCTAAAATAAAGTACATTAGCTATACCCTGAGAGCATGTATTTCTGACCACTAAGGGTGTGAGACTGCAACTTTAGGTAAACTCATGTCTGCCATGGTAGACATAGCAGCCATCTGTGCTCTGTGTGCTGAATCCAATCTGTTTATATCTTACACTGAAACTGTGCTTCTCATGAAAGTATGTTGGAAGAAATGTGCCCCTCATCTTAGAAAAAAACTGCAGCCAACTAGTTCAGCCATGGTGTTATGAAAGGGAATAAATGGGAGAATACTTTTTTGGAGATACCTCATTATTGATCCAGATTTGAAAACTTGGGCTACTTTTTATCCTCAGCTGAACGATCTGTGAATAAGTTTTTGGACACCCATGACGCCTGCAGCATTCTTTTTGTAATGCTAGAGATAGAAAATGAAGTGCCTCATCCTTGCTGGTCTCACGGTCTGGCTAAATTTAAATGGAGCTTTGTCCACAACCTGTTAATCTGCATATGTGCAGAAGGAAAAGATTTGAGGACAAACTATGCTTTAAAAGCAGAATCATCTCTCCAGGAAAACTAAGCATGGATAGCTGGACACTAAAGCGAATGGCAGAGAACTACATCATGTGTTTGCATGCAGCGAGGGAAGAATAGCATGTATGTTTTACTGGATTGATTGATGTGGCTTGAAATACTGCATCTGTGAGTATGTGCCCTTTCTTTGCTGGAGTCAAACTGCCATTTGTTCTGTCTGGTATGGATTACAATACTTTTGCTTGTTTAAAAAACATTATTTCAAGACAGCAGTTCTTATTACATTCATGTTAAAGTAATTTGATGTTATGTTGGCAAGGCTAATACTTCAGCTGTACAAAAATGCAGAGATGAGATCATGCCAAGAAATTGTCTTGAAAAGAAAAACAGATACAATTCTAAAACCACTGACTCAGTTTGCAGTGACAGACAAAAAGGCTAATGGGCATGATAAGTAAGGGTACTTAATAAAGAACTAATCTTCATTTTATCACTGTATAAAAACCTTGATGTGCACAAGCCTTGAGTAATATGTGCAGTTTGATCTCCATATTTCAAGAACATAGCTGTGTTTGAAGAAACGAAAAGATTGGCAGCTAAAATGGCTTGGACTGAGCAGCACCCTTATTAGGAAAGACTAAGAAGGCTACAACTCTGCAGTTTTGATTTGAAAATGCTAAGGAGATTATGACTGTGCTTTATAAATCATGAAGATGGTGGATCAAGTGAATGCAGTATCTTTTACCAAATGCCATAATGACAGAACTGAGGGACATCTGTTGAAACTAACAGGATGCCAGTTGGGAACACAGTTAAAAAGCACTTTCTCACTCAGCTTGCAATATAGTTAGAAGGCTGTGGAGGAAAACTGTACTAGCAATTTCATAAAAGAGATTAGCCAAAACTTTAGGCAACACATCTACACATAGGCAAGGATTCATATATAATAACCCTAACACAACAGCAGAAGTTGAGTAGGTGTTCAAGTTCCCTCTTTTGATGAAGACAGATTAGGCTAGGGAGAACACTGATCAGCCCCAGTGACATCTGATCACCATAAACATCATCCTTAATTGACTGTAGAAAATAGTATTAATTTTCATTTCATTTCACAAAAATATGATTTTAACATACCACAAAGTAGAAAATAGCATGATGCTGACAAATAGTGTGAAGCTTAACTCTGTCAGGCTTCCTCATTAGGATAGACAATGGGAGAATAAATAAAAGCTTATATACCACCACAAACTTCTACTGACTTCATGATTTGGGGCCCATACTGCTTATGAAAGTCTATTATAATAAATTAAGCCAGCTATGAATTGCACCAAAGTCAGAATCTTGCAGGAAAGGTCATCTTTAGCTCATAGACTTTGTTCAGCATTTACCAGTCCTCCAGTTTTGCATATATACTGTAGCATCCCCATGCGTAGCTTGCTTTTAGATGTCCAAATTGACTATATTTAACCTCTTTAGATACTAAAAGTGCAATTGAAAATCTAGCAAGGTCTCAATCCACTTTTCTTCCACAGTGGTTTCATAAGCCGTGGTAATAAGAAATAGGCAATATCATCAGTTACAACAGACAAACTCCTCCTGCAAACAAACATAATACTGGAGAAAAAAAAATCATTCATCTTGTGCAGGAATACAAAACCCTGATCTCTTCAACATCCTAACAGTGCACATGCTGCTAGTATAATTCACAGTAACATTTATATACTTTTCTCTGTCCTATAGACAAATACTCCTTCAGGAATATCCTGTCTTTGCTGTTGATCTTCACAAAACTGGGATTGCCAGTCTGAAAGTCAGTAATTACAGAAGCCCAATGCCAACCAAGTTGGGAGGGAGTGTTGATCTGCCAGAGGGGAGAAAGGCCCTGCAGAGGGACCTGTATAGACTGGATCAATTAGCCAAGGTAAACTGTATGAGTTTCAATAGGGCCAAGTGTCGGGTCCTGCATTTTGGTCACAACAACCCCAGGCAACCCTACGGGCTTGGGGAGGAATTACTGGCAAGCTGCCTGACAAAAAGGGACCTTGGTGTACTGATGGACAGTCAGCTGAATATGAGCCAGCAGTGTGCCCAGGTGGCCAAGAAGGCCAGTGGCATCCTGGCTTGTATCAGGAATGGTGTGGAGAGCAGGACTAGGGAAGTAATCCTGCCCCTGTACTCGGCACTGGTGAGGCCTCACCTCAAGTACCGTGTTCAGTTTTGGGCACCTCAATACAGAAAGGACATTGAGGTGCTGGAACAGGTCCAAAGAAGGGCAACAAGACTTCTGTAGGACTTGGAGAGTATGCCCTACAAGGAGAAACCGAAGGAACTGTGGCTTTTTAGTATGGGGAAAAGGAGGCTGAGGAAAGACCTTATTGCTCTCTTCCAATATCTGAAAGGGTGCTTACAGCAAGAGTGGGGCTGGTATCTTCTCACTGGTGACAGGATGAGGGGAAATGGCCTCAAGTTGCACCAGGGGAAGTTTAGGTTGGATATCAGAAAAAACTTCTGTACAGAAAGGGTTGTTAAGCACTGGAATAGGCTCCCCAGTGAGGTGGTTGAGTCACCATCCCTGGATGTGTTTAAAAACCATTTGGATGTGGTGCTCAGGGACATGATTTAGCAGAGGGATTTTAGAATTAGGGTAGAATGGTTAGGTCATGGTTGGACTCAATGATCTTGAAGATCTTTTCCAATCTGAGCAATTCTATAATTCTATGACTAATATCAACTTTATACTAGCAATGAGCAGATAGCAATAACTACGGATTTGAACTATTTGAGGCTAGACAGCATGATAGAATAACCCCCTCTTCATGTCAAAAGACTGGGATATGCCCATGGCAAGGTCTAATTTTGTGCCATGTTCAGGCTGGGAAGCTACTGTGGCTAGCTCAGGTCAGCATTGATGGATCTCATTATTCTGTGGTAGTTTCTTTGGCCCAGAAACAACACTGTCCACTGGTGTCAAGCCACAAGTATATTCTGATCTCCATTAGATAGAACTTTTATTGGAATCTCCGACATAAACGTACAAGCAGGAAAAGCTCATTCAAAATGTTTTGTTCCATGTTGTAGCCTGAGAAGCTTCCTCCAACAACCTTCAGCAATTCCCAGTCTTCTAAACTTCCTGATATCACAGACAAACAGTGCTACCCACCCACTGGGTTAAATAAGACCATATATAATGTTCTGTAGATTACCACAAACTGAATCACCACATGCCTCTGCTCTGAGGGTGGAAGAGAGGCTGGTATGTGCCCTTTGCAGATCAGGCAACCGTAAGATCCAAAAACCAGGAAAGCATGAATTATCATATGTTATAAAAAGTAAGGACAGAGAAAGGCTAACTCACAAAGTAAACAGATAACTACCAATCCAGAAGCAACAGGTATGTTGCAGAAAGAACTGTGGTAAAAGCTGACAATATTACTGATACTTCTTAGATCTTTTTACTAATTACCTATATAATGAAAAAGTAGAGAAGTTCTAATATCTGGTCAATATGCTTCTGTCCAGATCCCCTGGCTACTTAGTTGACTTGCTTGATTTTCTTAGGCTTTCAAAAGCATATTTCAGTTCCTCCAAATGAATATTTATGCACAAAAAAATATCACCAAAGAAATCTAAGCAACAAAAAATAAAAAAAACCCCAAACCTTAGAAAGTAAAATATGTGTTTTGGTGGAACACATGGTCATTCTACCCCTCCTACACTCTGCAGTGTTAAATAGTCAAGAAAACGCTGTTAAATACTTATCTAATACTGTCTCCTAAGGTTTTACATTAATGTGAATTTCCACATTATGTTGTTATTTCTTCTCAGGAGCAACAAGATAAATCCAACTTCTGCCACTGAGAAGTCTGTACCACCATTTACTGGTTTTAGACTGTTATTCAGAAATGTTCTCATTCACAATTGCACTTCACAACTGCATCTTGAAGTCAGAAATCAGTGCTACTAAAGCCATATTAAATTATTAAGTAATCGTTCTTAAATAAATCACTTCCATCATTATTTTGCATAAAAGCAACCGCCTACATTTACTTCCGTCATTACAGTGCTCGGTGAAGTTTCCCCTGGTGTCTTAGATGCACGTTTGTCTGTAGACCCTGCAGTGGAACATCAGCACAGCCTCCTTGGAGCAGGCTGGTGTACCCACTAATAGTGGGTGATACCCTCTGGATGCTTTTAAATATTAATACTGAAAAGTATATGTTTTTACCATATACGGTAATGTTCTTCTCTTGCTCTGGATGGAGGGTCAGTATGATTTCAGGGAACTGAGAATAGAGAATTCTCTTTCATCCATCCTCTCTCTGGTTTACAGGCATGTTGGGAGCCTGGATTCTGTTCTTCAGGGGAACATTATTCAAATGGGAAACTGCCATGTATGAATATCCCAGGATCATTTCTCTCAAACCATTCCAAGATGGATATTCATAGTACAACACCGCGACTCATTCCTATGCTCCAAAAAAACCACTGCAATTTTTATTTCTTTTTGCAGTCTTCCATTTCTCCTTATCCTGGCTCCTCCTGCTATGTTAACAGATAAGGAGAATTATGTGCTTCAGCCCTCCTTGCCTCCCACCCTGAATATCCACCAGCATTGCTGCCTTTATCACACTAACTGCACCTAAGCATTTTGTTTTAATATTATGGTGAGACTGTTACAATTTTATTGGTATTCTGTCCTATCACACACTGGGAATGGCACGATCCACAGAACTAAACTCATAGACTCTCAGGTCTGGTGATCAGAAACCCCAAGCTGAAGCCAGCAAGTGGCTGGAGACCACTACTATGCAGCCCACCAGCTGGCTCCTTAAGGAGGCTCTGGAGGGGCTACTGGCTCCCTCCCTCCCTCCCCACCTGCTCCTCCTCCAGTCCTCCACGCAGGCAGGGCCTGCCTGGCTCAGTCGCATGCTGCCAGAGAACAGTATGTACCTCATCCGGACCGATTCAAGGATCTCCCTCTCAGACACGTCCTGACCTCAGGTAATGTTTCCAAATGGCAGGGTAGGAAATGACACTCAATTCACAGTTAGTAGAAAATGGATTGTCACCCACCAGATCAATGCGCTAGTTAAAGGCGTTGGCAAAAAAGGACACAGGCAGCTATTTCAGACAGTACCTGGTGGTCATACTAGTCTGCACATACAGCACAAGAGACTTTTCTTTTTCCTTTTGAAAGAATTTTGTTCTTCTTTCCCTGCACAACTCAATAGATTAAGCAGTCAGCAGTCAAAAAAAAGATGTAATTGAAAGGAAGATAAGTTAATCAGGAAGATAGTGATTCATTTGCATTATCTTTACGTAATAATTATGGTACGTAGAGTTTAGCTCACTACCTTGGATACACACAGTTTATTGTGACACTTCCAGACACAATTGTTTTATGTGGTGGTACAGCGTAACGCTTTAGTCATATCCAGTTCACTGACATTTTATTATTACTTTACTACATTTTAATAAAGATAAGGAAACACTTTTTATTGCAGTTGCTTCAGCAGAGCACTTCCTTAGCAGCTTCTGAGAACAACTGGGAGCATTCTTTAGCTGAAGTACTGCAGTTGCTTCATTTTCTTTTGCTGAAACACGTTTTCAGTTAAAAAAAAGTTAGGAAAAAGTTACCAGCTTTAACAACAGTGCTGGAATGATTTAATTTCAGGACTCTGAAATATAATGCTCTAAGAGCTAATTTTAAAATATGTTAACTTAGTATATTTGCTCAGAAAGGAATGTAGTTACTGTTCTATCCCACAGTAACACATGGGACACATGTCTAAACAAAGGCTGTATTTTAAAATATCATTTTGTAGCAGTTATGAAGTAATGAACAATTAGTCTGCTATTTTTTTACAAAAATGACAATGACTTTATTAAAAAAAAGGTCAAGAAAAAAAAAATGTGGGAGATACTGAAAGAGAAAATTGAATTTATTTTATATATATTTTATATGATGGGGAATACCTATAACCAAAAATCATAAAACCAGGACATACCTCATAAAAAATTGTCCCGTCTGCCCTTGCTAAGCTATACAAAGCATAAAGTCCCTCAAGAAAATCTCCTTAAAGACAACTGGTAACTGAAACCAATAGCAAGAAAATCACACACACAGATCACTATTACAATCTGCTTTACTCCACCGAGCCTCTGTGCAGAGAGTGCAGGGAAATGTGTGAGCCATAACACAGCACAGTTTCTCACTCATGCCACTGTCTCCTCCCAGGACACTTATCTCTACCAGTTGGTCTATTTATGCAGCAAAATGACATGTAAGGTTCTCAAAATAGTTCATGCAAACTATAGCTTAGTTCTGCTTTCCAGCCTCCAGAACTGCAAGCTGACTGTAATAACTTTGCTGCTGAAGATTTTTAGAAAGTGTCTGTAAGTGCAAGGTCTGAACCTGATTACTAAATGGGAAAAACCTACGCAAAACTCTTCTCATTAAAAAATACTACGCATGCAGTATTGTACAAAGAAACTATTTTTTTTTTTCTTACTATTAACTGTGAAATAGCTGAACAACTTTGATAACCGTGCAAAATCTATCAGATCACAATCAAACCCTGTGAATTTCCTGGGGCAGGTCTGTGTCCCCATATTAGGAAAGGAAACTTGAAAGAAAAAAAGCCAAACACGTTACCACATTGCCTCGACAGTCCTTAAGGAGCTGGTAGACCGGGATCTTGGCTTCATAACAATGCTCATATTGGAAAAATTCCTCCAGTCTTTCTAGCATTCAAATATCAGTTGTCCTTATAATGCTCCAAGTACTCCATTTCAAAGAGTTTTTTAAAATCCTCTCCTTAAAAATCCTTCACATGCTTTTCCTGTAATAATCCCGGCTCCAGAGGAAGAATTCTGACACGCTGCAACTCCTTCCTTTTTCACACTGAATTTACTCTAGCACTGTGCTGTTCGGAAATGACAGTGCTTTTCTCTTCTGCCTTGTATTGCCCTGGGAGGAACTAGTCTATTTTGAATCTATTCTCCCTGTAGGTCACATGGGAAACAAGGCAGCTGAAAAGAGTCTCTATCTCTTTCTTGCAGGCTGATAACAACAGGTTTAAAGGTCAATCACATTCAAAAAAAAAAACAACAATGTTGATGGACAAAGAACGAAAGGAAAAGACGAATGTAAGGTACAGTAATGCTTGTGTACTTGCAGGGAATTTCCATTTGGAGACTTGCTAGATAAATTAATCTCTGTGGAGTAAAGAAAGAAACAAAGATCTTCCATTCCAAGTTAACTAAAAGTTTTACCTAAAAGTATAATTCTTCCCTTTCTTTTCCTGCTAACCCTTGCCTCTACTATATACTGTGTAAGTACTGTTGTTTAACTTCACAAACCAGAAACATTCTGTCTCTGAAAGAAATTCAAAACACTGGGGGGGAAGTTCAGTAAAAATAAAATTCCTTCGTGACTGTTAAAGTCAAACACACATACAAACAGCTACTGTTAATAACTGGTGAAGGACAAAACAGCCTGGTTGAAGAACTCTCTCCTGTAGTGCAGAAAGAGATATTTTCCTGTTATAGTAAGTACATTAATAGTTATGCATTACAAATGGCCAAGCTTGCATTTTTAATATCTAGACAAAAACTTACCAAAGAGGCTTGAGAGTTACTTCCTTAGAGGAAATATTATTGCAATTTGACAGTTTCAGTGGTAAAAGAGAAAAAATGAACATGCAGAGAACTAAGCAGTGAGCAGACAAATTATACATTTTGAATTTCCTTTATCTTATGTTATATGTATATTTTTTAATTGAAAGAGCAGAGTTGTTGTTCAACAAGTGGTTACATGCATAATAGCCATTCCTTTGTAAAGTGTTAAGAAGTTCTGAAGCGTATTACTTTCTACAGTAGTGCAGCTTGATTAATAATGAAAGAAAGCAGTAAAAATTTCACTCTGAAAATGTACATAGACTTGACAAATAGAAGGAAAACATGATGAACATGTCCTGCATTAACATATCAAACCATTCATCAAACAAAAATGTGTGTAAAATGTGTAAAGCTCTCTGGAACCTTTGCACTTTCTAGCAGTACAGTAAAATGCATTTACAAACTACACTGTATATCAACAGGAAAGATCCTAACTGCCCTGGAGGCTTGTGCTAGTCATCTGCACATAAAGTGCTCCACAGCAGCAGAAGGAATGTTAATAAGGTTTCATGCTAAGCACTCTGTTCTTCATGTTTTTTGGCATCCATCTTTCAAATACCATCTACTGGTTAACACAGGAGCTTTTGTAAGAGTTCGGCAGAATCATAAAAGTTAACCTCAAAGGGTGGAAAAAGCATCTGTGATAAATTTAGCTCAAAGGGTCACACAGTCACGGGACCTTTAATAACAGTTGGGTCTGTCACTGTGTGCACACGTCTGTGACAATGGACTCAAATTCTGGCACTATGTTGTGAAACTTTTTTATTCTGTAAACAGATGGAATGGATCAGAAAGAAAAAGAAAATTGGTATGAAATTGGGGTTCTGGGCTGTTACAACATATATGTCATTTTGCAGCTTTTTTTTTTTTTTTTTAAGCTCGTCTGGTTGTTTATTGTTGAAAAATATCAACATGATTCCCATATCAACAAAAGAACACATGCAAGACAAAGAGATCTGTACACTAAATGGTTTCACAGTAGTATAGAGGAATGGAATATTCAGGGATAATTTCTGCTGCACCATGCATTAGGTATCACAAGATCCTTTCTTTTGTCAGAAGTGTCTCACTGCTGCCTCCTACTTACAGTTAATACAAATATAACTACTAGTACACTGCAGCATATTTATATACTAATTATTACTATACTACATAAACTAACTGCAGCTGTGTATTAAGTATATACTGCTCATGCTTTTCAGTTCAGTTTCAGGTTCAAAATATCTGATCATCAGTGGAGATAAAACACTAAAAAACAACTAATATGATTTTTTTTTTTTTTTTTTTGCTCCTTTCATTAGTTCTGTAGAAATAAACTTCAGTCCTCCAAGTGCCTGTCAACTTCAGAACAGAAGCCATAATATATAGTACTATCGTACTGCAAATATATTCCAAGCAGTCAAATCAGAGCCTGTTCTCAGCATGGATTTCCTGAAAAACAAATTTCTGTAGAAGGGAGAACTCATGGTCCTTGAGTGTTCGTGTCTTTCCAGGTTCATTTGTGAAAAAAGTTATTTGCAAGGAACTCAGCATTAATAGAGTGAGAAAGAGAAAATTTTCTAGAGAGGTTGCCAGGGGAAGTTTTAGAACAAATTCAGCAAAATATGAGCAAAAGCTTATAATTCATATAAAAAGCCTAGTTTAACATTAATATAAATGGTGATTATATAAATGATTTAAACAGAGGAGAAAGATGATGGATCATTTATTTTAGGTCCAAGGCTTTGCTATGGGGTCAAATAACATAATTTTTCAAATTGTGAGAGGCTGAGAGAAATAAAGGAAGTAAAGAGATATACAGCCATTTCAGTCTGATAGCAGTGGAAAATTCATTACGGATGTAATGAATTATTATTATTTTTTTTAATAGTAAGAAGACATCAGCAGAAGTAAATGAAACTTTTCAAAGATATGAGAAATCTCAGTGTCAGATCCACCTCATTGTAAAGGCTGAGACAATTCTCAGCAGATAGAAAAATCTATCTGTGTTCATTACAGGCATTCTTTCTTTCCCAGACAATATTTTTTCAGTAAGAGCTATTGCATTTTATGATATTAAATCCAAAAATCCAAGATTAAAATTATTTTAAAGAAGAGAATTGTGTAAGTGTATTCACTATCATACACTTGTTTATTAGCAGATGTGCACAGTTTTAGAGATGTACATATAAGATATGTAATGTTTGTTAACACAAGCATATATTTTAGACAAACAGACGTTTTAGCATTGGATTTGTACACAGAATTCTGTAGTATTAAAATTAAAAAAAAGTATTTCTTTTCCTACTTGGAATCCTTTTTTAGGGTGACAGAGATAAAAAAAAAAGAGGAAAAAAAAACTGGACTAAGCTCTTGTTAGAATGCCATCACAATTAATACAAGCATTCACTGCATAATGAAAATGAGGAAAAAGTATTGTCAGATAAAGAGAATACCAAAAGTTGAAGCTGTTCAGTCCTGCTACATATGCTAACAGTAAAAGCAACAGTCTTTATTATCTGTGTTTATCTGGTGACTGATATTTTGACTATAGTCAGTGTCTGCAGAAGAAAAGATACAGAAATAATTAAGACATTGATAATAAAATGTGTGCAGGATTCAAGTCACTTTGAGGATGCTTGCTTCTTAATTCTCATTCTGAAATTAATAACTAAAAACCAATGTTAAATTACACAAAATTGAAAATTAAAGTAGATTGGAAAAAACATGGCTTAGGGAATGAGACACAGGCTGAATTGTTTTGTTCTGTGTTTGGGAACATTTTTGTCTTGAGAATCTTTCTTAACCACTCTGAGTTTAGGCTTTCTTGTTTGCAAATTAGCTGCTTAACAAGCATCCAGACACCAAAGCACTGAAAGAATGCTGCAGGTGCCAGGTTATTGTCATTTTTGTATACAACTTGAAGAAACAGACAATTCTCCTTATGAAGACAAAACAAATACCCCCTGTAGTTTGGTAAGACTTGAGTTTAGCACTGTAGTTAAACCTGCAACAACTGATACCATTTTCCTGGTTGTGAAAAATTCTGGTGTATCTAATATATATACATTGTCTGAGGAGACTTAGGGACATTGTCAGTGTGTCAGGAAAAAAAGAATCCTGGAAGACTAAAATAAAATCTCATCATGTAAATAGTGACTGGGCTTGTAAATATGTTATTTGGAATGCACATCAGCCAAGTAAAGTTGGCTAATGACACACCTTTGCTTCTTGATGAGGAGCCTTGGTTTCCTCACGATACTACTTCAGATGGGATAATTGTAGTTCCTCTAAAACCTGGAACTAAACTCTTTCACTCAGTGCCACACTGAGTTTTGTTCAACTGCTCTTGCAGCTAGTCTTGGACATACTTTCTATCCTTCTTTTCTTTTCCTCATATCTACATGAAATAGCTTTCAGTATGCAAAGAGGTATTGAGACCTGAAATTAATCTAGGAGCATTTATTTCACAACAGCAAAACAATTCCTCACTAACTATACTAGTCAGCTTTGCTAACTATGAGTTGTGCGTTTCATCCTAGTTAATTCGTAGCACTAGGTTATCCTCTTATATTCTGAATGGCAGTACAAGATTGAAGGACAGAAAAGATGAGCAAGATGTTCTTATATTACCTGTACTTGGGTGGGTTTGAGAAAGAGTAATGCAAGTATTGGTTCAGAAAAGCACTTATAAGAATTAGCCACAGAATTAGAAAAGGAAACTTTTGACATTTCAGAACTGTTACTGCTCAACATAACAAATGATTTCAAAAATACTCTTTTGTAGGGTGTTGACAGAATGCCAGAAGATTAAACTCTGCTGTTCATTTCTAAGGAACATCATATTCCTTCCAGACGGAAGCTAACACATTGAAGAGGAAGGAGCTATATATCATTGTCTATTAAAAGCAACTGAAAAATATGTTAATATTCACAACTAGGTACCCTTAAGAATGAAAAAATAAAGCAGCAAAACAACTGATGTGCTCTAGGTGGCCCCACTCTGGGTGTCCATTCTTGCTGAGCAGGTGGTTGGACCACATGACCTCCAGAGTTCCCTTCCAATCTCAAACATTCTGTGACTCCGTGAAAAAGACAAACCCAAGGGCATAGAAAAAATATAGTCAGTAACATTTCCCTCCGATATTCTCTTACACCTAGCTGCCTAGATCAAACTACCTGATTTATGAATAAAGACATCTTATTTGCTCAGTGATTACAGAGTAAATAAATTTACTACATGTTCTACCAGGGCTTACCCACACTCAAGCAGTTAAAACTCCACACACTGCAAAGAAGACCAGAAATGAGGCCCATGGCACTCTGCCATGGTACCTTTTCATAGACTCATAGAATCATTAGGGCTGGAAAAGGCCACTAAGATAATCTAGTCCTACAGTCAACCCATCACCGCCACGCCCACTAATCATGTCTCTAAGCACCACATGTGTATGTTTCTTAAACAGGAACAGTGACTTCACCATTTCTCTGGGCAGCCAGAAGTTTCTCACAATATCCAACCTGAACCTCCCCTGGTGCAACATTCCCTTTAGTCTATTGCTAATTACATGAAACAAGAGGCTGACCCCCATCTCGCCTCACCCTCCTTTCATACAGCTGTAGAGAGCAATAAGATCTCCCTCGAGCCTTCATTTCTAGAGACTGAATAATCTCAGTTCTCTCAGCTGCTCCTCCTAAGACTTGTTCTCCAGACCTCTCACCAGCTTAGCTCTCCTTCTCTGGACATGTTCCAGGGCTTCCATGTTTTTTGCGTAGTGAAGAGCCTCATGCAGTGAAGACCTGGATGTGGTTCTGGGCAGCCTGGTCTAGTGGTTGGCAACCCTGCCTGTGGCATGAGGGTTGAAACTAGATGATCTTTGAGGTCCAGGTCCTTTACAACCCACGCCATTCTATTATTCTGTGATTCTACAAAGAGCCCTAATCTGACACAGTATTTGAGGTGCAATCTCATCAGAGCTGAGTACACTTCCCCGCTCCTGCTGACAACACTATTTCTGATACCAGACAGGAGGCCATGGGTGTTCTTGGCCTCCTGGGCACACTGCTGGCTTATGGTCAGCTGGGAATCAATCAACACTCCCAGATCCTTTTGCTCCATGCAGCTTACCAGCCACCTCACCCCAAGCACTTGGGACCTGGAATTTGGTCTTGTTAAATCAAATATATGCTTCAATAACACTTGGTTTTCTAAGGATATTTAGATGCAGTATCCACTAAAAACTGTGTGGTGTTGCTGCCTGTGCTGTGCCATGAACAGCAGTTGAGGCTTGCATTGTGGAGAGGACTTACAGTCTCTCACTTCCCAGTGTAGCAGAAGCCAGGTTCCTGATATGCTAGGGTGAAAATACATCCCTCCATCATTCTGCCTTTATTTTAGCTAAATTCTCATTTAATTCATTCTGTGATGTATTTGGAGATTAATAATTTCATTACTAACTGATTATAAGGGATCAGTTAGGTTCAGTTGCAGAACAAAGAAGCTTAACACTGTTAATCTAAGTACCTGTGTGAAGCTTCTTTTGCTAGAAATTAAAAAAAAAAAAAAAATTGGTATCATTTTTAGGAATAAAAAAAAATATTTTTTCTGACTCTACTTTCTAGGAAAATATTGCGAGTTCATGAACCAACGCTATTATCTATGGCTGTGGGCTATGGTTTGGTCAAATTTTAAGGCTGGAAGCTAACTGCAAACATTGGATCAATAATGGAAAACAGTCAGTAAACTATAACTAAATACTAGACCACAGGAAGACTTTGGACTTGAGCTGAACTAAGGCTCCCTAATATATTAGGCTTTTTTTTCTTCTATTTAAATAAGACATACACACATGAACAGATATTCAAACTCTATATAACTATAAAAACGTAGTTTGCATTATAAAAATACAGTCATGTCAGCTTTAAATGGACATATTGCAATAATTACAGAGGTAATTATGCTTTTAGAGGTAAAATCTATTGATGTTTCCATCATACCTTCTGTTTTTCAAGGGTTCATAGCTCATTAGCAACTATTTGCTAGACACAGACTTGGATTACAGCGTCTTAGCCAAACAGCTGCTTAAAAAATAAGCATAGGTTGCTTAAACTTAAGTCAGTGCAGAGTTAACCAGTAGCTAAGTTTTCCAAGTCAAATACATCAATCTTTTTGGATAAAAAGAAATGGTAAAGACTAACTTTTTTTCTTTTCTTTTTTTTTCCTTTTGGTAAATTATGCAGGGACTACTCATCATGGTCAGAGACTATAGTAAGATTTGTATTCCCTCTACAAAAATTTCATAATTTGTGCTGATCTTGGACAAAGTTACTGCTAAGTAAGAATAATAAACAAATAATATTTTGTAGGATTAACTTCACTCCTTTTTAGAAGAATGGGGTAGTTTTACTACTATCATTCAAATACCTAGGGAGATACATCTGGGAGACACTTAGGGATACCACCATTTCAAGAAGACATCATAGTTTTATTTCAAGAGTACAAAATATACCATGATTTCAAGAAGACAAAACTTATATATATAACTTGAAAATTTACAGATGCACCTAAGTTTTACACATGGTAGCAAATCTTTTATTATCAAGGCACTTCTAAAGATAATTTATCTTGTGCAGAACAAAAAAATCTACCACTAACAGCAAAACTGCATTCCCCTACCACACATATTCTAAAGTGAATTTGTTCCCATAATGCTTTTGTCTTGTTGCAAGCTGTGAAGATTTCAATTAACACAATCAAAAAGTCTTCTTGAAAGCAAATTTAAGCTGCATGGTATTTACATCTGCACAGTTTTCTAAAAGAGAGGAGAGTGGTTTTCTTTACTATAGTCTATAATCCACAGGTACTGTACAATGACCGGTATGAGACAGACATGGATAGCACTCTTTTTTGATTGAATGACATAAAGTCATAGAACCATAAAAGGGACAACATTATACATCTTTGAGAAAAATGTGAGGAAGTTAAATTAAATAACTCACTATGTCATTAAAGTTTTCTTGAAGAGGAACTACACCTCCTGGTCATTTTTTGTTTCCACTGAAACACTAATCCAAAATATCCACTGAAATCTGTATAAAATTCTCTAATCACATTTATTGTCTATTTTTACAGGTATGGAAAGCTCCAAGGACTTAATCTAGCTGCTGTAGTGAACGTCAACAAAAAGATTAACTTCATGCATTTTATATAAACACTCAGAACACGGAGATTTGCTTCATTTTTAATACAAAGTTCTTAAACTCAGAATTGTGATTAAAGTAGTAATGTGTTTTAAAAATGTGGCAACTTGTAAGACAACATTCTATGAGCACAAATTCAGAGTATGTTTTTTCTCATGAATTATTCACTGAGATACAATGAGGTGCACCAAGAAAGGAATGTTCTCACTCGCCTCGAGTTGTCAGAAGGTTTGGCTCATGGTTTCTGCTGGTCAGTTAGGTTCTGTTTATAGACAGCTCTGAAAGGTACTTTCAGGGACAGGCTATTTCCATGATTTAGACATCTATTTTAAGACAAAGTGAACTGCTCCTCACAGCTCTCTATCTGTTTGTGGCCTACAAGGGATACCTGCCTAGGCCTCTGGAAACCTCAATTATGAGTGATTTGGAATGTGCATGATAAAATTCTTAAAAACTGTAAAAAACTATGACATAACTTTCTTACATGCAGCATTTTAACTGAAAGTAGACAGGATTTAATTTTTGCTTTCACAGAAATGTAGATTTTGGAGTATTTTAACATTTGGCCTAATCTTTCTGCATTTGGAAGAAGTGAGAGAGGAGCAATGCCAAGACAGTGGCACCTTCTCCCCTTTGGGTCCTGCTTCCCAGAGTAGAAGTGATGAAAAGGAATATATATATCTGGTATGTCACCTATGCATAGCACTCAATCTTACTAAAGACTGAACTCTCCTGAATACACTGACATCTAGAATCCTAATTTTCCTTCCATTTTAGTGCAAATTTGTTAGTCTTGTCTGAACTCTGTTCTACTTTTCTGAGTTATTTTTCCCCCCTTAAACAACTTATCAGGCATAAACAGAGCACATTGGAAAATAAGTATCAAAAATTGTCAGCAGCAGTGGCAGAATTGCCTGTAGCCAAAAACTTAATGCTGTGCATATATGCTCTACAGAAATTGGATGCAAGTATTTCGGCATCACTTCACTGGACACTGGTTTAGCAATATGCACCTTTCCTCTTTGTCTAGAAGGGCAAATAAAACAGAATAAAACAGATGCCTCATGTGTCATCAAATTCTTGAAAATCTATTATAGCTCAGTACATTAAATAGCTTTTTTTTCATACAAGCGTATTTATATGTGGAAAAGCAATTCTGAAATTGCTTTTCCACATATAAACACTTTTACATGATACTTAGCTAGTGTTTTCCTTTCACATATTTTAATAATTACTCTCTACTACAGCAAATGATTCTTCTCTCTTTTCTTGATGCAATCCTCTAGCAGTTGATTAGCAGAGCTATCTCTATTTTTAACCACTGAATCTGATCCAGCTGACTTCCTAATAGTCATTTGCTGGTGTGTTAAATGCAGAAAAACAATTGCTATTCTATCAAGAGGAGAGGCACCAGGTCTTTCTCCTTCTTAATATGTTTTTTAAATAAGGCTTGCAACTCATCAAACTTAAAACACCACATTTTCTAAAAATATTTTACAACTGCAAAGGGAAGTGTTACCTGCTCATTTCCCTTTTGTGATGAATATGTCTGAAAGATCATTATTCTACTGAAGATTATGTTAAATGACAACCAATAATATTTCATACCAATTAGGGTCCTGGACTTCTTTTCTTTCAAAAGAGTACTTCTAGAAGAATATGGTTAACCAAGTAGCTCATTTCTTTTTTAATTTGTACTTTCTCAGAAACAAACAAACAAAAACTAAATATTAAATTATCATTTCATGGAAAATTCAGGACACTTTTATCTCTACTCCTTTATAAATTAAAAAACACATTTAAAGTAGCTTTTCCTCAAGGTATTTTTTTTTTGTAAAAATATGCTCTTTCCAACAAAATAAATTGTTGTGGTTGATTTTTTTTGAAAGCTTGTCTTTACAGATTCTTCTAAAGAACAGTTACATGATCACAATAGTTACTCAGTATAAAATCATTAATTATCATAACTGATAATTGGAAACCACAACCATTTAAAACAGTTATCAGTTTTGTCCTTAAAATTTTTACAATTTGCTTGTACTAAACTTCAAAGATTCTCAGTATTTTTAATTTGCTCTTACATCAAACAGTGCTTCAAATGACCTCCTCCTGGTCAAATCTTATTTTCATTCTCCTTGAGCTCCGACATATTTTAAAGCCAGAAACGAATCCCTGATTCTAAAAATTCTTTCACACTCAGCATCCTCTCCTCTCATATTTCAACTTGCTGTCTCAATGAAATCTTGCTTTCTTCTCTCAGTTTTACCTTACATCTCCTTCTGAGATAATTCCTTAGCCCTGTTCTCTCTTATCCATTATTTTAAAAATATTTTAAAATGTTTTTTATTAAAGGAGTCATTAAGCAGCGTTCTTACCTCACTTTATCAACTGCATTTCTGCCATTATTTTTGATAACTCCTTACAAGCAGATGAGATTTAAATGAGCATTACTTCATTTTTTTAAGTCACATGGATACCACTTTCATTTGTTTATGACATCCTACAGTAATTTTAGCTTTGATCCTCTGTTTTGGCCTAGCCACAATATACCCAAACATCCTCACTGCCACTGGATAATATTTCCAAGAATCAGTCTTCCCAGATTTGTCAAACTTAAACTCTCACCACCTCCTCCCAGCCGGACTTGTCTGGAATCCCCACTTCCAAGGCAAAAACTGCCACTTCTTCCTGACCTGCGGCTTCAGCAGTATAATAGCATCTGCATGTCCCTAAGTTCTTCCTCCTTTTCTCCTACATGGTACTTTTTCTATATAAATTTCATTTTCTTTCCCCCAAGTCGTTTACATTTTTCTATTCTATTAGTTTGCCTAACAACTGGCATTATTCTGATAATAGCAGGTTCAGCTCCCTTTTTTGTTGTTCTTGTTCTTTTCTCAAGCACTTCTTTGTGTTTTTCATGCAAATTCTGTGTGCAGGGAAAAAGTCCCTATGAAATTTCATAAGCCCTTTAAACTTCTCTTATAAAAGATCTTCTCAAAAACGTTTTTCCTTGAGTTCTCCATTTGACCTTCAAATGAAAATTAAAAAATAAAGCATACTGAAATGCAAAAATCATCATACATTTTTATTTTCTTCTAATTGCCACTCTAAATTATACACAAAACTACTTTAAAAAGAAACTTCTCTAAATATATATATCAGCTTACATGAAAATAATTTACAGAATTTTTTGCAAATATTTAATTAAAATTCTTCAATAGTGAATGGCTTTTTTTTTCCCCCCTTTGATGTTCTAAGCCTAATGAAGTCAAGCTATTTTCTTCGGTTTTAATCAATCTGAATTTTTTAATGTTGTATGTCAGTTTTCTACCATTCATCTTCATGTTCAGTTCAGTCAGTATGATTTCACATGTACCCTGGAAAACATTTTTCACTGTTATTTTGCCAGTGTAATTACTAAGTATCTCTATTTTTTAAAATCACTTTGTTGTAACATTTAACTACTTTGTATATTAACGATCTAACTAAACAGGCAAAGATGAGCCAAAATAAATGGAAGTCAAAGAGCCAATTTCTGAAAATTTCTCCCTACGCTTCAGGCTAATACACTAGAGTAAGAGCAGTGTGCTACGCAAGACTCTTCATGAGCTTGAAAGCATGCCAAATGATGAATATTATGTAGATTTGTATTTATAGCATGCTTGGCTTCTGTATAGTAAGGTTAGAAATATCCAACATTGAACAGTGCCCTACAGTTATACTGCATTGCCTATTTATCTTGTCCTTCAGAATTTTTCCTTTTGGAGAGGAAAAATTCGGTAGAAATTTGGTATTCGAAATAAAAATGGAAAGCAGAAACAACAAAACTTAGCTTTCCATATCACTTCGTAAGGATTGAAGATTAAATGCAGGGTTTGACGGTAATATGTTTACAAGACTTGAATTTTTACAACATTGATTAGATAACTTTGCACTGGTTCAAAGAGGGAAGGAACTCAAACAGTACTGCTTTTAAGCACCTATTGCTTTAAAATGTACAGATGCAAGGGACATGTGGAGCAAACAATTGCTGTTTTCGTCATATGAGTCAATATCCCAGGGAGTGTCAACACTTGCAGGTCATTTTGGTAACCTGCACAATAAAACATTTAAATATGTAAATTTAGTTCCCAGCAACATTACTGAAATTGTATTTCTTTCATTTCAAAATATCTTCTTTATAGCATCTTTAGTTTTTTGTTTATTTGGTTGCTTGTTTTTTGCTCTACTTTTGATTAAATTTAGTTGAAGGAGTTACTAGCACATATTTTTTACAGTTACATGTCAGCAAGAGCTATGACCAAAACTATGTCCTGATATGGCAGTCACCATGTGAGTGTTGTTTAGAAAAAGAAGTGAAATAAATTCTGCAGTCAAAGTGTCTGTGAGAGACACAGAGCTAATACGGAAGCTTAAAAATGTTATGAATACAAAAGCTCGTAAGAGAAACTTTCTGTATGGCAGCAGTACTAGCCTGCCTTCTTTGTGTACAAAACAGGTAGATATTTTCTGTAAAGTTTTACTTAGAAAATCACAATAAAGCTATTTGGTGACTTAAATCTAAATCTGCATCAAGGTGCTTGTTGCTACTGGCAGTGTGGGGTGGCTATGCCTGGCTATTAAACAAATTACAGTTATTTACCATACAAATAATTTGAAGGTAATCTATATTCAGAAAAGGTGAGCATATATCTGAAATTTGTAAGTTGCATCCACACGGATAACTCAGTGGGACAGACTGTCAGCTCCAGGGACCCTAACACTGCTCCAGAAGAGCAGTGAAAATCTTGTTTTGCTGAAAAGAGGTATAATGGATTGAAAGGTTCTAGGTAGCTGGGAAGCTATTTCATTCCTAGTAATGGGAGAAATAAAATAATTGAGCTGTAGCAGTATAATGTATAATTTTCTAATCACTGATTAGACAATGTTCAGATATCACTGCATCACTTCTTTCATCTGAATGCCTTTTTCCCTCCTTAACAGTTTTTTCCTCCCCAATCCCTTTGACCCATATTTTCCTATAATATAGCCAGAGCAAATACGGAGATTAAAGTTGTAAAAGTTAATTCTTAGACTCCTCTTAACTTTCTGTAGTTATTCATTTCTTAATTTGCAGTTCTGAGTCTGCAGGTGCTACTATGCAATTCAGCATTTGCAGATGAAAAATGACATCAGAATATTTTTGATTTTAAATTAAAAGTATATTGACAAAGATGAAGTAAGTCACAAGATTATTTTCATTACACAAAATTATCACAGCATTTTCTTTATCTACCTGCCAAGTAAGGAAATTTTTCCATAAATTATGGTCTCTAGAATGCCTTACTCCATTAACTGTAAATCAAATTGCAGTAATATTATGTATACACAGAGACAGAACAAACAGAAAGTGGGTAACTAAAGCAAGCAATTTGGTAGCCAGAAATATAATCTAGAAACAAAGCAAAAATTCTGTAATTACTTCAGTTAAAAAACAGGAACAGATAATAAATATAATGAAAGACAGTTATTTAGGTTGTAACTAAAAATATTGAATATGAAAATGCTCTTAAACTACAGATGTAAAAAGTCTAAAGAAAAAATAATCAAAAAACCCCTTTTTTAAGTATATAAAGAGACATAAAGTTACTGTCAGTATATTATAATTTCACTTCCTTAAGCTATCAGCTATAAAGGCAAAAATGAAGATGCTGCACCAAATTCAGGGTAAGATCTGTAAGACTTCAAAGGTAGATGCTCTCGAGTGCTTTACATCATTGCCACAAACTGCTTATGCTATTACACAAAAAAGATATTTTGAGGGAGGTGACTCTGTACACACAGAAAGCTGACACGAAAAATTTTGTGTCTTACTGAAAGTGTCTACTTGGAAGCAGTTTGACTCTTATCCTTTTATAGCAGCAGAGTGTATGAAACTTAATGGCGAACTAAATATTACAGGGTCAAAATAATGTATTTTATCCATATTAAATATTATCTTGAATATTCAGGAGTGTTTCTGTTGAAATCATTTACAATAAAAGGCACCCATAGACTTCACTTTATTAAAGGTAAACTGGCAAATTGTGATCACACCAGACTGCTCTTCATTGTAATAAATAATTTTCACTAACATTCTGACTACCTTTTATCCTCTTTAGTTTAAACTTTCATTAGCTAGTACAAACTAAAATCAAAATGACAGATTAATTCAAATGTATAGTCCAAGTTATAAACTATTTTCTTTGGTCAAAGACCAACTCTTGCTTTGAAGTGATGAAGAAAATGCAAATTTAGCAGTTTTCTTTCTCAGTGGAAAGTACAGCTTTTCTAGAATAGTCTACCTCCCTCTTTACATCTTAAAACAGTCTTGTACAGCTGGGAGAGCTGGGAAATCTGCATCTTGAAAGGTTATCAGGGAAGAAGAGGCTGGAGACTGTTGCATGTTGATAGCAGCCTGAGTTAATCACTTGACTACCTTAGTACTCTACTTTAAAAGAAACAAATACTTGACAGTAGTCTGACATCACGATGACCAGTCTGTAGCTTACTTCCACTGTTCATATTACACTGAAAACCCTTATTGAAATGGAGTTTTTGATGAATAAATTAAAGGTATGACTATCAAAGTGGCATTACCCTGCCTTGCCAACTTCTAAAACTTTATTTCTAATCTCACAGACTATGATATTTTCATTAAAGCTCCTGAAGTCCAGCAGTTGTACAAAAATCTCAAACCGCAATTAAATCAAGCTCCTAGCTTTTCTGGCTTTGGAAAGCCCTTTTAGATTTAAACACTTGAGACTTTTTTTTTTTTTCCCCAAGAATTTGAGATTGACAGATTGACAGTACTGTAACATACACTATCAGAACATAATCCAATAGAAAGCTATGATAGTTTACTTTAATGGCATTGAAAGACACTAAAATGTTCTTAGTGGAGGTTTATTCATATACAGTTTACATATGTAATTTAAGTATTGAAAATTGGTGCCTCTGCTTTGAGACATTTTACTTCAACATCTCTGTATTACTTCAGCATCTCTGGTTTCCATTAACACATATTTCCCTTATCATCTCTTTTTGTCATAGTTTTTGAAGACTTCTATTTTAGTTTGCTAGTATTACTCATTATTACAAAGATCTATGGCACAACGTTGGCCTATGCCACTTAAGAGTCTCCCAAGCCCATCTGAGAATGGCTCGTGAGTTACCATGGACCACCTGAGATCTGGACCAATGACCACTCCAAATGACAGTGGAGTAGCACAGATAAGTATTATCAACATTGTCCTGCCTCCTAGTTCATCAGCTGGAAGGACTTACAGATTGATTTCTTCACTGCGTAGACACAAAGAAAAATCAGAGCCACTAAAAAGCTCTCGCTAAAACCAACTAGGCTAGCACTTTGTAATACCATCAAGACATACCAAAAAGAGCTTTGTATCAAAATTTAGAGAAACATGCATCCTTTGACATTTGGCATAGAAAAGATTTGTATCCCTGTCTGATTTTCTTTAACAGACACAACCTGGATTAACATATATTCCTATTTCCATTTATAAGCTTTTGCAGCTTAATGTATGATGTATTTAAGATTCTGAATAGAAAAGTATGCAAAACATAAACATGTATCATTTTATGTTATCATTTTATTGTAAATAATATTCTAGCAAGGATAGCCTAGCAAGAAAAAAATGTGGGAGCAAAGCTTAAGCACTTGGTGGATCACAAGGGTTTATGCTTCTTTAACAAATCTAAAATTTTGTCTGTATTCTGGAAAAAGAACTTAATGAAATCACACCGAATTTTGCTATTAACTCTAAGTATCAGTACACCAGTTGTGTTATATCAGTTTTACTCTTGACTACAAACACTATTTTTTTTTTTCATTAAAATGTGCTTGGATTGGAATTGCAAAACCACTCTAGTTAGAATTCTTTCTGTATTTGTGATCCCAAGCAGACTTTATCAGAAACAAGAACAAAATGCATTTTTATGCTAAATTGTATGGAGCCTCAAATTAAGCCATGTTTCAATAGATGCTGTGCATGGAAGAAAGCTCAAGAGGGACTGTAGACAAGAGGAAATAAGAAAAAAAATATTGTTTTAATCTTAATAGCTTCTTTAAGACTACGTGATTTTCTCATTAAGATTTTCATCTGGATGCTGAGATTAATGTTAAGAGAAGGTATGACTGCTGTATCTTCTCTATTGGATAAAAAAAATAAAAAATCTGTATTTTCATTATGAATGCTGACATATTTAACCACATATGGCAGTAAAATGCTAAATTTCTCCCTGATTCTCAGCTGCAAGGAAATGATCCTGAATAGATAATTCAGTTTAAAAACTCATCATTTCATGAACATATCATGGCATATTCATTAGAGTGTTTTCTTGTACAGGATTTAGAACAAACTTAGCTTCTTTCATTTGCTACCAGTAAGCCCTACTGCTCTCTGCTTTTATCTTCTGTTGCCTTACAGACTGACTCAAGTTTTCATTTATCAATTTTTTTTTACTGTTCAGTCCTGTTTCAAGTGATGTTGAAACCTTTGGCTTTCCTGCTAGTACATGACATAAAACGGATGGGCTTTGTTGCTTAGAAAGCTGTCTTCCTCACTTTTCTAGTTGAGCTTTTCCAAAACCACATTCTTTTCCTTTATTGTTTTTTTTGTTTTTTGCTTATGAGTAAGATGAGCAAAAAGCAAGAAAAAATGATGTAATTAGATGGTTATCTAGAAATTCCATTAGAAGTTGAGACATGTTATGCACTTTTAGAAAGAACACATAAACATAAGAAAATATCAGAGACTTTTAGTGTCATGTGAGTTAAGGTCAGAAATGACATCATTTACATATTTCTCAGTTCAGTGAGATGCTTCTGCCTGATGCCACAGCTATCTGACTAGCAGATCCTGCTGTCTTTGCCATAATATAATTGATAATTTTAAGTTCCATCTATTGCCACATTCAGTTTATCATAAGGAAGAGAAAACATTACATTCAGTGGAAGAGAATGGAGTATTTCTGATTTGAAGAAAGGAGCTCTAATTCCCTAGGGATGCATTACCCTTTGGTCAGAATGGAAGCTTCAGCCAGCCAGTTGTTCTTGCTTCCAAGCACACCTGAAATGGTCATGTGCAAAAGTACATGATTCAGCATTTATGAAACTAGCAAGATTTTCTTTGGAGTGTGAACTCTCATTTTCTGTGGCTGAGAAGCTTTTTGCAGTAGATCTGATGTTGGCTAAACGTAATTCCTTTCTGATGGCTGCTAGTACTTCCACAGAAGCTTATAACAAGGGCTTAGGTGCATGATGGTGTCTGGAAAGAGCAGGAAGAAGGAAAAAGTGCCTTCAGATGAAGTCATGAGGACACTGAAAAATCTGGTATGGTTGCTTACCATCCAGCAACTGCAGTTTAAGTTGTATTCAGTCTGACACAGTCTGACACAATCTGAAGGTACATTAAAGCAATATCTATGTAGCTCAAGCTGTATTTTTCTTTTTTCTTTTTTATTATCTATCTATCTATTTATCTATTTATTTATATCTATGTATGTTATAACAAAGACAATACAGAGCCTCCCATTCTCCATCTGAAAACAATTATAATCCATTTAAGTAGTGTTGCTTTCTTCCATTTTAGGTTTCTTCACTAGCTAAACAACCTCAGCTAGTGTTAACAGGAACTTATCTTATCCTGCTTGGGAGTGACGACAGATATTCTTCAGCTATGTTGTTTGTTCTGCTGTGTCACTGCTTTTGCAGTTTCAACAGAAATTTGTACCAAGTATGTGAAAGCTAAGCCACTAAAATGCTGAGTACTGACTGGAAATGTAGCAAATTAAATGAATAAATAAACAGAGTGAAGTAGAGTTCATGTGGACAAACAGTAAAGTAAGCGCTATTTCTTCCTGACCAACTTCTGATACTTCACTCATTCTAATGTAGGATATATGTATATGTATACAGCTATACATTATACATGTGTATGCTTAAGGCAAATGTAATATACACGTATGTATATAAACACAAGTAGATATACACGTGTATTAATGACCAAGTGTACAGGACAGCTGATGTGAAGCATATGTCTCCTGTTTATGGTTGCTCAGTTTCTGGCAGCTTGCCTGAAGGACCCTCTGACCTCCCAGCAAGCCAGGAATCCTGGAGAAAAGAGGCTGAAAATCACATTTTAGATTTCTTCATCTTAAAACAGAAATGATTTTTCCATAGAAAGTTGTGTAAAACTGGTCATTCATCAGGAAGGATTTCTTTTCTTTCAGAAAAGTTAGATTTCCAATGGAAATTGGAATGTAATTCCATCTCCTGCAGACTGTAAACTCCTTGTAAACTTCTCTCGGAATAAAAAGAGAAGGGGTAGACATGGAACAGAAGAAAAATTACAACTCAGTGGAATTGAGACTATTCAACACTTTTCAAAATACAGAGTGTCTAAACATGCTAGTACAGAGACTATCGCATATTTCAAGGAATGGGAGATAATTGTTCAGGATTCAATATTTGTTACTCAGCAAATCTGTTAAACTACATTAAAACTGAAATAGGTGGTAATAATGGAAATATTACAATGGAAACATCTTTAAAATTATGGTTCATTTACAAGAGGAATAGCTTTATTTACAAAGATTAGAAACGCAGCATTTCATTCTAGTCACTGAGCATCAGAAGGAGTACTGCTAGGAGAAGAGACTAAGAGACATAATGATATGGAAGTGGCAATATCTCCATGTGAAAAGAGGCAGTGAAAGGATAGATGACTTGAAAAAGAGGAGCATATAAATACACAAAACAGCAGCTAACCCTTTTACTAACATGAGGTCACAAAACCCTATTAAAAAAAAAAAAAAATTACTAGAAAGCAAACGATGAAAACAGAATGAAGAAATGTTTACACTCCACAGAGAGTTCACCTGTGAAAGCAAATATCCAGAGAATGCTGACACCAAAAACTTAGCATCATTTCAAAAAACACTAATTTTTAGGGGTCTGCTGGAGACTTGAAATTTTTCTCTCAAGGAATATTATACTGTAACCAGCAAGTTTCTTGCTATTCTTTCTCAAACATTTGACACAGGCCAGGAGACTGGATTAGCTGTCATGGACCACCTCTGCTATGAAATATAGCTGGCCCTGGATAAGGGACACTGGACTGGTGTGTGTGTTAGAATGCACTATGTGGTCAAGAGCTATGGTTGTCTTTTGGTATTATTTTGTTATTATTTTTTTTTTTAAATCATTTTTTGTCTACATTCTTTTCTTTAACTCACAGAATTAAAGGCACGTTAAGAAAGGCACATTAGAGCTTTAAATTGCCTTTTGCCGTATTGCAGAAATTCGCTATTAATGCTCATATACTGTTTTCACACAGATGACTGAAACAATAAGTAATATGCAGCTATTACTGGTTTTTGGGGCTAAGAAATAAATTGTATTTACTAATTCCAACCAGAAATTTGAGATTTTTAATTTCCTTTGCAATAAAAAATAGTGTATTCAGATCTGCAATGGATACAAACATACTCTACAGTGTCATAAAATGAACTTTTACAGGTTACTCCTATAATAGTTTTCTCCTTCTATAAGGCAGTTTCTAGAAATTAATTACAACATTTTGACATGGTACATGCTGAACTAGCGTCAGCTTTTTCCTGATGTGTTGGGTATCAGATTGGATGATCTAATTATAGTGCTTCTAGAATTTGTTATACATAAGGGAATTGCAAGTCAGACAGTCTTGACATTAACATAAATATCCATGGACATCTAAAATTCATAAATCAAACAGACTGTTTCCTGGTGTTAATGGCTAGTGAAATATTTTTCTTCACTCCAGAGGGATTCTGAAGCCTGCTCCCAGATTTATCTGGAACATCAACTTCATACAGTGACTGTTTCAGCAATGAATAACAAAGCCAAGATATTTATTGTAAACCATAGCAACCCTACTTAGCATAATTTCCTTCAGTCTGTATTTCCTGATCGTTCTTCATACAGGTTCTAGTTTACATTAGCTTTGGCTACTAGAGTTTACATCAACAGAAACTAGAAAAACCTTAATGATTAAATTTCTGTGTATGTATACTTCAGTTTTCTGTTCATTCAACATTAGCTAAATCTCTTTCATGATACTAAGAACAACAAAAATGCCACAAAACAAACATCAAGTATTGGTAGTCCAAAGAAGAAATGGGAAATACTGACAGAGTCAACTTGTCACACTATCATAGATTGACTCAACTTTGTGAGGATTGATCAAGCCTAAAATACAAGCACAGTCTGAAGCTTTAGAAAATACTACTTCAATTTCTTCCTCCTGCTGGGGACCTGTGGGCTGTAACTTGACTTACTGGGTTTTTAGGAACTGGTACTGAAACATGGTCTGTGCCATTTTGCCAAGGATGTAAGTTTACAGGAACACCAAGTGTCATTTATGATTCACTTGCATCTATCATCCTATTCTTGCTTAACCTGACTAGCAATAAACCCTGTTATTTTTCTTTTTTTTTTTCTTTTTTTTTTTTTCTTTCTCTTTTTTCCCAAGGATTTCAAGCTAACATAATCAAAAGGTTGAATTGGTTACAATGACATTTTGCCATGCTGTTTTATTGAAAATAAATGTGAATTAGGCTCAAAACATCATTTTAAGTGATGTGACATCTTCTGAATTACAGAACTTCTGAGCTGCAAAATGAAACAATTGCCTGATTCATCATATTAGCTAGAAAAGTCCATGCCAGTGCATTCAAAAATTTTATTTCTCAGACATTGCTGAGTGATTATTCATAAAAAAGCAAACTAGCTCCAGTGCATTGGGACTTTAATCCATAATGAATAAAATAATAAACTTTAATCTGATTTCTATTCCAATTTATTGCAAAGCTGGTAATAACAAAAGAGGTTAGAGTACTACACTCTGCTAACTAAGAAATCTTTGGCATCATTAAGAAATCCCCTAAGAGAAGGAATTTCTGAAAATGGTTCTTTAAGAGAGATTCCATTTACAGCTTATCTCCTGAGAATTTAGTGGCTTGGAGTACAATTATCTGGCAGGAGGGAATCTGCCTCCTTACGTTCGAATGAGCTGCTGGCTGCAGAAGTTGGCAGTGGCTTCGGCCACATGACCATTCCTCTGGTGCAGGGAAATATGACATATGGTTAAAAAAGAAAAAGAAAAAAAAAAAGGAAAAAAAAAAAAAAGAAAAAAAAAAGACATACAACAACAGAGAACCTTTTGTTTTGTTTTGTTTTCTGTATAAAAAAAGAAATTTTATGATTACTGCATTTCAGGGAGTGCTTCTTCACAGCTATTCAAATGAAGATATAGTTGTGACAATGTAGTAATTTAGACAAATTTTCAATTATTCAATTTAATGCATGCTACTGCCACTACCTATTCATACAGATTTTACTCAGATATCCACTCAGTTATTTGCAAATCCTTTATGGTGATAGATGATTTAGTGGGCAGCCAGATATGTAGGGCAAATCATCCTTTGGTGAATCTTCTAAGTGATTCTGAGTGCTAATGCTGTGAACACTGCGCTTCTGTAGGATAGTGAATCAAAGTGAACCTCTACAAGGTGGGTGTTTTTGTTTTTGTTTATTTGGTTGGTTGGTTGGGTTTTTTTGTTTTGTTTTGTTTTGTTTTTTGGCTTTCTCAGGGCAATTGTTGAGGCTTCAAACTACTGCTTATTCAATGGAAAGATTAGTTCTGTGTAACTATGTTGCATTCCAGTTCTTTCTAGAAAAGCTTGTTCTGTATCAATATATTTTTTTCTCCTCTCTAACGACTTCTATTCCTTTCAGACACATATGCAACCCCCTGCTATTGCTGCTCAGCAATGAAACTCAAATCAGTATTTGAAGAGAAGGAGGGATTCTTGTATTACATAATCTTTCAAAAAGAAAACATGGAAGTGGAAAACACAATGATTCACTTAATCAATGGTTTTCTGAGTATATCAGAGGAGAAACATCATGTTTTTGCCCAAAATGTAATAAAAAACATTGTACAATCATAGGCAACTTCACAATTTAAACTAAGATTATAAAATAGCATGGTTTATTAAACAAAGTTATGGAAAGCTGGATAGTACTATCAGGAATTCTGTTTTAGAAACCAAAGCTCCTTGACATCAGATAGTTCAGTGACGTGAGCAGAACCGCCAGTTGACATAAACAAGATTATTAAATTACACAGAGACTGTGTACTGTAAAATTTTGTAGTAGATTTCTAAATATAACCTACAGTGTGAATGGAGCTATGGCAGTGAAATATGTATAGCTTTTCTTTTTTTTAAATATTCTTCTCTGTCAAAAGTTATGTTTGAATTAATTAATAAAAACAAATGGTTGACACTTAGTAACTGACACATAAGAACTATGCCTCAACTTTTAAAAAATTACCATCAAAATCACACTAATTCCTTAGATACCCTGGAATACAAACCTGTAACACTGTTATTATGGTAAAACAAAATTCATTCCCATCTCTGAAGTTCAGATAAGACTTTCTTTTTATTAACAATATTTAAGGCTACTCTTGCTAGACTGAAACATAAATAGACAATGTGCTCTATTTAGGTAAGTTAATCATAAAAAAGGATATCGTATATTAAAATGCTACCTGATGTAATTTTTTTCTTCTGAAACATTGATATAAGATTCTAAAAGATATTACTAGTATTTTTGAAGCAAAAAGAAAAAAAATATATAAAAATACTGCCTTAAGAGACTGTTAATCCAATTATATGATCCAATTTGGAACTAAAATAGTATCATAACAGATACCATATATTTATTCTCTATTCAAATCCCATTATTTGTTATTTTTACTTTTTTGGTGAAAAAAAACAGCTCCCTCTGTATAAACTATCTAGTTTTGGCAAAGAAAACACTGTGAGATGCTGGATTGTATCTAGCCAATTTTTTATCGTATTTATATTGACAGTATTTGCCAGTGATAACCTTACTTAAAGCAATTATTCTCATGCTCATTTAATATTTTACATATGTGCAAATAAATGTGACTGTGTCTCAATGAATAGTGAAGATTATACTTAACAAGTTTTACGCTGTGTTATATACAAGTGAGAGGATCTTTTAAAAATTTTAAAGTTTCAAATTTATTTTATCTCTATTATAAATAAAAATAAAGAAACTGGAAACAAGTATTGATCCATTTGCAGAAAGCAGTAAAAGAAATACTGAAAAAAATACTTTGCTATTGTCATTTTTTTTAATATTAGCTAAGGTAGAAACAGAATGTGTGTATTTTTATCGTGACTATACTTCTTAAATGTTGAACACAAAAATATTTAACAAATATGGCTCCCTGGCTGTGCAAATCAGTAAAAGTCCATGAGCATTAAAGATTAACTATTTCTGACTTAGTTAGGAGTCATTTTTATAACTACATAAATTACCTTATGATAATTACTTACAATATCAAGAATGAGTACTTTCACAAGAACAGTGACATAAATATTACTCTGCACCTTTTCTCAGATTTGGAGTGCAAATAATAGATTCAAAATTATTATTAGGTTGAATAGTCCAGTTTCATAAACTTCCACGGTCACTTATTTATACTGTTACACAATAACACGGAAACACTATTTTCCTACTAAACAGGTTCAGCAAAGCCCTTATGAACTCAAGGAAATAGCAGAAGTCAAAGCTAATACAATTTCCAGGCTCTTATACACAAAAATCCCATTAAAAAATAATAACAAAAAAACAGTCGCCTTTATTACCTATGTCAATTACACCATAAGTCATTAAAAGAGATACCTGTAGGACTTCAAAAAGCGAAATCTCATCATATTTCTTGGAGATGGACGAGGGATATAGGCTCCAAAAGGATCCCACAGAAAGGCCATCAGCAAAGATAAAATTCTAAAATTGTCTAAGAAATATATTAATCAGTGGGGAAGCAGGACACTTGCACTGGATGTGCCCCACACTTGTCATGAAGCACTTGTAACTGTGTAAGGGAACGTCCTTTTCCTATGGTATGCTTTGGCAGAGATGTGGCTGGCTGAGAGCACAGACTAGAAGGGATAACTGGGATTTCCTGCTGCATGAGACATGCCCTTTGCGCAAACGTTTCCTATATTCAGGCCTCTTATCTCATTATTCAAGTGGGGACTCTTATGGTAAATCCTTGGCTGGTTGTAGCAGGCACTGAAGAGCAGAGAATTGTAGAACTAAGGCAAACGAGAAACAGCCGGCACTCTTGACTATTCACTACAACCCAAAAAAAGGCTTTCTAACTCTTCACAATCTCTTGAAAATCTTCCTTTTTCTACAGAATATATTGGAACAGGTTGGCATCAGACAGCTAATATATATTAAAAAAAAAACAAAAAACCCACCAATAAATAAAATAAGAACCCTAAAACACTATTCACAGTTAAAATTCCCTCTGTTCTCCAACGTCCTTCTCTTCAGCACTGTAAAAAGCCAGCAGCTAGGAAATTGATACTAAAAATGTCCTTAAACCCCTAAATTGCTCTTTGTTTAATTCTTTACTCCCTTCGAGTGCGTCTTCCTTCCTCACAGTTTCTAAAGAGAATCAGTTTATATCACTAAGCAGCTTTTCTGAAAGGGCTTAATCATCTGTAAGAGATCAGCCACTCTAAGAAAGTAAGTCGCAGACTGGTAATTTTCAGGCCTCTTGGCAGCTTTTCCCAAATGCACCATTCCCTTTACTGAAAAACAGCCAGTGACTGATAGCTGAACTCAGGTGGCTGCTAGCTAGGGTCATTCTGAATTCCAAACAGAATCCAGACATTCAGATATGGTATCTATTTCTTTGTTTTACTGCTTTCAATTAATTCAAGCTTAAACTCATTTCAGCCTAGCATTAGTGGGTAGTGAGAATAAGAGCCTACAATTCAACTCATAACACCAACTTACGTAGTGTCAGCAAGGCCAGCAGCATTATCTAGCCTTCCTTCTCCTAGAGAAGGTTGGACCTGATGATCTTTCAGGATCCCTGCCAATTCTCATAAGAAAAGCCATGAAGTAGAAACTGAGTATTCACACACAACATTAAAAATGACAATTTAGGAATATTCAGGGCTCTACCAGCAAAGGTTGGAGAGATAGAATAACAAAAAAGTCTATCAATCAGTTATGAGAAGATGAAATGTGCTATCTTAATAGTAAAATGTAAAGTGAGAATTTTACATTATTCAGAAAAAATGCATACATAATCTGTGTATATTTTGCTTTTTGAAGGAACTATTTTTCTCATGTTACACAATTATGCTACAGAGCCAATAGACAATGGCCAATAACTTTATTCACAGGATGAGATCAGCTTTGAATATATGAAATTCATAAGTAAAACCAGTTTCTGGGACAAAAGTCACAAAATTCTTAAGCAATTCAATGTTTGTAATTAAATATAATAATATAGTGTCTAATATGCACAGGAATTGAACTTTGACCATTCAAGCAATGGTTTTTGAGCTGCTCTTTGAGTAACTACAGATTTTTTCACAGTCAGGATAGCATTTAAGATCTGAATCACTAATACAGTCAATTAAAGCATAAGCGAATAATAATAATGGATGTGAGTCCTGCCAAAATCTATCATTACTCTATGACAAATAAAACCAAAAGTGGACTGAATTCTTGTATTAGCAGCCTAAATAACTTAATATGGCCAGGTATATTTCCTTTTCACATTTCTAAAAAGGACTTTGATCAATATTTGCTTTTCTTTTTCTTTTTCTCTTTTTCTTCTTTTTCTTTTTCTTTTTCCTTTTCTTTTTCTTTTTCTTTACCTTTTTCTTTTTCTTTTTCTTTTCCTTTTTCTTTACCTTTTTCTTTACCTTTTTTCTCTCTTTTTCCTTTTTTCTTTTTCCTTTTTCTTCTTTTTCTTTTTCTTTTTAGTTCTTTTTTGTTCTTTTTCTTTTCCTTTTTTCCCTCTTTTTCTTTTCCTTATTCACTGTTTTGTTTTGTTTGTTTGTTTTTTTCCAAAGAAAATAGAAACAAGTATGCTTATTATCAGCTATCTTTTCTTTGTCCCCTTAAGTGCCCTTCCTTCATTATTTCAGCAAACTTGCTAACACAGCCAACCACAATAAGGTCACAGAAATAAGCTTCTTACAACAAGATTACTACAGACTAAATTTATACCTTGATATAAAAAACACCTATTGTCACTATATTTTTGCATGCAGTGGATTACTGCATCAAGACAAATCACAGAGTTTATGGAAATTCAAGGAAATTAAACAACTCTGTAATATACCTTAAGAGAGAAGTGGCTTGGCTCTTTCTTTCTTTCTTTCTTTCTTTCTGTCTGTCTCTCTTTCTTTCTTTCTTTCTTTCTTTCTTTCTTTCTTTCTTTCTTTCTTTCTTTCTTTCTTTCTTTCTTTCTTTCTTTCTTTCTTTCTTTCTTTCTTTCTTTCTTTCTTTCTTTCTTTCCTTCCTTCCTTCCTTCCTTCCTTCCTTCCTCCCTTCCTCCCTTCCTCCCTTCCTCCCTTCCTCCCTTCCTCCCTTCCTCCCTTCCTCCCTTCCTCCCTTCCTCCCTTCCTCCCTTCCTCCCTTCCTCCCTTCCTCCCTTCCTCCCTTCCTCCCTTCCTCCCTTCCTCCCTTCCTCCCTTCCTCCCTTCCTCCCTTCCTCCCTTCCTCCCTTCCTCCCTTCCTCCCTTCCTCCCTTCCTCCCTTCCTCCCTTCCTTCCTTCCTTCCTTCCTTCCTTCCTTCCTTCCTTCCTTCCTTCCTTCCTTCCTTCCTTCCTTCCTTCCTTCCTTCCTTCCTTCCTTCCTTTCTCTAGTTCTTCAGAAAGAAAGAAGGAAGGAAGGGAGAAAAGGACGAAGGGAGGAAGAATTCCTGAAGCACTCAAAGACATAAAGTGATTTATCATTAAGTACATTCAGTAGTTATTTGGAGGCAATTCTTTGCAGAAAAATAGCTTGATAACATGAGTAAACAAATTCCTAGTTTTGTTTAAAATAGGTAAAATCAATCACTGCACTCTATGATAAACCAAGCTTTTCATAGAGCTGCATGCTGTAATGAACATTTATGGTGCAATATTTTCTATGTTCTGTGCAGTTCTGTGATTGTACATTTTGCTCTACATTTTTGATATGTATTGCATTATTGGTCTGAAGAACTCTTAGCTTTTCAATGGCAGCACTACAGTCTGTAATTTTTGATGGCTCCAGGTTTACAGGATCCACAATGAGACAACTATTACAAGAGAATATGTCTTCTACTATTCTCTCAAATACCAAAACTGATGCTACTTATTTCTGAAAATCCTCACATAAATGAACCATACTTTCTGTGATTAAAAATGGGAAACTTAAATTAACAGTGTACAAACCTACCGCATACTTGGGCATCAGTTAAGCAGTGATGTGAGTATAAAAGCTCTTGCTAGTAAGCATGTCTAGTGATAAGCATATACATTTGTAAAGAATCAGTTCACTCTTCCAGATGTGTTCTGAAACATTTTAGAACTCAAAAGACCAACCTCTGTCTGTAAATTCCTCCCAGTATATCCACACCTTAAATAACTGGAGACTCACGAGTGGTGGCTGTGGTGCTTTTGCAGACATTACTCTGACTTAGCTCCAATCATTGGTCATATGATTGAAACCCACCATATAGGAACCCAGGACATGGACTTGTGACACACAGTGCTATTTGACAGAGCTCATGATAGAAGTATAACTAGCACCTGGCCACCATGACTCTTACCACAGTTTATTTAAATAGCCTCTCTCTTGTGTCTTGATCTTGTGTGTCAAGTCCAATTCATTACAACATCCTAGATCAGTCTGATCTACTTCATTGGATATGTGCTGTCCTGCATAGACAGTAGTATGGATTTGAACCTGCCAGGGCACAATGAGATGGGGGTGCAAGTTAAACAAGTGTTTCTTGAGCTGTACAGGAAGGTGGACACATCCACTGGTTCCCATTCTGACAGATGAAGTAGTGGTGGATGCAGGAAACAAAAAACAATTGGAAATGATGAAACAGAGTTTGAACTAGGATCATTGCACTGGAAATAATGATTCATACTTGCACATGCAATTTTATAGATATTTTCCACAATCGGACTTATATTTCCTGTTTTCAGATAGTGCCTGATGCTTTAGTAGGACATGCCAAAATATAATGCCACTGATCATTATAAAGGCAAAAACTATTTACTCAGTATTAAGAAGTGACAGTTTAATAATATTTATGCACAATGTATTGCTGACAAAATAGTTTCAATTTCTCCCCCCTCCTTTCTTTCCATTTTGAGACAGAAATGAACAACGTCTAAGAAAGCAAGTATTAGCAGTGTACCACTGAAATACAAGATAAACTTGCATTTTAGCTTCCTGTGATAGCAAAATGGTGCTCAGGGTTTCATATTGAGGTACCTTCAATGAAACATTAAGAAAATATAAGACTCAGAATCAAATAAAATTATTTTTACATTTCACTCAATCACCAGTCAAAGCTTGTAAAATTTCTTCTAAATTGAGTATTTTACATTATTCCTATTTAAAATGTTATACTTCCATGAGAAATGTATTTTCTCTGAAAGAAGTGTCCTGACTTTGATATATTTCTACCACCTGAAAGAAAAATCTTCCAAACAAAAACATCTTAATTCTGAATTAAAGCAATAAACCCTCTCAAAATATATATACGTTTTCTTCAGTCTTATCTATTTTAGCAGGTCAGAAAGTCTAAAGTATTATTTATGATACTTATTAACGTGTTCAACTAAAAAAATATCACAAATACTTTACACAAATCACTGGGGACTAAGTATCAAGAAAATTGTATGTGCTTATTATATTTTGGTAGGCTTAAATAAGATTCTAACCCAGACTATTATCTGCTTCTACCATATGTTCTTTCTGCTTGTTACTACTTACAATTCCTTGCTGGCTTTAATGATTAATTGTGCAGCCCTTGCTTTTGTGAAAAAATCTGACTGTCTTGTGAATGGCTGTGAATATTTCTATAAGACTTCATCACTTGAATAACAGTTTCTGAAGTGTTCTCTAGTACTTGATACTACTTCTAAGGTTGGAGCATTCATAAGAGTGCTCTCACTTAATATTTTTTTCGTGATAAAGTCAGCATAGCTTCCAGCTCCTGTGTTTTACACATCCACTCTACTATATTCATGAATTTGCAATGCTTTCATTACCTTCCAGATTCTCAGCAATCCACTTAACTTTGTTAAAATCATAGGTTAAAAATTATTAGAAAAAAGACATGTAAACTTCAGAACACGAGCACTCCCTCACTTATATTTGAATCTATAAATACAAAACCAAACATTCTGAAAACATCATAAAATACCTGAATTTTATCTTAGAGTAACTTTAGAGCAATATATTTTTTCCACTGCTAGCCTTAATGATGATAAAATTATCTGAAGTAATATGCATATACAAAATATTTTGTCTAATTGGTCCTCAATTATTTGTGGCCTCTAAAATAACTGGTGTATAGAAATCATTGTTAAGCTCTGCACTGCAGAGGAAAGTTCTTGCTTGGAAAGCAAAAGAATTGTGTCTCCACTGGAAGTAAATCACATGGAGAGCTAAATGTAAGATTAGAAATTGTGAAATTATTTCCTAGAAACTGATATAGTTTAGTAATACCAGACAGAAAGAAGAAAGGCATCAAAGTGTACGAGCATAAATGAATGGTCTTTCCATAAAGATGCAAAACAACACTACCTATAATATGGGAGAGAGAGGGAGAAGGTGAGTAGAGGAAGAGAGGGAGGGGGGAGAAAGGAAGAGCAATATAGGTGTTCTTTTTTGTTGTTGTTTTGTTTGGTTTTGCTTTTTATAATTAATGCATAAACGAAAGCTCTTCTTTTTTTATCTATTCTTTCAAGGAGCAGTGGTATACTTCAAGGACAAATGACAACTCAGGAATTACAGAGGAACCTAATTTTAGTCCAAATGAAATTGAAGAGCTTGTACAAATGATTACCAGGCACCACTGACTCATGTTTGAAGCTGGCTCACTGAAAGGAGATTTCACAAATAAGCAAAGGCTATATTCAGCAAATTAACTAGGAAAGATTTTAGTTGTTCCTAGGGATCTTAAACAATCTGTTAACTCCTCAAAGACCTGAAAGGTATTCATAAGTTAGAGTAATTCCTTGCCCTGTAGACTTCCAATCAGATATACTTTCAACGGGATTTCTAGAACTATCTGGCAGAGCCAAATCAGCCACTTAATTTGAAAAATTCTCCCTTAGGACAGGGGCAAAAATGGGGCAGCTTTGTAAAAGATCGAAATGGTTTACCTAGGATCTAAAAGTGTAAAGGGCAGAAAGTTGATATACAGCCTGCATTTTAATTAGTGAATTTATAATTGATATACATGTAAGAAATTCTGCTTGCGTCATGGAGAGAATAAAGTGATCTCTGGCAAAGATGGAAATAAAAATATTTCAGTGTCCAGCCACAAGAAGATAGAAATGATACTGTCAACACAACACTTGGAAAATCTCTTGACTGGAATTCTGAGTCTGAAGTCTATGCAACTCAACTTTGCTAATTTCTGTGACAGTTAAAAAATATATGTCAATTCTCCTGATGCTCAGTTTGGCATTTTAATGTATTTCGTAATGATAATACAAAATTTTTGTAAATAAATTCTAAAACTTAAAATGGGGATGTATATCAAAGTCTTACTCAAAAGAAAGGAGGAAAAGGATTAGTTCAGATCAGGACCGATTTGATATAGAATTTGTTTGTTTTGTTCTCTTCTTCAGCAAAGATATATATGTAGGTTGCTCCAAAAGTAGTGCCTCTCATTTGTTTCCACAACGAAACACAACAAATATAAAGAGAACAATAATACTATTTGACAGAACAAATTCTTAGCTACAAAACACTCTTTTTCAACACAGTCACCACCACTAGCTACACATTTTGGCCAGCAAGGTACAAGAGGACTGCACGCAGTACTCATAAAAATTTGCACCAGCAGCGGTGACACACACTGTTGCTATCACTACTGCTGAACTGCAGCACCCACCACCTCACTGTGCTCACATCCACTGAGAAGGTTCAACCACTACTGCTGTACCACCAACATCCACTTCTGATCTTGAGGGTCAATGTAATAAGATAGAAGACGGCACTTCAAGAGCAGTCATGGAATGTACATTCTAAAAATGATTACAGTAGAATGACAGTCAACAAGATTAAAACACTGAGAAAAGACAGAAGGATTGCTTGGAAGAAATGAGTGGCCATCAACACTTTTCCCTACATACATATACAATGATTTAAAATGTGAGTTTCCTATGAAATCCTAAGCTTTCTCTGAATAAATTTACTCAAAAGGTATGCTTTGTAGTAAAAAAAACCCCAACAACCTCATTTGTGAAGCTACTTATTAAATATCACTTTAAATACTTGTATCGCTACTGGTTTTGTTTTATTTCTCATCAGCTTGTTGAAAAACAAATTACACAGTTTGAAGTAAAACATACTTTCTCTTTTTAAAAAAGTAAACAACAATAAAAACTACTTGACACTAATATTAGCAATATCTGCTTTTACATGATTTTTTCAGTATATTTAACTCCACTGATTTTTCTCCTTCTGAAAACTAAAAGGAAAATTAGATTTATAATTCACCATATTTGTGATGAATCAAAATTACAATAAAACTGTACTATTATCCAGTGACACGATCTTGAACCATCTGTTCCATGTCACCCTGACTGAGCAAGGGATGGGACTAGGTAATTTCCAGAGGAGCCCTTCAGCTTTAGTGATGCTATAAACCAATGCCGCTTCTCATAGTTTTTAAGAGCATGAAATCTATGGGATTTCAGAAGTACTTTGATTTATTTGCAAAGCTTCTGTTTCTCTGGAAACGTGCTTTTGTGCCCTCTAGCGTTCAAAATCATAAAAACCATCTATCTTCGATTACATCTAAAATAGTAACACATTCTTAACTGGATCAATCAGCTCCGTATTTCCACTGATCAGGAGAAAGAGTAAAAGCTGTGATCTAAAGATGGACAAGGGGAATTGTTTGTTAGGTTTTCTGAACTTTTAATAGGACAAAAGAATGTAATGAGGCTCTTTGTGCAACAGTTAGAAGCACAGTGCAGAGCTGCACTGAAATGGAGTAACTTTTGTGTATTTTGCAGGAAAAACTTTACATGAAATACACAGCAAGTTGGCCATTGTTCAGGTGATGCACAATGAATTGAAGCTAAAGAAGCTATATAAATGATTTACCACAGATATTTTATTTGATAAATTTTAGGAGAAAAAATATAGATATCTTCACAGCATCATCAGTATACCTTAGCAGGACTCTACATACTTATTCTCTTACAATAATCCCATCCTTATTACTTAAAAGTTACTTCAACTTGCCAGGTGCTAACTGGGAATACCACACATATGAGCAGCTCAAGGAAATTTCTAATACATACTGGTAATTTCTTGGTATAGGTACTAGGGGAGACATAAAGAGCCCTCTTAGACTTTTTGCATCTTGTCAGTATTGGCAAATGGAGGCCACAATAATCACAAAACATTCAAGTTCAAAGACCTTGGCAATAGGAGAATAAGTGCCAACAAAACTTCAACCCTGGATATGGGGAGAGCAGACTTCAGGATGTTCAGCGTGCCAGCTAATAAGGTCCTCTGGTATTCTGCTTTTGAAGGCAGTGGAGTCCATTAATGCTGGGCACTTTTTAAGTACCACCTTGTAGAGCACTGAAGCAGGCAACTCTAAAAAAAGTCAAAAGTTTGGCTGAGCAGGGATTTCCTTTGAGAGCTTAGAAGTGAGGTCGGGGGACATGGAAAAACTACAGAGAAGCTGTTGGACATTGTAGGGAGAAAATGTGTGTTCAAAGATCAGTTACCAAATGATCTTTGATCAAAGATCAAAATATCAATTTTAAGATGGTCAGTACTACTAGGAACAACTTAAAAGAGTTTTTATGTTAACAACAAATTAACAAAAGTACCAGAGACACTGGTCTTTCACTTGATGGGGTTTGCTGCCTCATGAATAAGTATGTGGATAAACAAGAGTTGTCTAATGTGTTCTTTGCCTCTGTCTGGTTCCTGTTCAGCCTACTGGAAGCTGAAAAATGTTGTGCCAGATTCAAGAAGAACAATAAAGAAGACTATGTTTATTACAGGCCTGCCAGACTCACTTTAGTGCTTGCTAAAATTATGGAGAAGATCATTATTGGAGTTACTGAAAAACATTTGAAAGAGAACATAGCGGTAGCTTAAATGGGTTCACAAGAGGAATGTCCTTTTTAACTGAATTATTTTCCTTTCATGTCAAGGGTACTCACCTAATTGACCAGAGGAAGCCAGCTAATGTCATCTTGTTGTATTTCAGTACAATTTTTAAATACTGTTTATCACAGTATCTTTCTGTGTATAGCCAGGCAAAAAAATAATGCAGTGGGTGAACTGATGAGTTGGGCTCAGAGGGTTATGGTAAATGGGCTTACATAAGACTTGCTTCCAGTCACTGGTGGGGTTGCACAGCCTCCATTTTAGGACCAGTTCTCTGCAAAGTTTTTATTAATTAACTGGATGCAAGACTCATGCATAGTAAATTTGCAGATAACACTAAATATGGAGGAACTGTGGTATCCCTTGATTGAAAAGAGGCCTTGTGGAGATATCCTGACAAATTAGAGGGCAGGACAATCACCAACCATGAAATTTAGCAAGAGCAAGTTCCAATCTTTCTACCTGGATGTCTGTACACACTGGGGCATGAGAGGCTTGAGAGCAGCCCTGCAGAAATGGATCTTAGAGTTGACGGCAAATTGAACATGAGGCAGCAGTGTGCCCTGGCAGCCCAAAGGGCCAACTGTACCCTCAGGTGTACCCAGGGTGCCCCAGGCCCAGCACTGCCGGTGGGCGAGGGGAGGGACTGTCCCCCCTGCTCTGTGCTGTGCAGCCTCACCTCTGTGCGGGTTTGGGTACTACAACACAAAAAGTATATAAAACTATTAGACTGTGTCCAAAGGAGGGCTGCAAAGCTGGTGGATGGTTTGGCGGGCAAAGTGTGTAAGGAGTGGCCAAGTCCCCTGGGTTTGTTCAGCTCAGAGCAGAGGAGCTGAGGGGAAGCCTCATGGTTGCTGCAGCAGAGGGCAGCGCTGAGCTCTGCTCTGTGTGACAGCGACAGGGCACCAGGGAAAGGCATGGAGCTGGGGCAGGGGAGGGGCAGCTGGGGGGTGGGAGCAGGATCTGCACCAGAGGGTGGTCGGATCCCGGAACAGGCTGCACAGGGCAGTGGTCATAACCCTGTCCATAACCCTGTTTGCAGGAGTTCAAGGAGCATTTGGATATTGCTCTCAAGAATACGGTTTGATTTTTGGTGGGTCCTGTGTAGAGCCAGGAGTTGAATTTAAGATCTTTGAGGATCCCTTCAAACTCAAGATACTGTATAATCTAAGAGCTATTTTAGGATGACGCAAACAGGATGAACACACACATATAGATGCAATTTTTTTTTTTACTGTTGTACTGAGTATCAGACTCTAAGTTTACTATTTTACTTTGCATATAATTTTAATGGATATTGGTGACCTGGTAAATTTTTTTAGTTGGAAATTTAGTCTTCCAATTTAATATCAGATAAAATATATTCGAAATTACATAAGAAATACCTGTCATTGATATCTTCTTGAAAAACTGATCAGTACTGTCCTAGGGGAAAATCCTTACTGCCACATGTTGTGAGTCTGAGCTAGGATTCTTTAACTTGTCTTCTCTGTCTACACCTCTTTCTGCTCATCCTTGAGTAAATCATTTAAACAATAAGTGGACCACACACAACAAACCACAGGTTCCTAATCTTGTACCAGCACTATCAACCTAAAAAATATCTAATGAAGAATTTAAAACAAAAAATATACACTAGTTCACCTGTCTCTGACCAGAAAAACATTCATTTAGTATGCATTGACCAGAAAAACATTCATTTAGTATGCATCTCATCTCCATCAACAGTCAAAAACTTAAAAAGACCTTAGAAAAAAAAGACCTACCATGTGATAATACTTTCCCAGAATTTGCTACTAAACTTCAACAAATTGTGACTGGGTGACTTTAGAGCTAAAGATAACTAAGATTTGCATTGGTTTGGTTTGTTTGTTTCTGGATTGTTATTTTTCTTTTAATTGCAGCATGTTCCAAAATATTTGCTGAAGTCTAGTTTTACAGCATTTGATGTTTAGAATGGTATAATACAAGTAAGTTTTCTAACCTCACACATAACCATCTCAAATACTACCACTGAAATAACACCTTCATTGACATGCAATGTGTATGTAACTGGCCTAACTATGAGTGCTTACAAATAATTACAATGTTATACAGACAGAATTTTAGAATGTATATCCCACAGAAGTATCTTTACCACTTTTAATCTTTGTGTGAATGAAGTAGCCTACTTTGTCTTGAATGACTTATTTGGTTAAGTAGCTAATGTATTTCATAGAGTTTTGGTTTGCACTTATGGAAAGCTTTGAAATTTTGCAGTACTAGTGAATGCTATACAGAAAAAATACAATCTGACAGAAAGACCTAACTGAATTTTTCTGGTTTTATGGAACATTTAATATATTTTTTTCATATTATAAACTTTTTTTTTTTATTATTATTCCTTTCATAGCAAGTCTTTCTTTGGAAATCATAACCAGAAACTCAATGTATTTGAGAAAAGCATCTGAATGCCTCCAAGCCTTTACTCTTACCAATCATGTTTTGACTGTTTAGAATGGACTCTTGAATTTTCAAAGTACGAAAAAATTTTAAGAAAAACTTTGCATTTGCATGAGAAAGCTAATGAAGCACTCAGATATAGCAGAAAATAAGTTCTGTTCTTCTATACAAAAATGTTTATAGCTCTTTTCATACCAAAAATGCCTGACAAACCTGAAGTGATTAAACACTATGGTATGCTTGTTCTTCCTTTGAATCTGAAGAGAGGCAGAACAGAAGGCTAAAAGGTTAAACTAGTTGAAAGTACATTTAATGTGACTAAAGCACAAGATCCACACAGTTTTGATAACAATAATACATTCCTCTTTTTTTCCTTTGAAACAATTTATTCAGCTAGTCATCACGAGGTGTCTGGCGAGCTAAAAGAAAAGGGAAAAAAAAGAAAAGGAAAAGAAAAAAGAAAAAAAGGAAAAGAAAGTAAAAAGGAAAAGAGAAAAAAGGACTTGCCTCACACCTATACTATTCCAGAAAAGAGATGTTGAGTAGTCTAGAATTGGCTGCTCCTACAATAACCTTGTGACTAGTCTTATACTGAAAAAAAATGAGTTGATACTGGTGAACTGGATTGCAAATAAAAAGGTTTCAGAAAGAAGGTCTGAAATTGAGTCAGTGAAAATTTCTCTTCCTTCCAAATCCTCATAGGCATGAAGGAACATACCACCCTGCTGATTTTTGCTTTTCCAACAAGTTTTCAACATGGTTCTTTTCATTACCATAAATAGGAACAAAAGTAAGATATTCACTTTTTTTTTTTTTTCTTTTTTTTTTTCCCTTTAAATTAATGGTAAAAGCTGCTTCATTGCCATGAACATTATTTGGTCAGGAAGAGTCAGTGTGTTTTATATTTATGTTTTCAGCCAAAAACTATTCTTTCCTTATAAAAATACAGTCCTGATGAAAATCTATACAAAAAATCTGAGTTCTTCCTCTGGATTTACATCAAATACTTTCTTTCACTTTGAAGAAGCCCCATTAAGATCAAGCCCAATTATTTTTGCTGTACTGCCCTGTAAACATATGACATGCTTTAACAGATGCCTTTACTAGTAGAGGAATTGTACAGAAATTTGTCCCATTAAAAGAAAGATTTTGGAACAAAACTATTAGCAGTTTTTGAAACACAAGTAAGTATAAAATAGAGATCTGAAAGTTCCCAATGGTAATCTTCAATGTAGGTTTCATAACAGAATTTCTAACTGTTCTATCTGAAAGGTATAAGTCATTGATTCTGTTCTTTGGTATTCTTAAATGATGTAGCAGTTGTGATTCTCTATTGTATTGCAAGGTTATATTTGAGTAAAACATTGAGTACTATGTTACTTTGCAGCCTTCATTGCCAGAACACTAAGTCATTTTCATCAGCTTCACAATTTCAGAGAAGAGACAATATTTAGTTGAATGAATAAAGATATTTTGGAAATTACTTCAGTGATATTTCTGTAAATCAGGAGTTGATTGCAACAGATGAAGCTGAATCATCACTCAATCAGTGCTGAAATCAGGAAGCGCAGCTGCAAAGTGCATTGATTTCATATTTCTTATGATGTTAAGAAAGCGTCAAGACATTTTTACCCTTTCTGATCAGATTTTGACACTGCAGAGATTATTTTGTATTATTTAATAATTTATGGTAAAATATTTTACTGAGTTTGGGTGGTTGTACTCTTCTGTTATTTTTGGGTACTTGTTTTCTCATTAGAAGCCTAGATATTTTACATGTTTTCAGCTGTAAACTTTTCTGATGAAATAGCTTCAAAAATCTACGGAAATGCATCAGCTTTAAAGCACATAAATGTACAAAGAGCAATTTTCATAAAATATAAGTTTTCTATCATTCATAGAGCTGACTTTTCAAAATTCAGACATATTCTGGGGGAAATCTCAAGCATAATAATTTTTAACTGGTGTCAGTATTTAGAAGTGTGTTGGATGATCCTGTCTGCCTGAAACCCAGCTGTTACAAGAACACATAACTGCTACAGGGTTCACCATACTTTATTGTGACTGAATTAGCTGGCAACTAAAGACATTTCTGAAAAAAAGTAATCCCATAAGCTCAATTGAGTTTTCCTTCCCAGAAAAACTGAACTATTTCCAGCTTTTGGGGAAAAGAGAGAGAGAGAAATCTATGCAGCTGAATATATGAAAAAGGAAGAAAAAATACTTGAAATCTGATCTCAAAATTTTTGCACAGATATTGATTACAGGCCATAGACATTGATAACAAGACTAATGCCTTACAAGAATATTTAGAACTAAAGAGAAAATTAAATACTCCTAATAGGCAGTACTGTCATCGAATCTTACCACATAAAGCAACATATTCCTTCAGGGAAAACACTTGTTAACTGGAGGCTAGGAGAAATTTTGAAGCAATAACACTTCTAAAAATGTATGCAGAAATATTTCACCTTATTTTAAAATTAATTTGTAATTGAAGTTCAACAAAGTCAAGTACAAGGTCCTACACCTGCTCAGGGCAATTCCAAGCATAAATACAGGCAACAAATGGATAGAGAGCCCATTTGAAGAATGGCTTGAGGGTATTGGTAGATTAAAAATTGAACTTCTTCTGGCACCTGTGCACTTGCATCCTAGAAAGCCAACTTGTATCCTGAGCTGCATCAAAAGAGGGGTGGCCTGGAGGGAGAGAGAGAGATATTTGTCCTCATCTGTTCTGCCCTTGTGAGACCCCATCTGGAGTACTGCATCCAGGCCTGGGGCACCCAGCACATGAAACAAGTTAGAATGACAGGAAGATTATCAGAGAGTTGCAGGATCCCTCCTATGATGATAGGCTGCCCTCTTCAGCCTGGAGAAGAGAGTGCTCTGGGGAGACCTTATTGTGGCCTTCCATTATTTGAAGAGGCCTATAGGAGAGATGAGGAGAGACTTTTTATTACTGATTGTAGTTAAAGGACAAGGGGTAAATGGTTTTAAACTAAAAGAGGGGACATTTAGATTAGATGTTAGAAGGAAATTACTCAGAGTGTTGTGAGGTGCTGGCACAGGCTGCCCAGAGAAGATGTGGATGCCCCATGTCTGGAGGCATTCAAGGCCAGGTTGAATGGGGCCTGGGAAGCCTGATCTGCTGGATGGCAACCATGCCCATGACAAAGTGGATAATTTGCTTTGTAATAAACCACTTTTCACTTGCTGTGACAGTAATAATAGATAAAATATCGTGGCAGACTGAATAACTGTATTGACTACTCTATGCTATTTAGTTACCATAGTCTGCCTGTCATGTGAGAGACTGAAGACAATACTGGTATTGACCTACTGACTATGTTAGAAAATCACTTCCAAATTTTCATATTGCTATAATGCTCCCATCTCCCTCTGGAGCGATAGGAAAGATGCAGAACCCTTTAACTCACAATGAATCTTCACAGAGGGTGTCCATGCAGGAGGATATCCAAAGCTTTGTTACACCATTTACAAGAAAAATGATGGAAGTTTGGAAAGAAAAAGCAAAACAAACCAGTCCAGTTGTTACTAGAAAACTCTATTCATAGTGAAAAGAATCAGAACATGAAAAAATTTATTTGAAGATTTCTCAAGAAATTAATGCTAAACCTTTTCCCTTTATCATGCAAATGAAAAGTCTTAGTACATGCATACTTTCTCTGAAAGGGATTTCTGTTGGCACTGTTGAAGAAGAGGCCCTGTTGTCTCATTTCTCTATTAAAACCAACTAATACTTTTCCAGCTTCTAAGCAGGAAAACAATATCTAAAGAAAGAGGAATTTCAGCTGAGTAACATGTGTAACCAGTATTCAGGCTTTTCAATAGAAAAACCAGAAGCAGAAATATTTTCCAGAGTAGAACAACTTTGCTAGGTCAGATTAAGAATCCCTTATCCTGTGACTACAGTATTTCATAGCATGGAATAATTTGAACAAGTTTGTGATCAAAATCCTCCATGAAAATTGGATTAGATGAATTTATTAGATAAATAGCTTATCCTTGAAAAGCTCTTCAGTTATGGGGAAAAGTACAGCGACATTTGTTTTTTCACTATCCATTTTATGAACTCATTCCTAACTATTTCCGTAATTAACATACATCTGTTAAATATGAGGGGTGCTCCAAAAGTAATGCTTCATATTTTATTGTGTTAACCCGCAATACCAGAGGTAGATGCTTGTGGTATTTCATAACAGGTCGAACCTTCCCAACCATATTTCATTACATTTCCTTGCCGTGTGACAGACAGATGGGAGCAGAGGGGCATGCACTCATACAAAATGGTGCCTGACATGGAAATGTGTGTGAAACATGTGTGTAATTGAATTCCTCCAATGGCTATCATTGACATTCACCAACACTTGTGTTTATTGAGATAATAATGTTTGTGGATGTGAGCACAGTGAGGTGGTCGGTGGTGTGTTTTAGCAGTGGTGACAGTGAGAGTGGGTCACCTCCACTGATGTAGATTTTTACAAGCACTTACAAGCACTGTGTGCAGGCTCATGTTCATGTTGTATTGACAAAAGTGCATAGCTGATGAATGACTGCATTGAAAGATAATGTTTTGTAGCTGAGAGCTTGCTCTATCATATAGTTTTCTTCATGTCTGCTGTAGTTTCCATGGAAATAAAAAGGAGGCATTACTTTTGGGGTAAACTACATATTTTTAGGTAATTTACAATTCTTTCAAAAACATATTCGCCTAGCTTTATTTCAAGCACCAAGATTCAAAAAGAACTATGTATTTTTCTACTTAAAATAAATACACTGAAAATTGGAAATGGCAGACAACTAGCAATTTTTAAAATAAATGCAGTTCAGGAAACTTGAGACTAAATTCTGCCTATAAAGATTTCATGTTGTACATGTGGCATTGTGCTACTTTAGCTGGAATATACACACTTTTTAAAAACTAAGCTGGAGATTGTCCACAAAGAAAAGAAGAAGTACAGACAGAGGAAATGAGAGTTATGTCTCACAGCCATTCTTTTGGCCAAAATCAGAAGACGAGACAGAAATTTACACAAAATAAATAAATACATAAACTTATTCTATGATTAGTTGAGCTGTATGCTAAAGTCCTAGATAGCAACTATATTTTCCTCATATTCTGGGTATCTGGGCTTATATTACTGAACCGCTAAATTTATGAACTGAGATGAAGTGAAAGTTATTTTTTTCTAAACACATGAATAACTTTATCACACATTCTTAAGACACTCAACCAAGTACTCAAAAAAAGCAAAACCGTTACCTGACTTGTACTCTAATACAAAAAAGAGGCTAATAGTAGTCCCTCATAAAACAGTTGTTGTTGTGCAGAACAATAACCACTACTGTACCAGGTATTGCAGCATGAACTATAGAATCAAAGAAGTACTGGTGGGAAAGAGTTTCTGGATCTCACCTCACCCAATTTCCTGTTGGGAAATGGGCTCTCAGTATCATATTGTATCTCAGATGTGACTTTGTCTCGCTCGTTTTATAATCCCCCAAGTGCAATCACTTCAGACTCTTAGGGCAACACTCTCAAGCATTGTGGTACCCTCCCAGAAAATTAAATAAATAAATAAATAGGCATCCATCTGCCCCAAAGACAATTTGTGATCACTGCCCCATTTCTGATTTTTTCCACTCATATCTTGTCACAGTTCAAAATCCCAACACATACTGTTAGTTCTCTTACTGTACACAACTATTTTTACAACTTGATACAGTATATAGAATTCCATTTCCCATAGTCCAATTAATAATACTGTTAGCAAGTTTGTCACTCATTTTCAGATTTTCAGTATACCTGCCTCTCACTCAGGCCTTGCAGGTGAGGCATTTTATTATAATTTCTGCTGGTGGGGAGAGAGGAACAGCCTTGGAACACTGGCTCTTCTAGCTCTGAAATACCATAGCTTGGTATGAAACACTAGTATGGCACTAGAGATTTAGAATGGACTTACTTCAGACTAATTATCCTAAAATTCGTTCTTTCTCACTGAGGCACCATGTTCTGGCTCCTGTGATAAATCAGCAGAAAAGGTCCCACTAGTGGCAACATGAGGGTGACACTTTTAGTGATAGTCCTGGTATTTCCTTGTATTTGATAACATTTCCCTTGAGAGATGCTATTATCACAGAATCACAGAATTGTAGGGGTTGGAAGGGACCTCCAGAGATCATCGTGTCCAACCCACATTATGTGAACCAGAATTTTATTTTGTGAAATGGAATTTTCTTTCCCTACAACCTTCAAAATGCACTTCAGAACAATTCACACTTAGTTTCCCTTTGATAATTAACATTTCTTCAAAGATGCTCATAGCTGCATCTTTGCCTAGCATGTCATCTCCTATACATTTACTTTCTCATCTGTAAGATAATGGCTTTTCTCAGAGTTCATAAATTGCATTTGTTATTATCATGAATTATGATTTTAGTCTTTGTATTATCTAGAGGTCTTAGCATTGAACTTGGGCTCTAGGTTATTTGCTGTGAAACAAAGAGATTCAAATCACAGACATGCTTTTATATTATTTTCTTTTTCCAGTGGGCAAATCAATCAAATTGATAGCAAAAACGATATCTGATTTTAGTAAGGTTAAGATTTGTGTCTTTGTTGCTCCTTTTTTTTTTCTTTTTCTGTAACATATAGCCTTTTATAAAGAGCCTTTCTAAATAACAAGAAATAAAACAGAACAATATTTGGGTTTCTGAACTTTCTCAATTTAACTGAACATAGTCCAGAATGATCTTTTTTTTGCCATATTAGAGAAGCATAGAATATGGTGATGGATTTACCAGCCCATGAAGATATATTAATGATCCATTCTAATATCAAGAAATTTAAACATTTGAGAAAGCACTGTTAACAAGTATCAGAGAGATTTAACATATTATTAAACATATTGAAATGACAAATCTTAATCCTATATTCAATTCAGAAAACATTATAGTGCTTACTCACTACAGCACTTCAGGAGATGCAAATGAAAGATGCATCTGAGAAATCTGTAATACTGTAATACTGAGGATCACGTGCAGTTCTAAACTCTGGACAAAATTTGAGCTGCAGATGTTTAGTCAATCAGCGAAGCACACAGAAATGACTTCAACAACCCCCCTTCAGCCCCCCCCCCCCCCTCAAAAAAAAAGAGAGAAAGAAAAGAAAGAAACATTATATAATTCTCTATGAAGTGAGAAAAACATGATGATAGAATGAGCAAGTGAGTCTGAAAGTGATTTTATGGCAGGAGAAGTACATCAGTGTCATTGCCTGAAAAATACGGAACTGAAATAGCAAATATTGGAGGTAGAATTTATCAGTTTTCCATTTTGCATGTATGCAACTTCTGCAGTGTTAATGGATAATACTGTTCCTTACCAAGTCACGAATATGCCCAAGAATATAAGCATCTGCTTCAAATTTCCTGGCTTTTCTTGATTTGTGTCAATCATAAAGCTATTTAAATATACATTTTCATTTTCATGTACATTTTCACAGTCGTTGGCTCTCAAAATTTACTTTTTGGAAGGAGTTTATTAATTGAGCTCCAAGAAGGTTTTTTAATAGCCATTTGATTTTGCCTTTATTTAAAGGTAATGAGAAACTAAGGAAAATATAAAATTGTGTTATATGTTTATGCAAACCACAAATGCTATCATTTATCAGGATTCTCTTAAATTGAAAATCTCTGTTATGACTATCCTAATATTTTTACTTAGTATCACAAATTACATTAAAATGATAAATGTCTGATCTGAAAACAACATTGTCATGGATATATCAGATGACTTACAGAACAGGCAGATATTACTGAAAGCAGGAGCATATTATACATGCACCTTTACTTGTCAAAGGTACAGCTATACAATTGAATACTGTATCACACACAAAATCCTAACCAGCTTTTTGCGTAATAGCACAGTAGATAAAAGAACTATACCAAGTCTAATAATCCAGTCTTAACCAGTTTTGTAAGCATGTTTTGTAACCAGTTTTGCAAGAATCAGCTTTGGCCAAATCTCTAGCCTAAACATGTAGATATATTATATATTAGGTAAACTTGTGGAACACAGTGGTCAGATTAATGAGTAGAAAGAGACATAAATTAAATTACATTGTAATTTTTTTGAAAAGTTTGGAGTTAGATTTATGTAACTCAAAGTCTCTGCATTACACTCTCACAGGACTCACAGACCAACAGGAATAACAGTAGTTGCATTTGCTGATAAATAAATAAATGAAATTATAGCTACATATGTGCACATACATATATATACAGTCTAAAATGGTCATAGGCCTAGGATTTTCTCAAAAAATGCTGATCACATTAAACCATCTATTTGCATTTTTAACAACCATTTATATATATAACATATTTATTGTCAAGAAACATGTTAATAAGAAAACTGAGAACTTCTGTGTAGACATCTAAGTATGGAGCTCAAACATTAAACTGTAATACTAACAAAAAAAGAAAATCAAGAGCCAGCTGGAGGAAAATATAGTTAATGTCTATGCCAAGCATATGAAAACAACAGAATGCATTTTTTTCATTATATTTTTGATTTTAGTTTTAATATCATTCTATAACACACCCAGAATTCACATTGCTTGCACAATAGCTCTCACACAGAATAGTAAATAAAGCAGAAGAGCTTCATATTGAGTGATAATTGCTGTCACTGAACATGCCAAGTGTTTCCCATCAATCTGATATTTCACCTTACTGTCATGCATTCTTATGGCCCATTTGTATTATCACCACACGCAGAACTGACTGCGGTGCAGTCCAGTAGACCGCTGTTACAAGTTGTGCCCACGGGACAGGAAGGTTTCTACCAGCTTAGTTCTGCCTCAGACATTCTTTGAAAATGATGGGGCAGAAGGGTCAGTGACATTCTATGAGTTAATTGGAGGTCTTGATGGATGAAAAGCTTAACATGAGCCAGCAGTGTGCTCTTGCAGCTTGAAAAGCAAATGGTATCCCAGGCTCCACCTGCCTGCATGGTGGCCAGCAGGGACAGGGCGGTGATTGTCCCTCTCTACTCTGCTCTTGTGAGGCCCCATCTGGAGTACTGTGTGCAGGTCTGGAGCCCAGTACAAGAAAGACAGAGCTGTTGGCCACAAAGATGATCAGGGGACTGGAGTGCCTCCCCTGCGAAGACAGGTTGAGGGAACTGGGCTTGTTCAGCCTGGAGAAGAGAAGGCTGCGGGGAGACCTCATTGCAACTTTTCAGTACCTAAGGAAGCCTACAAACAGGAGGGGAATCAACTCTTTGAAAGGGTTGATAACAGCAGGACAAGGGGAAACGGTTTTAAGTTGAGGGAGGGAAGATTTAGATTGAAAGTCAGGGGGAAATTCTTTACAGAGAGAGTGGTGAGCTGCTGGAACAGGCTGCCCAGAGAGGTTGTGGATGCCCTGTCCCTGGAGGTGTTCAAGGCCAGATTGGATGGGGCCTGGGCAGCTTGGTCTATTATTAAATGGGGAGGTTGGTGACCCTGCATGTGGCAGGGGGTTGGAGATTCATGATCTTTGAGGTCCCTTTCAACACTGGCCATTCTGTAATTCTGTATGAAATACAGTTTACTTATACACATTGCCGTATGGAATATGAGCAAGTATATATACTTTCATCATTGTCTCTTAGAATCATAGAATCATTTGAGTTGGAAGGGACCTTGAAAAGTTATTTAGTCCAACTCCCCACCAAGAAACAGGGACACCTACAATTAGATCAGGTTGCTCAGAGTCCCGTCCAGCCTGACCTCAAATGTTTCCAAGGATGGGAATTCCACCACCAATCTGCAAAGCTTGTTCTAGTGCTTCATCGCCCTGACTGTAAAAAACATCTTCCTTATATCCCATCTAAATCTCCACTCTCTTAATTTGAAACCATTTCCCTTTGTCCTGTAACAACAGTTCCTGCGAAAGAACCTGTCCCCTTCCTTCTTATAGTCTCCCTTTAGATACTGAAAGGCCACTCTCAGGTCTCTTAAGAACTTTCTCTTCTTCAGGCTGAACATACCCAGCTCTCTCAGCCAGCCCTTGTAGGCAAGATGCTGTCTCCCCTGGATCATTTTTGTGATCCTACTCTAACATGCTCCTTCAGGTCCATGTTTCTCTTGTACTGAGGATTCCATATCTGGATGAAGAACTTCAGATGAGGTCTTAGGATGCAGAGTAGAAGGACATGGTAACCTTCCTTGATCTGTGGGCTGCACTTCTTTCAATGAAGTCCAGGATGCAGGTGGCTTTCTGGGCTGCAAGGACAAACTAATGACTGATGTCCAGCTTGCTATCCACTGTACTCCTCACATTTTGGAAAGAATTTGGAAAAAAGGATTTTAAGGGGGACTGTGTCAAAGGTCTTACTGAAGTCCAGAAATACAACATCAGTGGCTCTTCACTCATCCATTGATGCAGTTATGCTATCATAGGTCTGTCAAGGATTGTCTCATATCACTTTCCCCTTCCATATGCCTCAGTAAGCTTCCAGGAGGATATGTTCCATGATCTTTCCCAGCACTGAGGTGAGGCTGATAGGTTAACAGTTCCCTGGATTGTCCTTTGCACCCTTTTTAAAAATGGGTGTGAGTGACGTTGCCTTTTTTCCAGTCACCAGGAATCTTACCTGACTGCCACAGCTTTTCAAAAATCATTAGAGGGGTTTGGCAACTACATCAGCTAATTCCCTTAGGACTCTGGGATACATCTTGAGGGGACCCATAGATTTACAGACATTCAGGTTCCTCAACCATCAAGTTCTCTCCTAAAAGCTGTTAGACAGCTGCTGACCTGTTTATATTTCCACAGCCTATTCACTGTTTGTAAGAACTTTGTATTGCCTGTATTTGTATTGCCTGTATTAAATCTCAACTACTCTGCTAAGTCTTTAAAGCCCTCTTCAGATTATTGTCAGCCACACATTTTGTTAGTACTTCCTATTTCAACACATAAATTAAGATCATCACACAAGCTCGCTTAGGTCTTCCTACTTTACTCTGAAAGTTTGAAATGTAGAGGAAACAAATCTAAACCAGCTGGATTCTTGGTTTGTACTAATTTAATCAAACCCACGTTTCTCTAGTTTGCAAGCCACAAAACAATACCATAAGCTTTCCTATTATCAGTTGCATAAAATTCTCAGCTTTTCTCCTAAGTCCAGTTATCTTGCTAAAAAACGGAATCACACTGGTTGAATGTAATTTATCTTAATCTACATTGGCTGTCAGAGTTCTTTTCCATTTAATTGTCTACTAGTTGCATATAAAGTGATTGTGTGATAAATCATTAACTATCTTTCTGGGCATGAAAATTAAGGTTCAAGCATGCATTCAGGCTTGAAGAGTCCATTCTTCAGCAAAACCACAAAAACCATTGGTGTCCATGCTTTTTGGCCACCACAAGCTCCAAGCATAATAGTTTGGCTTTGATTTCTGACAGACAAAAGACAATATATTAAACCAGCCAGAAGTTAGAAATACCGGAAAATATATCTGCCACAGTGAATTGGAAAGTATATTAATACACAGAACAAACACTATGCTTGGTTCAGGAATTGATTCACAAGCAGATCAAACATCTATTTCAGTATTAGGAAGAAAGCAGATGGAGGAGGGCACTGAGAACTTATCTGTTTTATTTTGTGATTACAAAATACTGCCCAGGCTCTCAAATATCAACCATGGAGACTGAAGCTAAAGCATTTTTCATTTTGTTTTGTTTTGGAGGTATGTCTTTAGTGTTTTCATGGTTGGCTTGTTTGTTTGTTTAAGCCAGCATGTTAAAAAAACTTAAAATAAGATTTTCACTTTAAAATTTATCTGAAGGAACTGGAGCTGACTAAGAAGTGAGGTTTGTGCTGAAAGCAGGCCAGCTATAAAAACAGAGTGGGCTCTAAGTGTTCTTTCTTCACAGTTATCTTAAGCCTCAATTCAGATGTACCAAAAAGAATAGGCTACAAAGCGAAAACAATCAATTGAATCTCAGTGAGCTCTATCCAGCAGCACAATCACCCAGGGTTTTTATGTTGAAAGGAATTAACCTAAGAATTTTTTTACTGATACGCAGAATATTGTCTGTTGATAAACAGAAGATATGTATATATGTATTACATTATATTTATGCCCAGGAAAAGAAAAGCTGGAATGAAGAAAAATGGATAGCTTAATGCCATAAAAGAATCAGAAAAATGTTTCCTTCTGTTGGAAGTTGTCTACACAATGTATATACTTAAAAAGTAATTGTTCCAAATCTATGCTGGTACTGCTCACAAAAGAAGGAAAGAAAGTATTTGATTAGCTTCCACAATAGCAGCTTATAAAGCAGAGAGATAAGGGACTGTTGGGTTCACCTGACATTTACTGTAGGAAAAATTGTATGTTTCACAGAAACTGAAGAGTGTGTGCAAACTCTTTCAGGCACTTTGCCCAGAACAAGATGACATATTAAGAGAAGGACAAAAGGGACAGAAATTGCAAGGTAGTGTGAATAAAGCCTGTGTTACTTACAGGAGCCAGTGCTGTAACTATGACATGGCTAGGCATCTTCTCTACACTGAAAGGTCAGGAGCAATCAGCTAACCAGAGATCATGATTATGGAGAGCAAGGTGGGAAAGAGAATGGGAATATTCCTATGAGAAACTGTTTTATCAGTCAGTTTAAGATCTTTTTCATCATGCTGCTACAGCGTGTACATAGAGTTGAAAACATCATATACTGAAGCAGAATTTGGTTCAAGCATTTTGGAAGTATCGAAAGCGGTTGTTTCCAAAATAATATAGCTCCATAAAAACATATCTTAAAAATGACCCTGAAGCAAAAAGAAAAAAAAAAGTTTTTAGTGAAAATTTCAGACAGAATAAAACATGAGTGCCTAAATGTTCCAATGCAGGACCTGCTTGTGAATTAAGGTTGCTCAGATCAGCCAGAGAAAGAAAATAAAAAGGTAGCTGGTTCCATGTTACAAAGCACTCGTGCCATGGGTGAAGAAACATTCAATATGGATTTTAATAAGCAAATTTTATGTCAAAATCAGACTAGCCATGTGTTCATTACAATGCCAAATCCAGCTCTACCAGGTTGCCAATGAACTATACTATACTATAGACTGTATCTAAAAACAAACCAACCAAAACAACCTAGTTTTCCCCTGCATACTGAACATGAAAAAGAGGAATTTGTCTGTGTTTGTAGAATCTCAATTAAAACAAATGTTTTTTTTCCCCCTCTGATTGATTTCAAATCAAGTCAACTGCTTTTCAACACAGTACATCATAACAAACTTTTATAATATCATTACTAACTTTTATATTCTATCCTAATGGATATCAAGACATAACCAAGATATGACTATTAGTCCCAGTCCTACCCTCCACCACTGTATCACTGCAACTGAAACACAAGGATAACACTGAATTGATGAATAGTTTAATGTTTTGTCAAACAAACAAACAAACAAACCAAAGCACAACAGCTGTAATCAGATATATGCCTACATGAGAAACTGTCTTCTTTTTTTGGGTACTACTTTTGTCATTTCATCCTATTCCACAACTGAATCCTAATGCAGAATGAGAATTTCAAATGATCCCAGATTTTAAAAGGCCTGCATTTGAGACTACTTGTATGTACTCAGCATTAAAATTTTGAAGTGTTCCTTTTGCATAAGTCATCTGAGAGTCATCTTGCATGTTAAGTACTGCATTTAGTGCAACCTTTGAGGACCTACCAGAAGAAAAACTACTAGCAACACTGGGGAAGAAGAGATTTCAGGATGTTTAGGGTGCTAGTTAGTAAGGTCCTGGAGTATTCTGGCATAAAAATCAAGTGGAAGTGAGGTTGGGCAACATTAGAGAGCTACAGAGATGCTACTTGCTATAGCAGGGAGAAAATTTGTATGTCTAAAGCTCAATTAGAGTTTGAGCTAGCCAGTACTTTGAAGGACAACAAAAGTGGTTTATATATAAAGATATTAACAGAAAATAAAGGGCTGGAGATAATGTCTGTTTGTTACTTGATGAAGTTCACAAATAGAGACCTGGATAAAGCTGAACCATTTAATGCCTTTCCTCTGTCTTTAACACTGGTGATTGGCCTTGGGACAACGTAGCACTGAGTTGGACGACTGTGACCATAGAAATGATGAAACTGAGTCAGAGGAGGCTCATGGAACAGGTTCCCCTGGGCAGTGGTCATGCTTGCTAGAATTCAAGAAACATCTGGACAACGCTCTCAGACACAGGGTTTAAATTTCAGGTGGTCCTGTGTAGAGCCAGGAGTTGGACTCATTGATCCTTGTGGGTACCCTCCAACTTGGGATATTCTATCATTTTAGCAAGTTCTACCTTAAACTTGTATACAACTGAAAAAAATGTGAAATGAACACTTTATGTCTTTGAAGTTAACCTGTGCTTAACTCTCCTGTTCTCTGAAAGAGAGCAAGGAGTTCCATACCTCACACTTTTGCATGCATAAGTTTTGCAAAGAAAGTGAAACGATGCATAAAGGACCATGATTTTTTGTAAGATGGGGAAGAATTTAAAATCCTAATTTTAGGTTTGTTTTTTTTTAAAAAATTCATTTCTATTTGAACATGCATTTCTCATGAGAGAAAGAAGAACATGCAGTAGCATAATGCACCAACCTCTTTGAAAACACAGACACTACAATTTTACATGAAGGTTAAGCTCTGAACTGGAATAGCTATTTATTAAGAAAGGGTCTTCTTTGTGACAATGGCCTTGGAGTTGGAGACCAACAGATGTATCACAAAATATTTAGTAGATGTTAGCATCAGCCTCCATATGTTATCCTATAGAAAGAAATTCAACCATTGCTATAGAACCATTGTGTTATAGAAATTCAATCATTAGGCTATAGAAAGAAATTCAACCATATGTTATGCTATAGAAAGAAATTCAACCATTCAAAGTATGCAAAAGTTTGCCTTCCGCTGATTTGCTAAATTATGAGACAAATATATTTCAGATTACAATATATTATACATAACATGTAATGCATAACATCTGACAAATAGGATTTAGAATAATTTGTGACTAATCAAACTCAAAGTATATTCTTGCTTGAAATTTACAGGCAACAGTAAAATTAATTTACTAGTCTTGGAAAATGTAGGTAACATTTCTTCCCTAAAAATATTGAACTTTTTATTACTGCACATACATAAAGTATTGTCCTGTTCAAAGAGGAAAATATTCTGATTTGACTGTTCATAGCTTTGTGTAAAACGAAGATAAATTTGTTCTGATTTAAGACAGATATTTTTTGTAGTTACCTAGTACTGATTTTTTTTCATTATGCTTCTCTTCCACAATTCAATACTGAATATAAACAAAGCAAGGAAATTTTTTCAGTGTGTCCCTTCTCCGCCTTCTACTACACACACACACACACACACACACACACACACACACACACAAATACAGAAGACTGAAAAACAAGGAGCTGTACACAATGCAAACACTTTGCTGAAGAATAATAAACTCTCATACCGTCTCCTTTGCTGTTTAATATCAATTGGCTTGTTAATAGCATAAGGCGATCCATGAATATAAGCACTCTGGAATCTAGCCACTTTCTTCAGAGTCAGGTGCTCACAGTTGGATGGTAAACTCATTTTATCCTGATGGAAACAACATATAACTAATGGCCAAAAAGATGCATTCCTGGGAAAACTGGAAAGAGAATGTATTTGGCTTGAAAGAAAAAGCTCCTCTTTTCAGCTGCTGCAGCCCCCTTGTGAATGCAGGAAGTTGGCTGCTTATTTCCATCCAGTCATACTCCAACCAAATCACTGATTAAGCAGATAAAGAGGAAAGTCTGTCAGAAACTGTCCTCCTCCACCCTGAAGAACTAATATTTTCTCTCTTTTTTTTTTTCTTGTGTGTGTATGAAGATAAACCATAAGCACATCTCAACCAGTTAGGGCTAATGTCTAAAAATGCGACAGACCAAATTTACTCTCATGCAGCATGCGAGTGGGTTAGCAGAGCTACCTTTACATATATCAAAAGATCTCCGTGGGAGGAGAGAGATCCATCCACTGTTACATACGAAAAAGTCAAACAACTTTTCAGATGCATGATCTGAACTCAGATTGGATTTGTTACACAAATTATTTCAGGATTTTGGCCACGTAAAGAGATGATTTTATACGCCTCTGTAAATGGGAATTTTGATATTATGTGAGATGTTTTTTACTGCACAGAAGCATGTTCTTTGCTGTTGAAAAGTAAGAAAAACCATACATATAACTTAAAATTAAAACTTCCTCAGTCTTTGATAAACATGAATATATTGTTTGCCCATATTATAAAATGCTTTTGGTTTTTGTTTTTTATCCTCAAAATTATTCACACAATTGCCCTTTTTTATGAAAGGGCACATTCTCATCCTCCAAAATTTCTACCTCTGTGCCACGGTCTAAGTGAGCCCAATTACAAAAATCAGAGTATTAGTGCTTCAGCAGTACCTTATAAATCACATTAAATCAAAATATGAAATGTATTTTGCCCTCTAGCTTGAGAAATTGAGGAATACGAGAGATTTTATTCAATACAGAAAAAGTCTTACCTTGGAGAACTTCAAAAACTGTTGGAGGTTTGTATATATATAATACACACCTAAATCTATCTGGCTAATGTTAATCCTCTTGAATTGCTGCAATTAAATCAAAGGATGCTGCAAAGGTGGAATCCCAACAGGAAACAAGACAAAAGGAAAGATAAGGCTCCTTGAGAAAACAATGGAGAGGCAAGTTCCCAAAAGCAAAATACTCAGTCTAGCCCCAGTAAGCATACTAAAAAAGAATGAAATGAAGAAGAAAACAAAGTGAATGATCTTGCACCACTGGAATAGGAGGGAGTGGAACCCAAGGAGGCAACCAACACACAACTGCAGCATGCACTGCCACCCCACTGCCTTGCTGAACACTGAAGTTATTTGTGGCAGGCATCAAAGCCAGACAAAAGGCTGACTGATGGTCATCTCTCCTTTACCCTTTCCTTCTGTCTAATCCAAACTGCCACTATAGCAGTCTTTTTTCAGGTTGTTCTTAGTTCCATTGATGTCCTGTTTAAATGAAACTAGAGACAGCTTTATAGCTGTATTTCTATACACAGAACAGATTTTTCCGTGTTAATGAGGCTGAATAAACTCTTTCCATTTCATAATGGATACATCTACAGAACTGGAAATATTTATTCTAGATATAAAAATTGACTTAATTGACGACTGTTCGAACACATAGCTGTGTTACTCAGAAGATTAATCTCTGAAAAAGAGTCAAAATGTTCACAGCAGGACTTCAGGAGCCCAGCTGCATTGGTACATTCTCCTCTGAGGTGCTGATGCCTCTGTCCCAGCCTGTTCGTGTACTGGGAAGCCTTCAGCAGTGCTGAGCTGGAAAGACTGGGAGCTCCTGGGCTCCCTCCCAGAAATCTTCCCTCTCAAGGTTCTGATAATGGGTAGGAAAATGTATCAGAAATTATCTGCTCTCATCACATGGTCATGTGTCAGACAGATGTTCCCTGCCATCTGTAAAAGACTTCCTACAATTCCAAAGAACCAATTAGGTATGATTATTTTTACCATTTTGGAGGTTGACTTTAAGTATGGAACTATTCAAATTTTGAAATCTCAACTCATACCAATCACTGGAACCTTCCATCTACCTAACACCCCCTTTTTCTTTCTCCTCACTGAATTACAAATTTTAAAAACTATGCACTAAGTGTGTATTTAGCTGTAACGTCTATGTAAAATGCGCACAAGAAATCTAAACTTATTTTTATATAATGGCTTAATAATGCACGTGCAAGTTATTAGACCATAATCAAATCACAACAAAGAATAGAAATTTCAGTGTATAGATACTGTATAAGGATAGATTAAATATATTCTGAGATTCGGTTGATTTTTCTGGAATTTTGGCAGATTCATCTGAGTTTTTTTGTTCACAAAGGAATTTCAATATTTTTGAATTTTATTGTAATTTTCCACCCAGCTAAACTTAGACATAATGGCAAAAGTGAAACTCTAATTGTAGCTTGTTTTCATGACATAACATAAGATTCAAGTGTTCTTCCAACTTACTTGTCATATTGGTAGTTTTTAAACACAGATTTAGCATGTTCTTGACCTTTATATAGTCAACTACTAACCAGACCTTTTGCTTATGACAAGTGGTTTTTTTTTTTGCCATAAATATCCTGAAGTGATGTCAGATGATGTTAAAATTTTTCAGATGAAAAGATGGACTGTTCTGCCTATAGTTCTTTTTCACATTTATATTCAAATAGTGATTTTTTTGTTGTTGTTCTAAAGATAGATGTATTATTTAACTAACTCCTCTAAATCTTACTTTCTCTGACTGCTGTGTATTGTCAACTATTTAACTTCTTGGTAGATAAGCAAAAGAACTCCAGGAGTATAAAGGTAGTCTGAATCCTTTTTCTCCTAATTTGTGAGAATTTAAGTGATCTTTGTGTCCTCTAGAGCCTGAATTTCTTCAAAAATTTACTGCTGTTCTACATATAAATGTTAATTTAGGAATAAAATAATTTAGGAATCTCTCAAAATTTACTCATTTGTTTTTATTAACTGCTGAATGTATCCTTACAATGATCCGAGAAAGCATGCTAGAGAGGCATGCATATATTTGCCTCAGGCAAAATAAACAGGTAAGATCCCCAATATAAAGGTTGTATAACAAAGTTTTGAAAAAGAACAAATATTTACTCACAATGCTGCATTGTTTGCATGGACATATCACACCATCTCTGTTATACAGGGATCAGAAAAATACGGCACAAAGAATCATAGAATCACAGAATTCTTAGACTTAGAAGGGGCCTTTAAAGGTCATCTAGTCCACAGCTAGAATCTACACCATAGCTGGAATCCACATCCACATATCAAGCACAAATGTTGGGGAAGTCTCCCGGTCCAACAGAGTAATGACAAATAAATAGCACATATGTGGCTTGATTTTGTTCGGTTCTGTCCTACTCTGTCCTTAATTTTGCTTTACAGAGACATATCTGTTATTAACACATGCTCAATTAAGTCTTTTGTCTCTGTCAGTAAATACTTATGCTAATGAAACCTGGAACTTCATGCTGCCTTTGAAGACCCTCTTTTGTATTAAGGCTTTTACTGATTCTTTTTCCCTTTATATTATAAAATACCGCAGAGATACCTGTCAAAATCTTCTCTCTTTTAAATTTTGTAAAGACATGAGACTAGCTACATTTGATCCATACAGATCAGCATCCAACTTCTAACTCTGGTAGGCCAAAAACCTTACCATTTATGTTGCATCCCTCCTAATGATAAAAACAGAAATGTCCTATAGGATGAATTTCAATAACAGCATTATAAAATTTCACATTGTTCTGCCAAAAGAATGATTTAAGAGCACCGAGTGGATGATAAATGTAAGCAATTAAAAAATCAAGAGTTCTTATTAAATCGTTTCCAACCATAGATACTCAGTGTCACTGTATACAATGTTACTCTGAAAAAACATTAATGAAATACTACTGCAGTTAGACACCAGAACAATTCTCTTTATTCATCTCTCCCAATGAACATCTTCCTTGAACATCAGCTGCTACCACTATAATTAGAATAGCAAGGTAGCAATGCCCACGTTTCTTTGTTGAATAAGCAAAATAAAGACATTTTAGAAACGTTAGGCAGACTTAATATGAATTATTTCTGTAGTATACTGACTACCAATTTGGCAGTTTAGGACGAAATCTGTATATTCTGTACAGATTAATAAACAACTCATTTCTGAATCCGTTTATCTTTTTATAGGGTATCACCTTCCATGGATTCATTTCTTATTTTGCTGAAATCAAATCATGCTGAAATCATGTATCATGCATTTGCTATTCATCAAGGTTAAAAATTGACAGTGTAGAAGAGCTCTTCCCTTTCTGGTTTCTACTGACATATTTTTCCATGAGAAATTTTAACTTTATGAAGATTACAATTTCTACTTAATTTTCCACTTTTCTTTGTTGCTTTATTAATAACTTCAGGAATTAACCAAAGTGACAACAAAACAAAACAAAACAAAAAACACCAACAACTATGTTGTCCTCTTCATAACAAAACTTTGTGACTACCATAGGAGCAGGGCAAAGGGTAGACCTCTCTCTTCTGTGTAAGCGGACACATTCTATGATATTTGAAAGTATGTAACACTGGTCAAGTAGTATTTAGCATTCCTTCCTGACATGATCTAAATAGCCTGTCATAAGACCTTCCTTTAAAAAAGGGGGGGGGGGAAAAAGAGTAAAATTAAAAGAAAATATAAATATTGTCCACTTGATTGTCAGGCTCCACACAAATCACCCAGGACAGAAATGGAAAAAGGACATGTCTTCAGTTTAATCTATTTACTGAAGATAAAGGGAGAGTGATATCATTTCCTGGAAGCAAAACAGTCTTTGCCTTCACTGTGTAGGAAAAGGGAAGAACTTTGGTTCTAGAGAAGAGTGATACAGAATAATTATGATGCATACCCTGACACTGGTTTTGACAATATCAATTCTTCTTGCCGTGAGGAATTTTCAGAGTATTTTGCTTACAACAGTGTTTAATATGGTCTACTACTCTAAAGACTTAAGAATATTTTCCATAATCAGATCTTAAATATCTTTTCCTTATGTTTCTGTTAGAATCACTCTGAAGCCCCTAAATGTCTCACAGTAGTCACAGTAGTCTTGAAATTACAGCAGCCTCCCAGACCAGATTGTCAATAAAGTTGAGCATATGTATGCATACTTAAGCTGAGCCTCCCACCTGCTCTTGATCACACACTCCTGTTGTTTTTGTGTTTTTGTTGTGTTGGCTAAGGTGCTCATCCAAGCCATTGGTGAGTAGTGAATTGATTCAACTTGACAATTGAAAGAACAAAAAAGTATATAGTTTTGATTTTTTTTTTTTTCCCTAGGACAAGCATTTGAACTTTTAGAATGAGTTATTTCATAAGACTATCAATGGCCTTGCCATTTAGAGAGCCTAATTCAACATCCCCAAATATAACGTCTACAAAAGAGGTGTTTGCCTTTAGCAAGATGGGTTGCAACTGTCTTTCCCCATTTGCAGAAATGTTAAGCATTTTAATGTGTCAGTAAAGTTGATGAGTGTTTTGAGCAAAAAGATATTACAAAAACACAAAACTCATCTTCCAAAGAAATTAACACCATCAATCCTGCTGTATCCACTTCTTCATCTGACAATAGAAGCAATGCCACCACTTTCTCTCTTCAGGTTTAAAAGTAAATACACTGAAAATTTGCCAATACCTAGACGTATCACAGAATGTTTCAGAAATGCAGACTAAGGAATTAAAAGTTTGTTTTACTGGTTGGCACTTACAGTGTTATATAGACTTTGGAGCTGAGTATAAGAAAAAAGAAAGAAAAAAGGAAAAAAAAAATCTCAACTTTCTTTTACGAGCAGTGAACTAAAATATATAGTAAAAAACCAACACAGTGAGCCATCTCTGCATGCATGAGTCTAAGGTTCTGTGTGACAATTAACAGTTACAGAACTAAAAGCTATCAGTGTGTGTATGCAGAGTCAAACTTAAGAATAAAAAGTAAGGATAATTTAATCATTTCTGAACTTGGAATGTCTAAACTTGCAAAGCAAGTTTTCCGTGACACTTCTTCATCTCTGTCTTGGGGCTCTATGAGTGTTTCAGTAGATAAAGGAAATTGAAAGACAGTGAAAATATTCAGTTGTTGAAAATAGTGCTCACAGTCTGTATACAGTAAACAAAATATTTTTTTTCCCACAGAGTCCTCATGTGTACTGCATTTCAACATTTCAAATGTGACAACTGTAACACTTTCCTTGTTGCTGTACCAGCCATATTGCGTCAAACTGAAACGGGCTACTGGATTCTTTTTCTTGTCATCATCTTCTTAGTTTCTGGGCTCTGCTGGGAATGAACTTCAGTCACTGCAGACATAATTATGTGATGATTTGCATCTGAAATCTGCTTTCATATATAGAAGGACAGTTTCTGAATTGCTGCATGGGGCATTGTGACAGGCATGCTATTATGATTTACTTTTGAAAGAAAAGAATGGTTTTACTTCTCTTGCAGAAGAGTTGGGTAGGATTTCCTTTCCATTTTCAAACCTTTAAAATTAATTAGTAGTTAGTCATCCCCTCTTCCTACGCAGTGGACATACTTGTTTCTGTTCTATGTATTTTATGGAGAATTTTTCAAGTCTGTCAAGACAGGGCAAGAAATGCCATCTTTTCATGGGAAATAATTCTCAACAAAATGGCTTCAGTGTCTGAATGAGTTACTGCTTCCCAAGTTATGCTGCAGAGCAAGAGTTTGGGAAAACAAGACGCTTGCTAAATATTTGCAAAAATTACTTTGCAGTACTGACACATTTGATGACCATGTGCTGAATTTTGGATTGTAATTGGTCATTCACTCACAGTCATTCACAGTAATGTATAAGTAAACATCATCACAAAGCTTTAGAAGCATTGTAACAAAAAGTGGGATCCCCTTCTCATCACCTCAAATTAGAAGTCTATTCAAAATTATTGAATGTATGACTATAATGTGGCATTACCAAAGAGTATCAGTAAAGGCTATCTACTCTGAGAAGCTTATGTTAATGAAGAATATACAAATTCCATGCTGCAGTGATGAAGCTAATCAGGATCTTAAAAGTAAAAAGGCCTGGAAATGATTGTTGCCAACATTTAAAATGTACCATGACTTGAAGTTAAAACTCTGAATAGTCATCGGATGACATGACGCTATTTCAGGTATAACTGAAGCAGGTAAAAAGCCCGAAGGGAATTTTAGAAAAATTATACTGCAATACTGCAAGCACTGAGATAGAGACAGGTAATTTTTTTCATGGAGGTGAACTGTAAAGGTCAGCATCCCTTCTGTTTTCTGTAAGTGTCAATGTAGATCCCATTATAGAAAACTGACAGATTGTATCCCCTCTGGATGGTGAAAATGAGAACTGCCAGCATAATCAGTCAGACTGTAATTGCACTTAGACTTGTTATACGATCCCTTTAACTTCGTATGTTTTACAGTGCCAAACATTATATTGCTTCTCTTTAGATTTTGAGAACTGCTGAATTGCTGAGTCTTACTTGAATGTTGATGGAGTAAGCCTTCATATTTGATGGGAGGGACATTCAAAGATAGACTCTGATGCCAAAGTAAGATAGATCTCAAAAAGATCATGGAGAATTTGGAAAAAAAAATTAGAAAGTTATATAAGTTGATGTTACAAAAACTGAGTACAGCAGACCTGGTCTCATTCAAATATAGTTTCAGAATCTGAGCAACACAGGGGGAGGAGTTCAGATGCACTCTCATATTCACTAATTTAGATGTGGCACACAGAAGGCCATAGTAACCATTGAATACTACCCATTTGCTGAAATAAAAATATTAAACAAAAACCCCTACATTTCAAAAAGGCATCCAATCTTCACTTCAAGGTATATAGGTATGGATGGATATTCCACACTTTCCTTCAATTCTAATAAACTTGGGTTAACTTCTGACTTCCAGGTTTGTACAGTGCCAGATTGTATTTATTTCACATGCAAAATTTTCTTCTAACAATAGCACAGATCAATTTTGTAGCTTAAGGAAGCTAAAGATTTTATGGTGGCCATGGAATCAGAAACTCTTTAAGTTTACACAACTTCAGTTTACATTGCCTGGACAAGGTTCACTGAATACAGTTATAAGTATCTATGCAAGTCTTTACAAGTATTACACAAACATTACCCCAGTAACTAACAACAAAAAAAAGAAAAGACAATTGTCACAGTGAAGAGGAAGATGAGATTGTAATGGCCATTTATTCTGCTTTAGAATGTACAGTGCAACTCTGACTACTAAGTTGTTATTGAAAAACAATCTACACCATTCAGTTTGTACTGTACAGTGTAGATGTGTTACCCTACATATGCACAGTTGTTACATAATGTGTATAAACACATGCACACAGAAATTTTCTGATGAAAACCCTTGCAACTAAAAGCATCATGGGCACCATGGCTTACACCTAGCAAGTTAGTTCCATCTTAGCGCCAAGTTCTTGAAGCAAAAAAAGGCTAGGATAGAGAAGTAGCAAGAAATACAGAAAAAGAAATCATGACAGAACAATGACAAAATGTAGTACTGTACAAATACGTAAGCAAGATCTCAAAATAAAAATTTTCACTTTTTAGAAGACTAAATGTAGGGGATGCGGAAAAAAAATTTGTACTATGGAAGACTACTATATAAGCAGGTAGTCTTGAGTATCATATTCATGATTAACAATATACAGGGTGTTCAAGAACAAATCTCTACAGCAGGAATAAACAGAAGATCCAATAGTTACTGCTGTTGCCACATTCTGCCACTTAGTGGCCTAGAAACAAATATTTCACAGAAGTTTCAATTTTATTTATTTATTTTAGGCAAACTTTATTAAGAATTGTATTTCTCCACTTTGCTAGTCCTGTAGTCCTGTGCAGGGAGCACAGAACATGGCATATACTCAAATAGTCATAAGACGAGAGAAGATGAGAAATAGAGTCATGCTAAGAAAAAGAGGACACAGAGGATGAGAAACAGAACAGAGAGCAAGAGTAAGTCCATGGTTACCCAACAAAGGCAAAAGTTTCCTGCACTCTATAGGGACAGTGTGCAGATTGGCATTTTGCACTGAATACGTTAGCGCCAGGTTCCAGATGGAAGGCTATCCAATTTGGGGACGAGGCAAGAAGCAGAATACTCTTCTGAACTCATTTGGGAACATTAATAAATTTTCATTAATGGCATCCAGCAACAACAAACATTTGTCGTGCAGAAGACATGAGCTGACACATTCTTTTGGTAGAAACAGAAAACATGATCTACTTATCACTCATTTCATAGACACAGAATGATCTGTGAAAGGATTGCTACCCTTAAACCACTCACAAACCTGAAATTATATAGAAAAGCCCTCTTTTGTAATTTTCCTCTAGATCTCTGCAAGAGACTTACTACATCTAAGTCAGCTAACCTTTTGTTCTAAACTTATTTGTAAAGGTTTTTTTTTGTTGTTTATTTGTTTGTTTTTTGTGGCTGCCTGAATAATCTGCCTGGTGTTAGGAATTTTACATAGATTCCAAACACGCAAAGTATTGATGTTGCCTTAAGCATGTGACAATATTTGCGTCTGAATATGAGATGTCAGTAAAGATTTTGAGCTTAGCTGCAATAAGACAATACATGCATGTTTCTATTTCTGGTACCAGCAGCCACTGCATACCTTTTCTGTGACTACTCTGATTTGTTCTAAGTCCACTATAGTCTACTAATACACTAGTTCTTATGAATACACAGCTTTATGTAACAGTCTGTTTGACTCTGTTTCCTATAGCATCCTTGCAGGTAACCTTAGGAAGTTTGGGATGAAAGGACAGTTCGGTGGATTGAGAACTGGCTGACTGGCAGACCTCAGAGGGCTGTGATCAGCGGTGCGGTTTCTCATTGGAGACCTACAGCTAGCAGTGTTCCTCAGGGGTCTATACTGAGTCCAGTCTTTTAACATCTTAATTAGCGTACCCAGAGATAGAATGTAACCTCAACAAGTTTGCTGATGGTACAAAGCTGTGAGGAGTGGTTGGTATATCAGAAGGCTGTGCTGCCATTTAGTGAGACCAGGAGAGACTGGAAAGGTGAGTGGAGAGAAACATTATGAAGTTCAACAAGAACAAGTATAGACTCCTATGCTTGGAGAGGAATAACTGCATGCATTGATATAGGTTAGGGGATGACCTGCTGGATGAGAGCTCTATGAGGAAGGATCTGGGTGTCCTAGTGAACAACAGCTTGGCCACGAGCCACCAGTGTGCCCTGGTGGCCAAGAAGGCCAATGGGATCCTGGGGTACATAAAAAAGAGGGTGGCAGGCAGGTCAAGGGAGGTGATTTTCCCTCTCTACTCTGTCCTGGTGAGGCCACAGTGTCCAGTTCTGGCCTCCTCAGTTCAAGGCAGGAAGGAAACTTCTGGAGAGAATCCAGCATATGAAGAAAGGCTGAGAGACCCAGGGCTGTTCAGCCTGGAGAACAAAGACTGAGGAAAGATCTAAACGGCAGGTGACAAGTGCCAGGAGTTAAAATTTGGGAAAGGTTGCATCATAATGGGTTGTCAGAATTTTATTATTATTTTTCCCTCTGTGTTAATATTCTCCTCTTGCATGCAATGCCTTATTTCAAAGAAAAATATTGTGAGACAGTGTATTTATCAAAATATTTACAGGATGTAGTGGTTACTAAAATGTTTCCTGCCTTTTTTCTAGAAATACAGAACAAAAACGTATTCTTAAATCATTGAGGACTACAGTTTCTGTTCAATGGCAAAGTTGAAAGATGAATTACTTTATTATTATGAGCAGTAAAATATAGTAACAGTATCTCTTTCAAATGAATTTTTAAACTACTTAAGATAATCACTTAATGAGCTTTGTCATTTCTCTGCTAGAGCCAAAAACACCATATTGCCCTCTGCAGGTTCATTTAGCAAAATACTCTGTAGAAAACTATTCATTTTGTTTACTTGGAGTTATTTCCCATGTATATCCAAATAATGACATTTATTATGTAAAACTTTAAAATCATGTCTTTATTATAACATTATCCATTAGTAGCCTTCCTAATATTCTCAAAATAAGTTATCAAGATGTCAATATAGCATAACATACAGATAAAAAAGAAATCTGCCACAGGAAAAATAATGCAGTAAATGTGAAAACAAAACAAAACAAAACAAAAACCCAGCATATTTCTGTGTTGTATTTGCTCTTATTGTTCTTTTAAATTTCCTTAATCATTTCACTGATTTATGGAATCATTTTAATATATAAAATGAGTATTTTTAACTATTATAGACAAAAGAAGCTTGCATTGAAAATCATAGAATCATAAAATCTTTAGAGTTGGAAGGAGCCTCTGAAGGCCATGGAGTCCAACTCCCCTCCAAGGAACAGGGACACCACAGCTAGATCATGTTGCCGAGGGCCTTATCCAACCTCAACTTGAAAGTCTCCAGGAACGGGGCATCAACCACATCAGTGGGTAACCACCCTCACCATATAAGACTTTTTCCTTATATCTAACCTAAGTCTACAATCTCTGAGCTTGAAACCATTTGCCCTTGTTCTATCAACACAGACCCTGCTAAAGAGTCTGTCCCCTTTTTTCCTGTATCACTCTTGTAGTTACTGAAAGGTCATTATGAGCCTTCTCTTCTCCAGAATGAACAGCCCCAGTTCTCTCAGCGCCTCCTTGCAGGGAAGGTGTTCCCTCCCTTGGATCATTTTTGTGGCCCTTCTCTGGACACACTCCAACAGGTCCATGTCTCTCCTGTACTGATGACTCAACATCTGGACACAGCACTTCAAATGAGGCATCAGCAGCACAGAGCAGAGGGGCAGGATCACCTCCCTTGACCTGCTGGTCACACTTCTTTTGATGCAGCCCAGGATACAGTTGGCTTTCTGGGCTGCAAGGGCACTGTGTGTGTATCCCTGTGAATCTAGATGCCAATGAATCAGAAATTTAAGAATACAGAAATTTAAGCTAGACAGGATTTATATAGGATTATTGTTAATGACTATTTTTTAGTTATGTTCCATAGCAGCTTTAATGGCTGCTATGTCAAAGATCTAAAAAATATCTATTTATCACATTCCCTCTCAGTCTTTTTTTCCTCAGGCTGAACAAACCCAAGTTACTCAGCCTTTCCTCATACTGGAAATGCTCCAGGCTTTTTATCATCCTTGTGGCCAGAACACCTGTAATTGTCTGTAATATCAAAGCTCACATTTGCAGAGTCCTGAAATCACGTCACAAGACCTCACCATGTGACCCACCACTTCCAGCATCCTCAGTAAAGCCTGGAAAACCACCGTTATGTGCAATTCTCTTCTTCCTTCTGCAAAACCCTTATTTGAGTCATTTTCCTCTTTCCTCTCTTTTTTTCTTTCTTTAGCCTTGAACTACCAGCAATTTGTCCTAGCCAACTAAAAGTGCGCTCTGAATTCTTGTGACTGAGAGTACAATGGAAGCTATCATTAATGTCACAAAGAACTTAAACTGAGCACTCTTCAGCTGCACTTCGGAGAAGCTCAGAAGGCCATCTGTTTTATCTGAGGTCGTTTCAACTAATAGCTGTGTGAAAAAGTGCAGAGAACCGTAGCTAGCTGCATTTCGTGCCTCTGCCACTATTTATTTTTATTCCTGTATTGTTTCTATTCAAGGAAATAAGATCAAATTGTAAGTAATAATGAGATCCAGATACTTCCAGATACCTTAAATAACGGTTTCTCCAAATGGAAAATTCTGTCCACCTTTGATATGCTCTGCTGTTAAGCAGAGATTTCTGCCATCAGAGCTCTCTAACAATGCTCAATTCAACCTTTGAGGAAAAAAAAAAACCTTCTTGATTCTGGACTGTGGGGATGGGTTGCTGTTGCTTGCAATCTACCTAGACAGTCAGCAAGTGCAGAGTGCATTTTACGATCACTTGTCATAATCAATTTCCCTCCTCTCATCTATTATACAGAGACTAGTCCCCGGAAATAAAGCAGATAACCAAATAAATAAGCAGAATTCTTACCAAATGGCTTTCATTTTTTTCCCCTTGTTTTTACCTCTTTCATTGCACTTCAAGAAGGTAAAGAGGAATGGTACATTTTCTGTCAGTTTATTGAAGAATACATAGTGTACTTACCTAGAAAACAGAAAATTATGAAAGGAATCATTAGAACATGGAAATTTAAATTTCACAACTTATGTCATTACCACACACACATTAGCACATACAAATACTAGAAGGTACACTAAAAAAATAGGTATTATCACTTTAGGTCTTGCCAAATTTCCTGTGTCACTGATCATGAAACTCAGCACCAAAAAATACACAAAAAAGATTTCTAATTTCTTTGATATCCAAAATTATTTCCAAATTTTCTTAAGTCTTCTCTCTTACAAACTGTTCATTGACATCTCTATTAGAATACTTACTACTTGGCACATGGCTTGTATTTGTCAACTTCTGTAAAATACATCTAATAATATGTATAATTATGAACTACAAAATTAAATGCTGCCATGTATTTTAGTGTAGTTTAGTTTAAAATTAGTTTTAATTTAATGTTATTGAATGTCAGTATATTGACTAATAATAAAAACATACTTGAGTGAAATGTAAATTCTTAAATCTCCACAGAATATTAAGTATTTCAATCATGACATATATTAATAGAATAAATTTCAGATAGACTAAATATTTAAGTATTGTAGGCATTTAATGTTTAAAGCTCCTTTGGTCTTTAATTCCTTAAAAAAAGTCTGTGCCATAAACTGTGACAACAGAAAAAGGATTATCATTATTGCTATATGTAGTGAATATATATATGTAGTGAATGTCAGGAGGAACCACATAAGAGGAAACAAGATTGCTCTGCTAGATTTACCAATACCCAGGATAGTGTTTCTTGTGAACACTTTATCAAAAGTTGCTGTCAATAAAGAACCTGTGTTTTAAATATCTTGTTTAGTGGTTTAAGAACAGATACTCATTACATATATAAGGAGGTTCCTGGCCTAAACACTCCACATATTGAAAAACAATGTCCATCAAGATACATAAAAAACAAACAACTTGAAAACTTAAAGCCACAGAATAAATTCAATTTTCCAGCACTACTGAATTTGCAATATATTACAATTTCAGCAGAAATACTGTGAAAAATGACTAATAACTGAATGCTCATTCCAAAAGTCAATAAAGACCCTCAAAAGGAATACAAGGCAACACAAATGCATTCTGTCACATGTTAGCAGTCACTGTTACTGTAAAACACTTCTCAATACTTCTCAGTACTTCTGTATTCACCATTTTTTTCTGGCATCTTTTGGTGATCTCTTTCTCAGAAAACAAAACAAAACAAAACAAAACAATACAAAATCACCTTGTTTTTGAACAGTCTAACACCTTCCCAGGCTTTGCTGCTTACTTCCTCCTAATATTTTGGTACTTAACTAGACACATCTAATGAGACACAAAGCACATACCAACCCAGATGTTAATGAATGGCAGATACAGAACTCAAGAATACCAGAGCAGAAAAGTTACTTGGCAGCCTTCAAACTGATTGAACTGACAAGAATAGGATCTAATCTCTGTTTCTCAAATCCATCTTCCTACTCAAGGGAGAAATCACTCTAAACAACCTACTTGCTAAAATCCCACCTGATTACTCTTATGAATCATGGCATTTACTACTCTAAATAAATAAACTGCCACACAAGAGACACATCAAAAGCTGAGAATAAAGCAATGCAGTATGTGTACCAGCTCATTTTTATAATAGCTTGACAATAGACTAATATGTACTTAGTGTTGTTATTTCACCATATGTATTCATCCTGCAAAAGTCAAGGGTAGGACTTGTGTGTGTGATACATTCTTACAAATATCTTAGGTATGTACTATTAAAAATACCATACTCTTTTCTATTCTAAATAGTTTTGCCTAAAGATTTTGAAATGAAAATTAAAAGTACAATGATAACAAAATTATGCTAAAGAGCCTTCTACTAGACTTAACTCAGAGCTGTTGCAACTTCAATTCTGGATAGCACTTTTAATTTGAAAAAAAAAAAAAAAAAAAAAGTGAAAATATTTAAAAAGTGAAAAAAATAAAATATTAAGTACAGTTTTGAGCAGAAACAGACTTAAAGAGATCTTAACCAGCTAAAGAAATGAGTATTATTTATTAAAGCCCTCACTACATGGAGACTATTAATATTTATAATAAGGAGAAGCTGACTACTGACATTTTCATGTTTTACATCTGTAGATTAAATAACTCTTTTTAAAACAATTTCCAAACATCCCTCTTGCTTTCATGATAGCTACTTTGTAGCTCTTTCTTAGGGGATAGCAAAGGTAAGAAAACACCTGTGACAAGTTCTACAAGGACTATTATCATATTTTGGAAAAAGAAAATTCAGCAGTTAGCAAAAAATCTTCAAGTTCTTTTTCTGTTTTAGCATATTAAGAAACCATAGAGAAACCACATGCATCACTATTGCAGAGCATAGCTCTTCCAAGCTTTAGATGTTTCTTCAAGCCCAGAGAATTAAAACAAGAGAAACATCTCTGTTTACTATCCTAAAATACGATTATCTGGGTCTTTCTCCTTCATACTTAATTTAGCTGTGTGCACAGTGTGCAGAAATATAAGAGGATGACATACAGCATACAATCAGAATAGATTTTAGGATAAACGGTTTAGTTTTAATACTGTTCTCATTCCCCTTTAGCTAAAGAGGAAATAGGTATTATGTATAAGGCTAGAACATTTGTGATTTTAAATAGCCAGACTTTCCAAAGCTACCAGTTACTGACAAGGAGAAGCAGATTTCTGGGTTGAACACAGCTCATGGACTTTCACTCTTTCCAACACATCACTTCTGGTTGTTCTGCAGTGCCATCGCTTCTGCTAGCTGCCCTAATATCAGGAAGAAGCTGCAAATCCGTGCTGTGTAATTTTATTAGGCAGAATCAAGCCCAAATCAATATACTCTCCTTCTCAGTAGGTCTACCCACTTACTAGTATGGTAGTTGGTTATCATACTGGTTTATATCTCAAGCACTTTGAATCATTCATGGAGGAGACGTGGCTTTTCCAATAACACTAGAGTAGTGGTGGGAATCCAGTGGAGGGCTGACTCTATGACAGTTGAGGACCTGGAGCACAGTCTACAGAGACTTAAAGGAACTGAGTTTGAATAGCATAGAAAAAGGTAGGATAAGGGGAAAGAGATATGATTATTGTGTTCAACTACTTGCAGGGAGGATGTAGAGAGGTACAGTTATTCACTGAGAATGGACAAAAAGCATTTCCAGAAAGTCTTCACAATGATGATGATTAAGAATGGAAACAAGCTGCTCAAACCTGTTGGAGAATCTCTACTCTTGAAGATACTTAATGCTTTACTGATAAAGGTTGTAGACACCTTGGTCAAACTAATGTTAGCCCTGCTTTCATGAGGGGACTGGACAGGAGAGCTTCCAGAGAACCCCTGCAAGCCAAATAATTTTATCATCCTGTGATTCTAACTCTGTAGTTATGATACTATATTTTCTACCAGAACAAAAATGAGAAAGCCAGAGCATTGTTTATCCCTCCATTGTACATTAATTCATAAATGGCAGGCTTCACTCTACTCCCTTCCACAACAGGACTAAATATTGTTTCCTGTGCTTAAAGCCAACATCTTCCTACTGCTATCATTTTTGTGTGCATATGTGCAGCCCAGATGCTCTGTGAGCAATTGTCTCCAGACTAAGAAATTAACCTACAAATGCATACTCTAAACACACATGTACTGTTAAACATATCCTGCTTCATTATAAATCATATTATTAGACAGTTTTGCAATTTAGTAAAGGCAATAAAACCCTAAGGAGTAGAGAGTGTTAAGTATCACAATAGACATCTTTACAAAGTTCAAATTAGACACAACTTTAAAGGAAGTTCCATCTTTATAAATCAATTTTCTTTAGATACAAGACTGCTATACATTTGCAATGCTAGAAGCTTGGCACTGATGGATAGACTTTTGATTCTGTTGTGCCAGGGCTCCTAATTAAAGCCACAGCTGGAGGAAGAATTGTAAGGACAAGAAGAAATCTGGAGCAATTTCAATTTCCTCCCACTAAACACAGTCAATCCTCTCAGTCTTTTTTGTAGAAAAGTTTAATGCCAAATGAAGAAGTATAATTTCCTTCTCACTAGATTACAGAATAAAAATACTTGCCTAATGAATATTTGAAATCTCTGATTGCTGTATAGTACTGCCACCGCACGAAGAGCCATAGTTCTCCTACTCTTTTCTTTCTCTCTCTTTTTTTTTTTTTCTAAGAGAGGGAGATCAAAGATCCCTACTCTGTAAATAATGAGTCTCAAAGGTATGCAACAGACCTTGCTTCTGCTCTAAGTTTGGGACAATATATGACTGACAGCTAGGGGAACTGACAATATAGAAGACGTTCATGGTCTAATGTTTTATTTGTTTTCTCTCATCTTGAGAAAAAATGTTAACTGCTCTCTCCCATGACATTTCAGCTATCTAAAATTGTTTTCTTTCCTCTTTCCTTCTTACTCACACTTTCTTCCACATATTTTTCTTTCCTTACTTTTGCATAAAATCATTTTATTCATAGTTGTCCATGTGGGATGATACTTAAGCATTTTGGACTTATCCATGCACACACACAGCTAATGACTGTGTCTTTTCCTATTGCTCAGCTGCTCATTTTCTCTACCCACTCAGATCTGCCTTCCTGAGAGAAGTTTCCAGGAAGAAGCTAGAGAAAAAGTATATATAAGTGTCACTAAGCCCCTCAACACAAAGACTTACTTCGATGGCTATTGAAAGCAAGTAGCATGCTGAAAAATAAATGAAGATCATACACCTGTATCACCCAAGAAATGAGACATATTAGTTTTCCCATCAAGAGATGCAAAGAACAACAAACAGAACCACAGAACCATAGACTCACAAAAGTTGGAAAACACCTCCAAGATCATCCAGTCCAACTGTCCAACTATCTCCAATACTTCCAATAAAACCATGTCCCTCAGTAGAACATATAAACATTTCCTGAAGTCCTCCAGGGTCAGTGACTCCACCATCTCCTTGGGCAGCTCGTTCCAGTGCCTGTCCACTCCTCTGAAGTTTTTCTTAACATCCAACCTGAATCTCCCCTGGTGCAACTGAAGGCCATTCCCTCTAGTCCTATCCTTAGCTACAGAAGAAGAGGCCAACCTCCAACGTACCGCAAACTCCCTTCAGTTTGTTGTAGATAGCTATGTTTTCCCTCAGCCTCCTCTTCTACACACCTAACAGTTCTATCAGCACTCCTCATAAGGCTTGTGCTCCAGACTCGTCACCAGTTTCATTGCCCTTTTCTGAACATTCTCCAAGGCCTGCATGTCATCCTACACCGAGAACACCAAAACTGAACAGTAATGATGGCGCAGCCTCACCAGAGCTGAATACAGAGGAATGGTCACGTCTCAGCTTATGCTGGCAACACTATTTCTGATACAAGCCAGGATGCCAATGGTCTTCTTGGCCACCTGGGCACACTGCTAGTTCATGCTCCACCAAGCGTTAATCAATATCCCCAGGTCTGTTTCCTCTACAGTCTTCCAGCCACTCTGCCACAAGCCTTTAGTATTGCCTGTGATTGTTGTGGCCAAAGTGCAGGATCCAGCACACGGTCTTCAAGAACTTCATACCACTGGCCTCAGCCCAGCTATCCAGCCTGTCCAGATCCTCCACATTCCTTCCTACCCTCAGACAGATCAACCAGACCATTTGAGTTCAAGCTGGGCTTTTGCCTTTCTAATTTTCTCCCTGCACATCCTAACAATTTATTTGTACTCTCTCTAAGTTGCCCATCCCTTCTTCCATAGTAGGACAATTCCCTTTTTTTTTTTTTTTTCTTCTGAAGCCTCAGGAAAGGCTCCCTGTTCATTCATATTGGTTTTCTTCCCTGCTGGCTCATCTTGCAACACAGGGGGATAGCCTACTCCTGCACCTTTAAGATTTCCTCCTTGAGGAGCAACCAGCCTTTCCAGAGGTTCGAGCCCTCTCTTCAGAGTGGCACAACCTGGAGAACAGGGGAGAACGGTTTCTCTCCTTATGTGCAGCAGCAGTTTGCTTCGCTGGTAATGCATCTCCAGCCTGAGCTATATCACCATACACAGTGACCAATAGCTTCACTTCTGGATGCATCTGCCTGTACTGCTTCCTGCTACAGCTCTGCTGTCAGAAAGATCAGGCTGTGGGTTTTACAAAGCTACTTCCTATTACTTGCAGGTAAGATAAAGCAGAGATGAATTTTCACCTACTGAAAACATTACATCTACAAGTATGTTTATGATCCCCAGCTATGAGAACAACTTAATATCCTCTCATTTGAGTTTTATGCAAGTTTCTAAATAACATAGTCTGGAACAAAAATGAAGATATTTTTCAAATGTTCTCAGAGAAGTTATAGTACTGAACTGCCCCCTACCCACTGCTGCCCTGTTCTCTTTGCCACTGTAGTTCCTTTCCTCATGGTCTCCCTAATGTTTATAGACAGAGTTTGATCATTACAATAGTTTTTAAACATTTCTTTGAAAAATATATATCTGGAAAAAAATTATAGGTATAGGTAGCTGACTGACTGATCTATTAGCTCTTAAGACTACCTAATATTTTTTCCAAAACCATCTGAGTACTCAAACAATAAGACATTACCAGTATTACATTTCTGATCTACTTTGCAGTTGGACAAAGTTGTACTTCAAAGGAAAACAAGACAAAACAGAACAAAAAAACAATGTAAGCATTGTATATTATGGATTTCAAGAGTTCCTATGACAATGAAAATGCTGTATTCTTCGTAACAGTTACAAAAAAATGGCTGATGACATGAGTAAAAGATAATGGATGTAATACAAACTGCCTTACAATAAGTAAAAGGAAAGAATACGCACAGAAAGGTCTATCTTTTCTTATTATGATTTACTTATTGATAATTTTCTACATACTTTTACTCAATAATATTTATAGAGAGATGATCAGGAAGTTTAGTATGAGTATCCATTTTCTACTACATTGCTCATAAGGGATGAGACAGTATGTCTACAGAACACACCTAAAAAGAGGCAAGCAAGAGCCACGCGACTCTGGAAGTACTCATCTAGACTCACAGAATCATACAATCATAGAATCAGTCAGGTTGGAAAAGACCTTCATGATCATTGAGTCCAACCACAACCTAACCATCCTACCCTAACTCTAACAACCCTCTGCTAAATCATGTCCCTGAGTGCCACATCCAAACAGTTTTTAAACACATCCAGGGATGGTGACTCGGCCACCTCCCTGGGAACCCTATTCCAGTGCTTAACAATCCTTTCTGTAAAGAAGTGTTTCCTAATATCCAACCTAAAGAAGTAACAGACATGAACTGAAGAGCTGTTTTCACTCCTCTTATAAACTGCAGTTGAACCAACAAGGATGTAATGCATGCTACCTAGCATGAGAGACCTAACCTTAACATCTGATAAGCTGGAGTTTCCTTACAAGGGACAATACAGCTCTTTACTCAACAACAGTTTGCAAAGGCAGATACATCCAAATTTTAGGTTATGGTAGATGGTTAACACATTAACTCTGTAATCGGTTTATTACCATCTTTGACCAGTCAATTATTCTTTATGTTAACCCTGAATTCAAGCTGTTAGTCACTCTGGAATTATTTGCACTTTGTAGAGTGCTGTATTATGGAACCTCATTCATAAAACCTGATAAGCATTCATAACTGTAGTTGTGATAATAAACAATGCACACTTAAAAATTTTACAGCATCACTTGCTATACCTTTTTGTGATATAGCAGATGCAGGAAAGACTCTCAGTTCCAGGGGCTTACCATATTTTGTTTTCATTTGCCATGAATTTTTTAAGTCTTGCAAGTATACACTTAAAATTCTATTTGACATGACTTCATAATACATCAAATTTATTCTCAACAGCAGCATAAGGAAGTTTCCTGCTTAGATGCATTTCCTTTATTCCATGGAATCCAAAATTCACACAGCTGAATACAGTGTAAATTTATCCAGAGGAAATGTTAGCAGAATAGCAAGAAATTGGCAGTAATAATAAATTTAAGTTGTAACTCTACCTAATTAATTCAACTGTGACATTGAAGATTATCACTCTTGATATCTCAGAGTAATGATAATTACTAGCAAAATACAGTTGTAAATATTTTAATAATGTATTTTCTAAGAATATTACATTTTTCAATGATAAGTATCTCATAAATGCATTGCTTACATTTATATAAGAGAAGTTTTAACAGTATATTTGATCTCCAGGTTGAGATAATGATTGATTAATACTGCATCTTTTTACAGCTCTGAATATAAACAGATGCATATTTATGCCTAGAAATACTGAATTCAATCAGCATGATGCTTTTTTTCTGCTTCAAGAAGATGATCAGTTAGTGCTCTAAAAAAAAAATTGGTAAATTGAATTCTCAGTAGAAATCCATCAAAAATAAAATCTCAAGAGATTATCTAGTCAACAGTAAGCTAATTACTTTCATTATTTTTGGTTGTGAAATATGCAAACACTTTAATATGACAGATTAAAAAATTTCATTAGAATGGACAAGATAAGAATTGAAAAAGTATTTGGATAAGAAAACATGTATTATCAAGATTTTGATTACTGAAAACTCGAAACTTTGTTTTGAGAATATTTAGAGACCTATGTTCTCTACAGTGAGACTTGCCTATGACTGAAATCCAGGCACTTTGGTTACAATTCTTGTTTCCGTGCACTAAGACTGAATAGCTTAGGGCAAAGCACTTAAATTTCTTGTGCTTTTCTATGCCTGTATGAAGTATATACTTACCTAAGAAAAGCATATTGCTAATATTTGTTACTTCATAGTAAATAAAACAAAAAAGAAGCATCATTAAATCAAATTGAATACTCTAAGTCATGCAGAGCATTTTTCTATAGTGAGCCAATACTGAGAATGCCAAAAAGTATCCTACTTTATTACACTGGTCTATGGGATCAGAGGCAGAGGTTGGCGATGTGGCAGTAGAGGTTGAACCCTCCCCCCAGTATTCCATTACATGTTGCTGCTATGTGACAGATTGTATCAGAGGAGCGCTTGACAGAATGGTGTCTGACATGGAAGCGAGGAGGAAGCAAAGGTGTACCCTTGCAGAAAAAATGGCACCCACTGGCATTCATCGATGCTTGGGAATGCTTATGGAGACCAAACAGTGGATGTGAGCACAGTGAGGTGGTGGGTGGTGCGTTTCAGCAGGGGTGGCAGCAATGGTGGGTCACCTTCACCACTGCAGATTGTTAGGAGTGCAGCATGCAGACTCCTGTTCAGCTCCAGTGAGTAAGCACAGCTAATGGTGTTGAGTATGTTGGGAAAAAAAAAAAAAAAATGTTTTGTAGCTGAGAATTTGCTTTGTCAAATAGTGTTATTGTGCCCTTTGCATCTGATTCCATGGAAATAAATAGGAGGCATTACTTTCGGATTGACCCTGTGTATGTGGCCCAAGACAATTCCTGTCCAAACATGGAAACCTATGGTCTAGTATGTCTGTGCTTGCCCAATAAGGGAATGTTCCTGATCTCAGTAGAAAGCAAATGAAGCATCGGGAAGATGCAACTGAAAAAGACATCTTGTGTAAGAGTGAGGCAGACTCACAGACAGTAAGTACGCTCATGTAGATATAAAGTCTGTGTGGATATTGATTACTTTCTCTGCAATGGACACAGTACCTACATCTATCACCTTTGCCATGTATTTTTTTCTGAAAAAGTTCACTGCTATTCCCTATTCCACACAAAACTGAGAACGGAAGTACACACTTCAAGTTTCATTGAGAAAGCTTTCAGTATACAGATAACTGAAGATGTTTTTTTCCTAAAATATAGTGTCAAAGGAAACTGACCTTGTTCATAAAGCATTTTGTGTAACTACATAATATAACAATAAATAATACAATTCAGAACAGAGTACAGACCCCAAACTATATGAGAATACTATCTACACTTTCATTCTACACAATCTCACGTTGCCCTCACACTGCAGAAAATTAAAGCACAGACATCTTAGTATCCAGAAGAATGCCCACAAAAGCAGAACTTCCAAATTTTTTTCAGTGTTTCCAGTCACTGAGTCATTAACAGCTGTAGCATGCATAGCCAGACTCTGACATCAGTGAGGATCCCCCCTCTCCAAATTTTTCCCACCTCCAGCTTTGTTACACTGGCATAATGACTACTGGAATTCACTCATTTTTAACACCTTTCTTCTGACATTTTTTTTAAATTCCAAACTGAAACTGGAGTTTCCTTTTGCAAATGTTTGGAGTAACTGGGGACTGATAAATTGACATCTTCCATGCCACAGAAACACATGATTTGTTTCACATTTTCCTACATACATTTTGTTTAATGATCTTTAAGACTGATGCCACCTATACCCTGAGCAACACTGTGTTTGTTGCCAAGGAAACAACATTCTTTTCTTGCATCCTCCTCTCTTCCATTCCCCTCTCCTTATTTCTGTGTCTTAGCATGCTGTATACATCAAGGGCAAATAGAAAAAGGTTTAGTTATTGCTAGCATATGTAAAAAAATAATTCATTCAAGCGCTAATAGTTCAACAATATTACAAATTCATAAGACTTGTTAGCAAGACTGCAGCTTATGACTTTTTATTAAAACTTTATCTTACCATGAATATGGCAAATCAAAAGCATAATAATTGTTAATAGGTTATTTATAAGCATTACACTCTATTAGGAGTTGTAATACACTTGGACTATTCATCCTGCTCCACAATATGAACAGTGCTATCTTGTTTGCTTTGAGGAAGAAAGGGCTTTATCATAATTGCCTGCAGCCCCATGGAACAATTCATTAGATATAACCACAGATATAAAGATTTTCCTCCAAAAATATAGACAAAATTTAGCAGCTGGTTATTTGAAACAGAAAAACAAAAAAAACAACCAAGCTAAACAAAACAAAAATCAACCAACCAAACAAAAAGCCCCACACAATCTAAGCAGTAATGGTGGATGGATGGCAGGAAACTCAGTAGCCTTAACATGCTGTTTCTTATCAGGCTCTAGAACATTTACATATGTCTAAGCCACTTAAGAGGAGGTGAAGCAACCAAATCAGGAGAAGATTATCATTTTCTGGAGCTAGAGAAGCACACTTACATGCCATTATTTCATGGCCTTTTGCTGCAAACAAAATAAACAGTTCCCAAATGTTTTGTCCCAGAAGAAGAGGAGCTCTGGTTCCATTTACAGTCATTAACACAAAGCCACAGAATAAAAAAACCAACAAAAACAGTGGACTCAGAAATGGATAGCATTACCCAGCCCCCAGAGAAATCATGGTTTGACTGTTCTCAGTTACAATAATATCTGCATCCATTTCTGGCTTTAGCAGTTGGAGCAGAAATTACAACCAGGCAGTAAACAAAAAGGTTTTCAAAACCTTTCAAAGCCATTAAGGAATTGAGAGGGAGGTGCTGCCTCCCACACCCACGCCCCAGTCCCAGCTGCCCTCAGCCCAGACACATCACCCTGAGCTCATCTGCAGATCAGGTGGCTTCTGCCTGGGGGGAGGACATACTGCAAAAGCCACTTGTAAAACAAGCCTTACAACTCATTTGCTTCAGGGGCTGAACAAGCCTGGTGCTCTCCCAACATTAAAGAGAAGGAAGAGTGGGTCTTGCATAACACTGTGCCAAATCAAATCCTTTAAAACAAATGGTAGATATTCATTTTTTGAGGCACTTCTCTAATCTACATTAATTAAACTGTGCTGCTGAACAAAGGTACATGTACTACAAGAATGAGCAAAGGCAGACCAGAAAGGGTCAGAGAGTATGGGCTTTGCTTTTTTCTCTCACACAAGATCAGTTAATGCCTTGTGAGTCATATTCTCTGTGCTTGTGATTTCACTGACAATTAAAAAAAATTACTCTTCTCAACAATAATGTCTTCATATTAAACAGAGAATATTCAGAGGTAACAGTGGGACCTTCACAATAGCTAGCTAAGTAGATATTTCACATTCTGAAAGATCTCACTGCACATAATTCCAGCTTGTATCTTGAGTCATTATTCACAGAGTGCTCATAAGCCGATTGCCAAATATTTAACTGCAAGTGAAACACTTAAACTGTAAAATATAGGCTCCCGTGCATTTTGAAAACATAAATTTCTACTGACTTCCTAAAATTTGAATGGAAATCAGTCTACCATTCTGCACCACAAACCTGTCAAATTTGTCATTGATTTGCAGGAAATATGCTGATATCAGAAGCTGGCAAGCTACGGAGGTTGCTCTTTTTCAAGAAATTGTACTTATTTCTCCTTTTACTACTACCTTCTTCTAATTGTACTTGTTAAAACACGCAGCTTTGAAGTCAGTGCATTCAGTGATGTAAATGTTCAAACTAACTTTTCAAAGAGAAAGAGTCTGAGGTCCACAATGATGGTAAAAACATACTAGGTACTTCTATTATTTGTAATAATAATAAGAAACTACCACTTTGATACAAAAATTTATTTTCAGTGTACTCTGCTAATCATGAAAACATATTTTTATTGCAATTAGTATCAAAATGAATTTTGACTCACAGGAAGAGCATGAAATTGAATCCTCTTCCACGAGCCAGTGATTTCAACAGTTCTGATTAAATTTAATACTTCTTATTATCCTCAAATTTTAATGGAGTAAAAATGCAGGTATGGAACAAAATCTCTGCATTTTAGATATCCACCTGATTTTCAGTATATAATTTCACATTGGTCTCACAAATTCAAAATTTAAATAAGGAATTCTAAAGAAGCTAAAAGGTGATTTATCTTTTAGAATAATACATAAGAAATCCCAAAAGGTAACACTAAAATTTCTATTATGGTCACAAACACTTAAAATATGACTATTCTGAAGTGTTAACAGAGCACAACAAAGTTAGTGTCAGCAATGATAAAGAAAATGTTATATTATTAACAGATCAAGAAAGTAATTTTCTTCCTGCCCCTGCCTTTTCAGCATTAGGCTTTCTAAACAGCATTTAAGTACCCCACCAACTGAAAAAAATGAAAAGCTTAAGAGAGCGATGAGTGCATCATGACTTGCTGAGTGCATCATGGTTTGATCTGAAAACAGGCATTATGTGAGAATACTGGTTCAGATTGTGCTTTATGAGGAAGGAGAATGAAGACTTCTACACCTCTAGGCAGGAGTTGGGGAAGTAAAATCCCTAGCATTGTTAGCAAAGAGAAAGTTTGAAAGAAGAGACTGAACACCTGCAAGTCTATGGAGCCAGACAACACGCATCCCAGGGTCCTGAAGGAACAGGCTGATGTGGTTGCCAAGCCACTATCCATCATCTTTGATGAGTCACTGCTGTCAACTAAAATCCCCAGTGAATGGAAAAAGGGAAACACTACTCCCAGTTTGAAGAAGGGAGAAAGGGAAGGAAAATTGAGGAAACAACAGGCCACTGAGCCTCATGTCTGTGCCTGGGAGGATCGTGGAACAGATCCTCGTGGAAGCTATGTTAAGACACGTGCAAGATGAGGGGGTATGTGCTCAGTCCTGTGACCCCCAGCACAAGATGTGGAACTTTTGTAATGGATCCAGAGGAGGATCACAAAAATGATCAGAGGGCTGGAGCAACTCTCCTCACTGCAGCGTTCAAGTACATACGGGGACTTTATAAATATGGAGAGACTGACTTTCTATATGGGCAGATAGTGAGAGGACAAAGGAGAATGGTTTGGACTAAAAGAGAGAAGCTTTAGATTAGATATTAAGAATAAATTCTTGACATAGAGGGTGGTGAGGCACAGGAATAGGATGTACAAACAAGCTGTGGATGCACCATCACTGTAGCATTCATGCCCAGATTTGATGAGACCCTGGGCAGACTGATCTAGTGGGTGGCCCACAGCAGTGGGATTGGAACTTGAAGATCTTTAAGATCCATTCCATAACAAGACATTAAATTTTCTAGGACACTCAAGTGTGGTAGCAGTGACTGGAAGCTGCTGTGTTTTCTTTCATCTGGGTTTATATATCTATGGCATACAGAAATCTCAAGTAACACAGCAGAGAAGTTCTAAGTAATACACTGCAGGGTGCTGTTGTGTCTGAACTTTGAAAGTACTTTCCTACAATGCAATGTGAGTTTGGCTGTTACAAATCTACAAATCTTTTAGAAGACTTGTAAGGATCTTGTTTTAGAATTTTAGAATAAAAGTAACTTATTAAGCAGAATTTAATTAAAAAAGAAAAGCCATGTTTTTTTTCTGGATTTTTTATTGTACTGGGTGATTTTCTGCAGAAGTTCCACTACTGTTTTTCTGTGTAGCAGTACCTTGCAAAGTTAGTCCCATTTCTCAAGAGCGAGTACATTTATTTTGATAGACTGATAGATAATCAAACTGATGATGAATCATTGAAGACAATTCCTGCATAATTTTTTAAAATTTGATTATACAGAATATTGTGTTACGATGATTATAATTTATTTCTACCTCTATATTCTAAAATACCTTATTTAATATAAATTTCTAAATATTTTTATGTCCATTCATCATTTAAATGCCTTTATGTGCAAAATTAAAAGGCATTTATATCTCTGTTGTTTTGTAAAACAATGAAGTTGTGTCCAGCAAATCATTATCCAGCTTAAATTCATTCTTAAAATCATTAAGTTTAAAGAAAATGATGAATATTCAAATAAATAATATATCCATATCTGATAAAATAAGCACAAACTTTAAATCTATGAAGTGCAATTGTGCTCATATTGCAGCTTGTTGAAAATGTCATGTAAGACCAAGATATGCAAACAAATGTAACAGTTATTTGAATTAGAAAGGAATAAATACAAATACAAAGAAAATATTCTTATTAAATCATCTTTTTACCTTACCATCAAACTTTAGATTTTGTGTCTATGATATTTTTCAGTCACAGATGATGGTAAAAAAAACTGCTTATGAATAATTACCCACATCTAAGGAATAATTTTACTTGCTTGCTATTCTTTCCTTTTATGCAAATGAAGAATTATTTTACCTCTTAAAGTTAATGACATTAACAGCCGTTTATTATAAACCATAGGGTGTCACAGCATGGCTTAACAATCAAATCCAAGGAGCTAAGCAATTTAATTTTCTTTTTTTCCTATATTCCAGTCTTAACAGAATGTGGTTCTCAGCTAAGAAAAACAATAATAAATCCAAGTATAATGCAGGTCATAATCCAGAGCTGAATTATTGACCTGTAGGTGAAACATTCCCATTGAAGACGCTCAGTAGAAGATTCAGTCTTTTATAACAACAAGATTTGTTATTATAGTTTAAAGTAATTCCTCATTTCTTTCACAGTAACATTCTTCACACAAAGTCCTAAATTTTCAGTGGTCCAATTCTTATTGCTTTAAGGAACTGCTGTTGTTCTTTTGTAGTCTAATTCCATCTCACTTAAGTCCATTGACACTGAAACATATTTTATAACATATTTCATAGCACCTGAGTTAATTGCTGCAGCAGTGAGGCATCCACTGCTAGGTTTCCTACAGCTTACAGTATCTTGGGAAATATTATCTACTCAATGTCATTCCAACATTTTCTTCTTTTGAAAACTAGTACATAATCTAGCTATTTCTTTAGCACAAAGGCTGAATACATGTGGTTACTGGAGTAAGTTTGTCTTACTACTGTTGTTGCAACTTTCTTAATAGGCCTAGGTCGTCAAATATTCCAAGATATTTTTCTTAAATGCATGACAAAAGGGTGCTACTAGCTCAACTTTTTGTTTGTTTACCCAAGTAGAATGTCTAAAGTTTATTGATGCATTGAGGATGATCAATACACACACACAAAAAAAGCATTTAAATAGGTAAATAGTTTAATCACTAATCACTCTGCAGATCATGTAGTCCATGGGTTTCCAACCTCTTTGCTTGCCTGGGCTGCACTGAATGAACACGGATTGTCTAGGGCTGCATCTACAAAGGCTGTTTTGAAAGTAGTATCTCCTATTTATTTCCACTAAGGATACACTAAGGATACAAAGAGCACAGTAACACTATTTGATAGAGAAATTCTCAGCTACAAAACATTGGGTGAAACTAATGCATGTGTTTACGTCAATTAAAAATGGAGTCACAGATAAACAAAACAACTGATTTTTTTTTTTCTTCCAACCTTGAAACCTATTCTCAAATTCCTTTATCACAATGGAAAGCACCATTGCATATTTTTCACTGTTCATAGAACTGTGTTCAGCCAGGGCATCAAAATCCACAAACTTGTTTGCCATAATTTGAGTTAGCACTGCACTTCACGCTCCCCATAGCCCAGTTTCAGCCTGGATGGAGTTCACAGTGCACTGCGGTTCGGTTGGTGCTGAAGGGCTGGGCTGCTCAGCAGGAACAGCGGCTGTGTGTGGCCCACAGCCACCATTCAGACATGCCTGAACTAATCCAATCACTCCACTAAAGCAGGTTCTCTACAGTAGTACAGAGCATCACTAGAGAAAGAGACCCCACAGCCTCTCTGAGCATCTTGTTCCAGTGTTCTGCTACCTTCCAAATAAAAACCTTTTTTCTCATGTTAGTATGGAACTTCCCGTGTTCCAGTTTGTGCCCGTTGTCCCTTGTCCTGTCACTGGGCCCCACTGAAAAGAGCCTGGCCCCACTCACTTGATACCTGCTCTTCATACAGTTCTAATGCTTTCCTCTGTTTTAGCTGTCACATGGTATATAACCATCTCCTTGGTCTTGGCAGAAACCAGATGAACCATAGCATACAGAATGTATGCCGCAATACGTACTTGAACTAACAAATTACATTAGATACTGCAAAGCCAGAAGTAACTTGGTCATTCAAACCAACTTCTTGCATAATGCCCATCATTAGACCTAAATTAATTTCTCTTTGAAACACAATCTGTCTCAGTTCTGAAGAGATGTACTGTTGAAGAATTAAGAGCAAACACTGGCAAACAAACTTAGCAACTACATATTCTAACTAAAATGTTTATACCGTTTCTATAATTAATTTCCCAGCTTCAGCTTTTAGTTATTCAAAGGTTTTTGTATGCTTATCTCCAAGATAAAGTAGTCTTCCATTATTATGTCTTCATTTGTTTGTCAGTATGTCTTTGCTGTCACTGGATTACCTTCGTTTTTTAGTGGAGAACTAAAATGGACTAACTCTCATTTTATCAGTACAGATTACTTTTTGCCATTATTTTAAGTTTTTGATTTTTCAGAAATAGTTTCTGTTCTGACTTCTCTAACTAAAGAGCAAAAATTGTTTTGCTTTTATTACATGCTGACAGCTTTCATTTTATACATATAAAGCAGGCTGTTTATCTAAAAAACATTGTGGAAAGAGAAGATGGCAAATATTTGGAATTCAAATTAGCAAGATTTTGGAACATAAAGTAATATTATTTGTCTTATATATCACTGTTTTTTAAACTAAGCTATTTTTAACTTCTCACTGATTATGTCTGTTACCAGATTCTTAGATTAGGTACAGAAGGCTGTTGAGGTCTCAAAGTGTATTTCCCAATGGGAAATCTTCCTTCAATTGTTCTAAAGTACAGACTACTGTAAATGTCATACCAGGATTATATATGGTAATATGAAATGACTCAGACTTGCTATTAATCAACGACAGACTGTTAATATATTTTAACACTTTCCAGTTTCAAACTCTAAGTACATAGTATCAAGATATCATTTTAAAAAGCAAATCAATAGAAATCCTAGTGAATCTGAGTTGGTACAAAATCTCTTTGCATTAAGTTTGCATTGACTATAACTACAAGAGTTCCACCTACATCTTTTAAACAATTCATATCAGTTATTTTCTAGCTTACTAGAACTAAATTTATTGATCTGATTCAGATTGTATTGTATATATATATTATATTGTATCTGATTTGATACCTGTATAATAGGTGCAAAATTTCAAAGATGAAGCTTTATAATAAAGCTGCATTGTATATTGTAAATAATCAGAATAAATTACAGGGTCATTCTACAGCAGATGGAGCTCTAGTACAAGTCATATGATCTGAAGATCTACCTAGAGGCAGACCCAAAGTAATATGTACTAGAAGAAGGGAATGTGGGGCAGAAAGTGACATGGTAAGAGACAACATGAAACAGGAGCCACAATATGTATTTCCAAACAAATTGTAGAGAGAGACAAAAAAGGAACCACTGATAGTAATGAAGGTTCTAAATACCATAATCATTAGGGTATGATGATAAATACATAGCTTTATTTTATGGATTAGAATTTACTAAATAAAGCATAAAAACTGTTAGAAAATCCTAGTAAAATCTATGGCCTGAAACAGAGAGGAACTGAAAGGAAAATTAATGGCAAACATGAAAAGTATAACCAAAATCAGTCTGACAGAGCTCTAAAAGAAGAGTTTCAGATAAAGCTGATTCAGATCCAAGCTTTGGATGTATCAGCAAATTCTCCTTTCTTGTAAAAAACAAGCAAAAAAGCATTTAAAAAACAAGTATCTTCACTCTTCACACCAAAGTGCTGAAAGCAGGAATTTGTAGCTCAGTAGCTCTTTACTTAGCTGGTGTCTTTACATTGATTTTGCACTTTTAATGATAATTTCAGCTTTCTTTTCAGCATTCTGACAGTTGAAAGAAAGAAAGACAGAAAGAAAGAAAACTGTTTCTGTCATGATTACTGTCTTCATCATTAAACTTAGCCTTAGGGTCAAATAATATATGTATATTATATAATTATCATCTTAATATCTGGTGCTTTAGCAGCAGCAGTTAAGGCAATGTGATTACATTCTTGGAGTCTTGTGGAAACAAATATTTTATGCAAACTGTAAGTGAGAGTAGGTAACTTTTCTTCACAAAAAGAAGGCCGCAGCTCCCTAGCTGTATTATTCCTGCATGGAGAGCTACAAATAATAAAGGGTTGTTAAGGACTGTATGTAACACTGTCCTTAGAAAAACTTTAATAAAGTGCTTGTAGATATAAATACAAATAGCTAAGATAACTAAATACAGATATATTTTTAATAGATATGTATGTGTCTATCTACTCATTTATTTATTTATATCTGCCCAGAATATTATCAATATACCTAAATTAGCAAGAACTTGTTGATGATTCATTTCATCAGTACTGGTCTTTCAGATTCTTTAAATATATACATATATTTTACATGATTCTGCTCTCATATTTAGAAAGAATCTCTAAAATGTGGACATGAAGATGAAATTCTTTAAATAAAACAATAATAGTGGGCTCTAATATTTTTTATTAATCAGTCAAAGCAATATAAAGACTGACATGATTGTATACACTTAATTTCCTCCCACCTTAACTACAAGAAAAATTATTTATACAATTCAAGGAAATTAGTAAAATAAAACAAAATTAGTGAATATCTTAATTCTGTAACCAGTAATAACATTCATGAGCAGGAGTTTGTAAGAGGACAAGGCTGTTTAGGCTTTTATTTACTGATCTTTCTCACTATAAAAGTTGCATTTCCTAGCTGCCATTGTTAGTGTCACTATTTTTGTTTATTTATTTTTGGGTTTGGTATAGGCTGGAAAATCCCAGTTATTTCCACAAATATTGGATAAATATTTTTTATCTATAATTGTAATATCCAAAATGTTGAGAACTCCTTTATGTGTGCGGGTGAGGGAAATCCTCACAAAGACTCTGCAGCAAATCAGCTGGCATTTGGTTATGTGGCTGTGCCTCTCCTGGTATGCTCAGTGATAAAATGTTATCACTGCTTTCTATATTCTCTGTATAAAAATATACAGCATCATTTGGAATTCACTACTGCATTTGACTCAATAATCTCTCGCAGTTGTGAATCACACAAGCTAATTAAAGCTGTGAAACACTGTTTCCTGAATTTCATTTAGTTTTCTTGTAGCTGAATGCATATAGACCTTTCTATTGTTAAGTAATTAAATGCAGAATGCATCCCCTCCATCGTTCTTTAACAACTCTGAAAATTACTTTTAATTAATAACCAGAGGCAGTAAATAAAACTGTAACTAGTGATTCTGATTCTTCCAACTTCAGAGATCATATGGGATTTCTGCAAAAGTTGCAGCTACAGAATTAAATCTTTGCAGTTGAGGGTGTACAGCCTTATGTTTTCATCTCTGGGGGTTTCTCCTGCCTAACCCTCTGGTGACTCAGAAGGGATGGCAGGTATCACACTGAGGTCTTACATATCCCCATTTCATACGCTCTGGCAAATCAACTGTATTGAACTGCACAGAGCAGTTCTGCCACAAAGAGATAAGCTACCACTTCTAAAATACAGTCAGTGGAGCCAAAAAGACACTTGACATGTTTTGGGCCTAATTTGCAAAACAAATGTATTTCCTCCTAGAGAAAGCATAAGAACGTCACCAGTAAATTAAACAAAAAGTAGATGCTGCCTGTAATTTACTTGACCTGAATAGCTTTTTGTGAGTGGGATTAAAGGATACTACTTAACTTTGGCAAAGAAAACCAGAAATAGAGACTGGATGTCTCTATATCCATAAATTTGGATTTGATCAGTATTAAAATGCAAAAAAAAAAAAAAAAAAAAGAACTAAGGGTTAATTACGTACAGTAAAAAGCCTGAGAAGGCCAGTGTGACAAGAGAGCAACTAAATAATTTTTCTTAACTAAGTATAGTATTCCAGTAACATCCATAGGTTCCAGCGAGTTACTGTACTTAATACTGTGTACAATTATGGGAGAAAGCTGCTGCTCCAGAAATACTTACAATTTACTAATACAGAAAGGAAATGGCCAAACAGACAAGGGAAATTTGGTAAGATCAATTGTTTTAAGATAATTTGAGGCAGGGTGAATATGTAACTGATGATACCAAAACCTTTTCCCTTTTCAGGTTCTTTCAAGTAGTAAGAACAGGAATAAGAACAATGTCCCTCTTCTAAAAACATTAGTGCTTTTCTTTCTTTATTTATGCCTTTCAATTTTTTTTTTTTTTTTTTTTTCCTGTAAAGATCAGGATATTCTGAAACTACAAATTGGTAAGGAAATGTGTTACTGCTTGCAGATCCACTGAATTAAACATAAGATGACTGGGAGGATTACATTCCCTTTTATATAGTACACAATCTGGTAAAGGAAATTAAAAAATAATATGGAAAAAAGCCTACAGTGTATATGTGTGTATGTATGATATTGCATGCATATGCAACAGAGACAAATTAACACTAAAGATTGCATTGAGACATTTTCACAGCTACAAAGGTGAAAAGAAAAGGAAGCAAGTAAACTGATGCACATTTTCAGTAACTCGAGAAAATTTTGTCCTGCTGAATAGGTTTATGAGTGCACTTGAGATAACTTCTTGGCCTAATTATCATTGCTTTCAAGTTTGATGCTGTTTCATCAATAATACTACATTTAGTTAAACTATACCATAGTCTTTGGCATCTTCAAGAGAAGTAAGAAGTAATAGAAGTTTAAGCTGAGGGTGGGAAATTAAACATTACATATAACTTGGGGGCTTTTCAGTATGTTATAAGAGGAGAGGAGGGGGACTACAATTAAACAAATCTTTCTTTTTAATTATTTTTTTGTCAGAGTTGTTGTTCTAAATTTCTAGTGCACGCAGTCTCTGCAACATATATTCTATGCTTTGGAAATAAGGCAGGACATAAGGACATAAGTAAGGGCATGCTTAGAGGCATACTGTTTACTATGTGATCTAAGGCAAGTTTAAACAACACTGCAGAATTTGATTTGAGGACCTACTTAATATTGAGTTGGTTTCAGGCTTCTCCTCTAGCTTTTCTTTTAACACTTTGCCTCATTCTATTAAGATTTCGTGATGGAGCCAAAGTATAGTTTGGATTGGAAAGGACCTTAGTTCCAACTCTCTGCCATCAGATGGAGCGTCTCTCACTAGATGAGGCTGCCCAGTGTCTCCATCCAGCTGGCCATGAAGGCTGCCAGGGATGGGGCATCCATGGTTTGTCTGGGCAGCCTATGCCAGTGCCTTACCATCCTCCAAGTACATAATTTCATCCTAATATCTAATTTAAACATACAGTTCCTTTCTTGTTTAATGATATTGGGCCTTGTGCAATTGCTACACACCCTGGCAAAGGATCACAGAATCAGCAAAGTTGGAAAAGACCTGCAAGATCATCTATTAATTTGAGTACCAATACATTTTCAGTTGCAAAGTATATTTATGTCTAAGCCCCAGAATGATTGTATTTCTAACAAAAGTGATTAAAAATAGCAGAAAGACAACTGCACATATTCTGAAGCGAGCTGCCTTTTCCAGATTACTGCTACTGTAAGTTTCACCCTGCCAGATGCCTCTGTATGACTGAAACAGCTAACCCAGGCATAGAAGGTTGCTAGAGAGGATAAGGATGAACACGCTGCTGGACACTGCAGCAGTGACAGATTCCCAGTGGGAAACGAGCACTAAGCACTATAGGGAAAAAATGCCTACTGCTGCCTTCTTTTAGAGCAGGATGACTTTGTGAGGAAGGCCACACTGCTTTATTATTTATTTGCGTTGTTTTAAATATATAAGGTCATTCATCTTTGATGTAGACCTGAAGCTACGCCAGAGAAGAACTATTTAGAGTAAAACATAAAATATATTTAACCTGACAGGTGACTCTTTACAAGCTAATGTTCAGAAATGGACTAGGATGATTGCACTTCTGAGTAAATGTGGATCACAAAGGTTAAAGCAAATTTGGTTTATTTTTCTCTGTACTGTGAGAATACACAGCATCTATGTTCAAATCTGAACCACACATAAATAGATCTGTCTTTTAGGCATTAATATTTAAAAAAATCACATATTTTAAACTTCTGCTTCAGTAACAGCAATGGGCAGTAATTCTTTTCTTTAATTTGAATTGTAGAGTTCTGCAGATTAAAGAACACCCCAGTTTGGGGCACCATAGTTTAAGAAAGATGCCAAAGAGTAGCCCAAAGTACCCTAAGCTATAGGATCAACACTTCTTTGTACTACCATATACTTCCATTGTTATAGTTTCCACTAAAAAATATAGGAAATCAGTGTTTTGTGAAGCCCTTATGTGTGAGGTCCACTTAATATAATCTTTTTTGTTCATTCATGGAAAGTGTCCAAAGTGTGGACTAAGAAGAAGTGGTATCAACTTGATTCATAAGGCAATGCCATGTTTAATCTCAAAATTGAAGGCGGGAAAAATGGAAACAGAATTTATTGGCTTTTTCAATGCTATATTTACACTGATATATTATTATCTTCAAGGTTAGACAGGAAAAAGCTTGCTTAGTTTGCAACCAGGGGAATTTGGCCTAGATACTATTTTAATGATAATGATAGAAAAAAAAAAAATGGAATAGATTATCCTGGTCACTGGATGTTAAACGTGACAGGTCAGTTAGGTTACATAAAAATCTTCATATTGTTGTCTGGATTGTATCTGCATTGGAATGACACTACAATGACATTTACAGCTACTTTCACCACTATCATTCTGATAGAATAATACTAATTCCACTCAAGTTCTTTCAAACTTATTTAGCAGGCAAGCAATATAAACCTTCATTTGTGACTAATAAATGAGTAAACCAAAACCTTTAAGGAATATTTCTAAAATGGATTATAAATGGAACAAATAATCTTGACATAGCAACAGGATGCATGGGAGGGAAATTGCTCCAAAAGTAATGCCTCCCATTTATTTCCATGGAAACTACCAAAAATATGAAGAACACAATAGTAGAAACTGATAAAGCAAATTCTCTGCTATAAAACATTATTTTTCAATATAGTCATCACTATGACTAGCTATGCACTTTTGCCAGCCTTGAACAAGAGCCTGCATGCCAGGCTCATAAAAATCCTCACCAGTGTAGGCAATCCACTGTCACTGTCTTTCTTGCCACTGCTGCAGTGCACCACCAACCACCTCACTGTGCTCACATATTTGGTCTCCATAAACATTTAGCAACTGTCAATGCATGTCAATAGGTGCCATTTTCCTTCATGAAGGAATTCAGCGACAAACTTTTAGTTCATATGTGCTTCCAAGTTGAATGCCATTTTGTCAGGCTGCTGCCATCTGTCTCATAGCAACAAAATGTAATGAAACATTGGTGGCAAGGTTCAACCTCTCTTCTCATACCACCAACTTTGTGGGCCTCTGGTGCCTTTAGTCAACATAGTAATATAGGAGGCCGTATTTTTAGAGCAGCCCTCGTATATATATATTTATTTCAGATTTAAGAATGATTTCTGACAACACTTATACAGCATCCCCAGGGATGTTTGGTTTTGGTTTTTTTTTAGCTGTAAGTCTAATATGCTAGCTGGTGAGCAGAACAAAAAACTCAACCCCTACACTCAGAGACTTAGAATCTAAAGAAAAGAGACAAACGAAGTTAGATAATAATGATCAGTACAGATATGAAAACACATTAAGGTAATGACAGAGTATTGATGAGCAAGGTAGGGAGTAATTGTAACATATCAGAAGTCAAGCCTATCAAAATTTTCTTCATGTTGTAGGGCAGAATGGAATAGAGATGTACCAATTTAGTCATGCAACCTTTATCTACATACATTAGTAGCTAAGTAGCATAAAGAAGGTTGGTTAACAATCAGCAGTTGTAAGATACAGAAAAAAAGGAGAGAAGCAGATAAATAAATTAATTTTTCATTGCCATTTTACTGCTTCTGAAAAGTAACACCTTTTTTTGGATTCTCTTCAGACTGTTCTCATGGAAAATTAAAGTACTGACTGCCAAGCAAGGCTGTGGAGAATTTGATTCCATCCTCCAATTTAGATACATAACTTCCTGTATCAAAATCAATAGGCATTAGGCACTTAAACACTTCTGTAGAGCCCTTCGGCCAGAGTATAATAATCAGTTACACTGAGAAACAGATGATAAGTTTTAAACCCAATAGTTTTTCAGTCCATACACAAATAGACCTATCCCTTTACTGTTCTCATTTTCTTCTTTCTTGCATATTTTTGTGGCATGTAAATTGGTGCTGCATAGGGGAACTTCTGAAAAACTGACCACACAATATTCTTAGATTTAGCTTAAATTTTCCAAACAGTATAGTCTCTTAATTTTCATAACTAGCATATGGCTAACACTTCAAAATTAACATTTATGAAAGCTGGTAAAATAAATAAATAAATAAATAAATAAATAAATAAGTACCTAGTGAAGACGAAAGTAAAAATGTGGTAGGTTCAACTATAAAAAGAGATATGAGAATTTTCATTTCCTCTTTTCATGTAGGAATAGAGAACTGAAGAATGATTTAAAATATTCATTTGACCTTTGCAATGGTGGTTAAAGAAAAGGCCAAAAGCATTCTGATGAAGCTATAAAATGAAGGCATAATCTAAAAGCATAGGACTGGAAAGGATCTTAGGAGAGAGGTAAATCCCAGCACTTAATTTGGAATGTTCCTTCTTAAATAAGTATTCAGGCATTTTTATTTTTTTCTCAAAAATGTTTGTTTTCTAATCTACATTAAATAGCTGATAGTTTTTCATGACTGCTGAAGTCACCCAGACTATGTACAGGTAAATTAAATAAGCACACTACAGTTACATAAAATGTATTACTTTTTTCAAAAGAAAGTAGAATCTGAAGAAAACAACAAATACGTGTTTTAAACTCAGATTATACTAGTGAAATACAAGTGAAGAGAAAAATGATAGTTTCATTCCAGAGACTTTTCCAGGTAGTTAAAACAAAACAAAACAAAAACAAACAAACAAACAAAAAGGCATATATAAATTCTTGTAAGAGAAAAGAAACTAAAGAAACTTGGTGAGACATAATAGAAAAATATCAGGAAATCTCACATGCACACTAGCACCTACTTATTCATTCTAGGACTACAAAACTTCTGGGGAACTGAAGCATACATCCTGTGTGGTCTCATATTGTGTTATTTACTGCAGGGAATGTTCCTGCCTGCAGCCTACATGTCACCAGCTAAACGTGTGCAGAGCACGAAGTCTCAAAGTCCTTCAAGTTTGTACTGAGGTTACAGAGTTATGATACAATCATTAAGACAGTAAAGGACAGAAAAAGCACAAGGAAGGGGCTCTGTAGCCTGCCTTTTGCTCCCACTAGACATAATGGTAGGAATATACACCTGCTAAATAGACTGTCAAAAAATCCACCGCTTTCTCTGTGGAATCATGATAAAATCCACACTGTGCATATTTGGACTGTATAGAAAATCATTGGTCCCACCAATTTCAGCATGCTACTAAGGAGTTGAAAGTACAGAATGCCTTGAGCAAATTTTCATCTCCCTTCATGTATTCTCTCATTTTTTTTTTAATATTCTCCCATTTGGGATGTCAACGAGATAGTTCCTGTCAGTCCCATGAGGATCAGGTTTTAACTCAGATCCCTGGAGGTTGATTGAGACACATTATTTATTGTTATAAAATTATATTAAAAAAAAAAAAAAAAAAACAACAAGAAATTTTATTATAAAATTTCTCTCATCATCTACTATTCTAACTTACTCATAATTAAAAGAATTAGGATCTTCAGCACTGGAGTCAACGCAAAATAATAGAGACCACAGAACTAAACAATACCTGATCTCTGTAAAAGCACTTTCCCATTAATGTCATTTTCATTTTTTTCCAGTCTGTCTTGAAAGTTCAGGTCTTTCCAGGTAAGGAAAAGATTTCAACACAAACTGTACAAGAAACTAAATGGAGCCTTTTCAGACAAGAACACTGTAGATGCTTTTTGATCCCCGGCTGGTTGCAGCTGTCATTTGAAAACCTCACATTCTTCATCCATTAGTTAACTATCTGAAATCATTCTCTTTTCCTGGGCAAAGATGACTTCCGTGTAAAAACAAACAAATAAATAAATAAATATTAAAAAAAAGTATTCAGATTATTTACTAACTACAAGGGATCTTCTCAAGGATCTCAAAGGGATTTTCTTGTTCATAGTGAGTGAAATTAAACTCTTAAATATATTCAACACTTTTTAAAAGTCAACTTTATTTTTAATATGTTTAATTTGAAGTGGCTCCTTGTTTCTCTTCAGATTCCTGAATTATAGGATCTATTTATTGTTGCCAAACTTATTTTACAAAGTGTGTATTTTTATTTGTGTCTTTGTCTTCAACCAGCCTTTCAAAATTAACATAATTATATATTTTAAAAATATATATTGTCTTTAATACAGTTTTGATTTTTTAAATAAAAACAATGTTGATTTCTCCAGAAAATTTGTAATATATTGAATGGTACATATTCCATACATATGGAAAACCCCATGTAATTAGAGAACAATTCCATCTTTTCTGACCTTTACTGTTCAAGCTTGGAATAATTGAGGGGAAAGAGAAAAAATAAAGTAGCTACACAGTCACTACAAACTAAGCATACAGCTATTTTGCCCACCCAATGCATTTCAGTATAGAAATACCACGCAGTGGTTTCCAGCAAACTTACCCTTCCCAGCTTTGCTGGGAAATGGGACTTTTAATCCTTATTTATTAATTTATTAATTATTAGGTAATTCATGTACCTAAAACTCTACCTAAAAAATCTGCCTGACAAACAGACTGATAAAATTTTACTGTGATTAAATAAATATATTAAAAATTAATACTGGCATTTAGTTAGAAACTGCAAAAGAATTTTCACAGTGTGTATTTTCTTCTAAAAATGAGAGTATATTGCCACAGCAAATTGAAGATTCTCCTGAAGGAGAATTTACAGACTGAGACTTTCCTTCTTTTCTGAGGTTAGAAAAAATACTGCTATGTGAACCAATTACTTGTCTGTGATGTTAACCCCCTTCACAAATACTTTTGCCAAGTCTTCAATTCCAGCCACAGTGCCCTCATTTTTCAAATTCCCAGGCTCAGTTATTTATTCAGGACAGCTCATTTCAACAACTGAATGATTGGTAAAGTCAGGCTACATTTAGCCGCTAGCATTCCTTGGATGTCTGACCTGTAGAAGTGCACAAAACGCATTAGAAAACATACAAGCCCTTAGTGGGACTCTGAAAGCTAGTCGCTGTGACAGGCTTTCACTCAGTGTCAATTCAGGGGTCCTGTAAAATCTAGAAAGACATTTACTCCCTTTCTTTTTTTTTCTCTTTTTTTCTTTCTTTTTTTTTTTTTTTTTTTTTTTTTTTTTTCATGAAATGAGCTCTAATACAGCACAATAACTTTTGAAACACCAAAACATTTCCATAAATCTATTAAAACCATTCAGTGAAATCTCAAACCAAACTTGGATTTTCCAGATGCCTTCATATCTGCTAGTTTGTAGACTCATTTCCTCACCTTTAGAGAATCATAAAATGGTATCCTGAGTCAGAAGGGACCTGTGAAGGCCACCAGTGCCAGGACCACTGCCCTGGGGAGCCTGTTACAGGGCCTGACTCTTTGGTGAAGAACCTTTTCCTAATCTGAAATGTAGGTTTAGAAATTGCTGCTGGAAGAATACACCTGAATACACCAGAGAGGTGTAGACAGATGCCACAGTTAATCTCCCATTACAACTATGAGTCTTTTTGTCAGGTGCCTCTCACTGTGTTTTTTTCACTGATTCTTATATTAAATATGCCCTTCACTTTTCATTTCTTCTATAAACCAGCATTACCCTTTCATGCAACACTCTGAATATATGCTTTTAAAGAAGATTTATCACAGTGAGGTTACTGTGGTATTTCCAGTATAAACTAAGAAATCTTCCAAATGTTCCAAGTGCCAACATTTTCAGAGTAGCAGAAAAACTGTATTTGTTATGTGATAAAAAAGCTCTTCTTCACACACACACACACACACACACACACAAACAGAAGAGCATGGAGGTACACTGGGAGGACAGTTAAACACAATAATCCAGTTCGAAAAGGGATTCTTTGCCTAGCCCAACACAGAGCCATCCCAGAAGAGCCACCAGGCTGAAGGTGACACCCAGCATCGTTAGTCAGTGTGAGAGGCTCCTTGCAGCACCTCACAAGCTGATGGCTATGATCATGGCTCCAGCTATGGAGAGTCATGGCAGTGGGGTGTGCTGGGAAACATGGGGTCAGCTACTGGTATAATATCTTCATCCTGTTACGCCAGGGAGAGTTTGAGGCTATTGGTGCTACCTATGTTTGCCTGTATGTTTCTGTCTGTGTTGATCTCAGAGGCTGTGAGCATTTGTGTGTTGTATGCTTATGTGTGTTGTGCATACTCTTGAGTATCCCTCCTGGGGATAGCACTCATGCTGCTACCATGCCAGACCTGAAGATCACAGAATCACAGAATTGTAGGGGTTGGAAGGGACCTCTAGAGATCAATGAGACCAACCCCCCTGCCAAAGCAGGTTCCCTAAACCAGACCGCACAGGTAGGTGTCCAGGCGAGACTTGAATATGTCCAGAGAAGGAGACTCCACCACCTCCCTGGGCAGCCTGTTCCAGTGCTCCGTCACCCTCACCGTACAGAAGTTCTTATGCGCATTCGTGCGGAACTTCCCATGCTGCAGCTTATGTCCGTTTCCCCTTGTCCTGTCTCCACTCACCACTGAAAAGAGACTGGCCTCACCACTATGGCCCCCACACCTCAGGTATTTATAAACTTGGATTAGATCCCCTCTCAGTCTTCTTTTCTCAAGGCTGAACAGACCCAGGTTACTCAGCCTTTCTTCATAGGAGAGATGCTCCAGGCCATTCACCATCTTCGTGGCCCTCCACTGGACTCTTTCCAAGAGATCCCTGTCTTTTTTGTACTGGGGAGCCCAGAACTGGACGCAGTACTCCAGATGAGGCCTTACCAGGGCAGAGTAGAGGGGGAGGATCACCTCCCTTGACCTGCTGGCCAAGCTCTTTTTAATGCACCCCAGGATGCCATTGGCCCTCTTGGCCACAAGGGCACACTGCTGGCTCATGGCCAACCTGTCGTCCACCAGGACACCCAGGTCCCTCTCTGCAGAGCTCCTCTCCAGCAGCTCATCCCCCAACCTGTACTGGTGCATGCAATTACTCCTCCCCAGATGCAAGATTCTACACTTGCTTCTGTTAAACCTCATCTGGTGTTTTTCTGCCCAGCTCTCCAGCCTGTCCAGTTCTCGCTGAATGGCAGCACGGCCTTCAGGCGTGTCAGCCAATCCTCCCAACTTCGTATCATCAGCAAACTTGTTGAGGGTGGCCACTATCCCCTCATCAAGGTCATTGATGAAGATGTTGAACAAGACCGGACCCAGCACCGACCCCTGAGGAACACCGCTGGTTACAGGCCTCCAACCAGACTCTGCACCACCAACAACGACCCTCTGTGCTCTGCCAGTCAGTCAGTTCTCAACCCACCTCACTGTCCACTCGTCTATCCCTCACTTCCTCAGCTTTGTTATAAGGATGTCGTGGGAGATAGTATCAAATGCCTTTCTAAAAGCAAGGTAGATACAGAGGTATAGCTGTCTCACCTCCATCAGGCCCCTGGATACAGGAGGCTTACCAGCATCTAGTAAAGTGGGAAATTCAAGATATATCGAAGCATTATGTACTAGTACACTGCATGTAAATATTTCACAGAAACGGAGGTAAAAATAACTAAAACTTTTCTGTGTAAAGTTTGAAGGAAAACTTAAAAGTGAAGCCACTATATTGTTTGAGGACTAAAATCAGTAAAGGAAAAGAATAGGAATAGAAACCATTAATGCAATCAGCTTTCATGCTGATTATGTATTTTGTATCCATGATTAACTTACTAAGTGTGAATTACTTTTTGGGGGGGAGGGGTGGTACTACAGAAGAAACAAGAAAAAAGGAATCTGCTGAATCAGATCTTTGGCGGATGCTTTAGTCAGAGCAGTAGAGGAGTTTTCAGTAATTAATAGCCAGCTGCACATTTTGAAATAATGCCAGATAGGGTCCTACGTCATTAAGTATTATAGAAACAAGTTACTATTTATCAGGTAATGGTCCAGGAAAATAAAATCTTTGAAAAACAGAACAGTTTTCTTAAGACACAAAGGTATACCTAAGGGGTAAACTGATGGCTATTATTTTATTCCATTAAAAAATTAAGTATCTTGAATGCCATTTTTTTGTACAAAATGTTCACATACAGGAGAGAATCTATTAGTAATCTATATTTACATTTCAAAGGTGGTTCTTTTGGTAAAACTAGCACCACTTTAGGAATTAACATTCCTAATATTTCCTTTAAGATGTGATTTTTCAGTTATTTATATCTTTGCCTAAGATTAGCCATCCAGTCAGAAATTGTTCTTCCTGAGTGTTTGCCCAAAGGTAGTTCATTACTAATACAGCTCCCATGAAACAACAGAATGTTTAAATCCATTCACTTTCCCCACAGATGATCTCCATACGAACCCCGCACAATTTTGGAAGTACTTAGCTATAAATTTGAAGATTACTAGGAATGCAGAGCACATCTAACTGCAAAAGCTCATTTGTATCGGATAAAGTTTGTAATATTAAAGTACTGAAAATATCAGACAATTAAACTTTGGATACTTCAAATTACGTGTTGCGTGCTAGTAGATGTCTCTTCATACTCCAAACCCTCTTCTGGAAAATCAGTCTAGAGAAATTCTGTGAGTACTGATACAGCATATCATATAACCTTCGTGAAGCTCATGGGCACTACAATAAGAAGAGGCAAGGAAATCTCATGAATAGTCCATTTGGAATCTGTGGCGGGTTTGCAATAACTAAATTTAAGGAAAAAGTGAGGGCTGTTTACTGAACAATATATTGTGGTCAACTGCCAGTGCAGCTAAGGTCCTGTAGAAGCTGTAGTATGCCTTCATGCATTTAAAACATATATGAATGCCAATCTTAAAGTCCCCGTATGGCACAAGTTGCCAGAACTGAAATATTTCATAAAGTTTGGATCTTTGGAAACTTTTTAAAACACAATTACATTTGTTTTTATATAGTCTCATAGATAGACAACAGTGCTGCTTTTTGGTGCTGCTTTTTGCAACAAAAGTGAATTTTATGTGGTGCTAAATTTATTCAAACAGCTGCATGCAAAATTATGCCCTAGTACATTCTGTAATCTTTAATGGGAGGAAATGGGGATTCTATTAGAAACCCTCTTTACAACTACTTGATTTGCATGTGTACAAGAAGCTCACAAAATAAGGATGAACAGTTATATAGGAATTGTCTTCATAAGTGGGTTTAGAAGATTTTTGGCTTTATCACAGAATCGCAGAATGGTCAAGGATGTCATGAAACTTTGGAGGTCATCTTGTCCAGCCTCTGTGCTCAAGCAGGGATACCTAGAGCCAGCTGGCTTTTGAAGATCTTCAAGGAGACTCCATAACCACTCTGGACAAGAAATTTCAATGCTCCATCATCTGCACATCACAGAAGTTCTTCCTGATGTTCAGAGGGTGTTCCAGTTTGTGCCCATTGCCTCGTGTCCTGGCACTGGGCATCACCAAAGACACCATGGCTCCATACATTTTGCAACCTCCCTGCAGGTATTTATAGACTCTGGTGAGATTTTCTTAACCTTCAGCTTCAGCAGCTTCTCACAGAATAATTACTCCAGACCCTTCAGCATTTTAGCGTCCCTCCACTGGACTCTCCAGTATGTCTCTTTTGTTCTGAGAGCCCACAGCTGAACACGAGTTTGGCCTCATTACTGATGAGTAGAGAGGAAGGATCACCTTTCTTAATGTGCTGATGACACTTTGCCTTATGTAGTCAGGAATACATTTAGTGTTCTTAGCAGTCAGGGCACATGGCTGACTCATGTTCAACATGATGTCCATCAGGACTCCTGGGCCCTTCTCTGCAGAGCTGCTTTCCATCTGAGAGGTCCTCTATATGCACTGGTGCCTTTTTTTTTTTTTCCTCCAGTTTTTCTTCCCTGCACTTCCCCTTGTAGAGCTTCATGAGGTTCACATTAGCCCACCTCTCCAACCTGTCCATTTCCCTCCTGATGGCTTTACTGCCCTCTGGTCAGTCAGCCAATCCCCCCAGTTTTGTGTCATCCATGAGTTTACTGAGGGTGCTCTACCTCAACACTTAGATCATTAAAGAAGATATTAAACACGATCAGACTCAGTACAGATCCTTGGGGTTTTCACTCCTTACTTTGCGCTCTGTTCCTCATATAACAGAATGTAGCTACTTAATTAATTAATTGCCAAAGGATGTTGCACAGAGCTTCCAGAGGAGACTGGACAAATACTTAAGAAATTTTTGTGCTGAAAATAATTTGAGTAGCAAAGCACTTGCAGGAAATCTCATATAGCATTTTCCAGAATACCAGACTACAGATACCGTTGGTTGCAGCCATTCCATCCACACATACAGCAATTGAGAAATAATAAATAAATAAACACAAATAAAGTTATGTTTCAGGCCATGCCACCACCTTGCTTTGTATAAACTTCTTTCTGCCTTTGAATTTCCTCCTAACCACTGCCCTGTTCTTATATGAAACTCTTTGAATTAGGAATTACTTTCAAAGACTGTGAACAATACTTACATTGAAAAAAAGATTATTATTGATTGCAATCTTCACAGTCAACTGTAATAATAAAGAACATTAAATTGTTTCTTAAGAACAGCCACTACCCCTCCATAAAATTAGTATCAATAAAAGATTTTATATTTTTTGAACACTGATATTTTCATAGAAAATATAATAATGAATCAATTGTTTTTTATTAAAATAAAGTACTCTGGAAAAATTACATAAATAAAATGAGTAAGTAAGAAAAATAAAGCTTTTTCATGTAAGAAGTATTTTGAATAATGAGCTATTCATGTAAATATATAACTATATTTAAGATAATAAGTTCCTGATTTCTCTTTAAAATAGCATGTCATACATCTGCATCACAGTATTAAACACATTGGCAGTAAGAAACTTTGAACTGCAAATCAAAGCTACTGCTGGAAGGGTGTTGCATGTTAAATTTCATTTTCCTGCAAAACAACTAAATGAAGAAAGGAATGTATTATTTTTAAGCCAGTGGGGTGTAAGTGAGAGGGGAATGGCTGAGTTCCTGTACTTTAAACAAGATGTAAAATATTCATTACTCTTTTTATGTTAGAAGCTATCTTGTTCATCTTAGCTCCATCAGTGACATTCATAGAAAATCACTGTGTCTGCAGAGGAAATCTGGAGAATATTAAAATTTCAGATAAATCTACAATCTTCCTAAATGAACTGCCACAGAAGACATTTGGGTTGCCCACAACTTCTTGTGACTCTTTTCCAAATTTAGATCTAATGGGACTTGTGCAACAGAATTATACCAAGGAGGACTGGTGTGAAACATACCAAGCAAGATGCCAGTAAGATGGCAACAGTGAACAAAGTTGTGACTTTGAACACCTGCAAATTCATTCATCTCTAATATATACTCCTTTCTGTAAGCCACCTATAGTTTAGTGCTTTACATATGTTCATATCATGCTGCATGCTGCTGAAGTATGAAGCATTTTCTACTATTAAACAGTACCAGAATTAAGGCATTAGGTTGAGAAAACATTTTACTATTTCTTCCACAAGTTCTACACAATAGAAGTTGTTTTGATACAGTTTTACCTATTAGAGCTATGCAAGGATTGTTTTCAAAAATATACTTGTAAATACTTTTTTTTTTGTTGGTACATTTTTTTCTTCTGAGTAGGATTTTTAATAGCAAAATTAAGATATGTAAAATGTAGTGTAAAATAAACAGACACAGCTTTGGTGTTCTGATTACTGATGAAGAAACAGGATGATTAATGGACCACTGAAAAGTGAAACGTTCTTTTCCAACTACTGTCATACTGTTTTTTTTTAACCTTCCAATATTAGCACTTTGAATAGATCTTATGTTCCAAGCTATTGGTAGTACAATCAAATGGTGTGAAGAAACCATAGTAGGTGGAACTGTGAGCCTCTCAGGTGTGTGGAATACCCCACTAACTTTGAGGTTTATAACCTATCTTTCTCTCAGAATATGTGTTTTTTTTTGTGTGTCACAAGTCACATCAGATTTAGAATTGGGAAAGAACCACAACAGGCTGTAGGACGTCCATGATCTTTTTTTTTAAATGCTAACAACCTGAGATTGTATCTGTTGAAGAAAATCATGATGATGGAAAGTACTCCAAAGTGGAGAGAACTAACTTGAAGAAACCCGAGATTCATCTCTTAAATATAGTTAGAAATATTTGGTTGAACAAGAAATCTGTTTATGTTATATATTGACAAAGTGATTGGTATGAAGCCCTTACAATGCTTCAGACATTTTTCTGCTTTTCTGTAAATTGCAAGAAACCCATTATAATTATCGACATCACACTTCATAACCTATAGTCTTATATTTGATTATATCCCTCTAAACAGCATTCAGATCCATAAGCTACTTTGTGTATAACCCAAAACACATCCTAAATTAATAGACAGCTGTGCAGAAACCTGCGAACTGTCATCTACTCTTTCCCATCATAAAAAATCTGCATTTAAAGAGAAGTTAGGGTCAAACGCAATGCAAAAGCATAACTTTGTATGCAATCTTCTTAGACAATACTTAATGAAAACTCAAACAGTAGATTGGCATAAAACTCGGATTTATAATATAAATCTTCTCAAAGCATTCATTTATCTAGGTTGGGGCAATCTCAAGCACAGATACAGGTTGAGTGGAGAATGGCTTGAGGGCAGCCCCGAGGAGAAGGATTTGGGTATGCTGATTGACGAATGACTCAGCATGAGCTGGCAATGTATGCTTATAGCCCAGGAGTCCAACTGTATCCTGGGCTGCATCAAGAGAAGAGTGATCAGCAAGTTGAGGGAGGTGGTTCTGCCCTTTTACTCTGCTCTCGTGAGACCCCACCTGGAGTACTGCGCTCATTTCTGGGGTTCCCTACACAAGAAGGATATCGAGCTGTCCCCTATGGGGACAGGCTGAGAGCCGGAGCTCTTCAGCCTGTAGAAGCGAAGGCTCCAAGGAGACCTTACAGCAGCCTTTCAGTATCTGAAGGAGGCCTACAGGAAAGCTGGGAAGGGACTTTTTAAAAGGACATGTAGTGACAGGATGAGGGAAGGTAGCATTAAAATGGAAGAGGACAGATTTACACTAGATATTAGGAAGAAATCTCTACTGTGAGGGTAGTGAAGCACTGGAAGAGGAACTCTCCCTAGAGTTGTTCAAGGACAGGCTGGATGGGGCTTTGAGCTATCTGGTCTAGTGGGAGGTGCTGTTGCCTATAGCAGGGATGTTGGAACTAGACGATCTTAAAGGCCCCTTCCAATTCAAACCTTTCTACAATTCTATACTTCTGTGATGAATATTATATTGTCAAGAAAAAATAGGATATGAAAATAGAGGCCAGTATTACACACCTAATTTTTTTTTTTTAAAATAAAATGTAGTATTCAAGTCTCATGCACAGAACAGGCTCCACAAATGGAAGCTCTCATAATCACAGAATAACAGAATCGTAGGGATTGGAAGGAACCTCCAGAGATCATTGAGACCAACCCCCTGCCAAAGCAGGATCCCGACACCAGGTCGCACAGGTAGGCATCCAGGCAGGTCTTGAATGTCTCCAGAGAAGGAGACTCCACCACTTCCTTGGGCAGGCTGTTCCAGTGCTCCGTCACCTCACTGTAAAGAAGTTCTTGCGCACATTTGTGCAGAACTTCCTATGCTGCAGGTTCTGGCCGTTTCCCAATAATAGATTTATATAAGATTTATGTCTCCTTAAAAGTCAGACTTATTGTTTTTCTCTATCTTTTCTGGTGGAAATATGCATTAATATCTTCTTAGATATTTTGTGTACTCTCCATATTCAGAATTCATTCTAGTGGGACTCTCATTTCAAAACTAATGTAATATTGGATAATTTATTAAAAAATTGTGAATCTACATGCATGTGTCTACTCAGTTCCCTACAGTATAAATATAAGTGCTTCTTTCGTAAGTGAATCACAGCATTTGCATGGATGAAATGCTTAGTTACAGTCACTTCATCTGTCTATTTATTGGATTTGTTAGAGACTGGGATGCTACTGAAACCACCCAGATATTTTCTAATTTTATGTAAAATCCAGTGTCAATATGCAGAGTTTATAACATAGCCAGTCTCTTTGTGTAAGTAACAACAAAACAAATTTGATTATGTTGTCAACTTCTCTGTTTAAAATATCGCCTACAAAATGGAAAACAGCAGCTCAGTGTCATTCAGGTCAGTGAATGAAAGGCAGGAAGCATGCTGTGGCTCTGATGAGTGTGAGCCTCAGTTCTTTCAAGAAACAAACACTTGGCTGTGTTGGACATGGATCTGTTTCTAAGCAGAAAGAGGAATAGTATTCAGTGTACTGTTTAACACAGTAAAATAAATTGGTTAACACACCATATTTTTTCATTATTCCTTGAAGCAGAAATGCTTATCCTTGGGAATTTGTTTCGATGTTGAAAAGCCTGCAAAATAATCACTTTACTAATTTTCTTAGGATAACTAAAACAAAATAATTCTGGAATACAAATCTAGCCACACATAATTTTCAAATTTGCAACCCTAGGTTGGGCACAAGCACATTAATAATTGGCTTGACTTTCACATACATTTAGCTAGCTGAGCTTTTGTTGACTTCTGTCCATATTTTCTAAACTTAGAAATTGATTATTACACTGGTTCAAAAAATTTCTTGTGTCAGCAAGAGACGATTTTTTGGAGTTTACTAAACAACAACAGCAACAACAACAACAATGCTGGGTCTATTTGATTAAGAAACAGTAGGGTCACATTTTGTGGGACTGCTGAAAGTGGGTGTCTGAACTATTTTAAATTTCCATTTCTTAACCAGTATATTACATTTAAATACATTGATTCCATTAGCTTGGGTTTCAGGTAACAGAAATTTCAATATGAGGAAAAAAACAAGAGAACTCCACCACACATCTGAGTAAGAAGAAGCTAACAATTTCAAAGCAACAATTTTTCTTAAATGGATATTAAGGAGCATGAAATATGGACTGAACACAAAGGCAGAAAATGTTAAACTGTTTGTATGTAAAATTCTGCTAAGTAATAGAGCTACATGCTCTTCTTTAAATTATGATGTACAGTGTGCTAGGCAAACACGGTAAAATTGAACTCACTCTTTCAGATTTCCCTTGACCTGTTTCAGTATGTTGCTGTGTCATTAGCAGTGTCAGCCTTTGGAAAGGCATGACCATGTATAACCATTTGGAAATGACTTGCCCTTTCAGTGGCAAGACACATTTATTTCAGCTTGAAGAGAAAAAATTAAATACCACAGATCTGAGAATTGACCTGAGCCCTATAAGTAATCACTAAGGAACTAAAAAGGGGAAATAAAGGTGAAATGTTAACTCTAGATGATATTGAATCATTTTATAATTATAAAACAAAAGTCATTCAAAAAAATCTCTGCGTGAAGTAGAACAAATCTCAACTGAAGAACGAAGACTTAGAAAAAAACACTGAACTGAATACTTGGTAATTTTCAAAGACTCTTAAGTAGGACATTTAAGAACTCTGATATTGGTTTTCATTGCTGTCATTTGAAATTAAAGAGCCATTTAAATTGGCAAAAAAATTTTGTATCAAATTTAAAAAAGGATCAGGTATTCAGTGCATTTTGCTCCTGCAGTTATAGCAATCTTACGTAATTTCTCTCAGCAGAAGTCTAGCTGAAACAGTGACCATTTGTATGGTGCTTCTGCAGAATGAATTTTAAACAGCAGCACAATTTTTGAATTTATCACATTTGCTACTAGTTGTCAGAATCTAGCAGGATTTTAAAGAACATTTGGACCATCCTAATCTTACTGTGTTAAATCAAGCTCTACCCTAAAACTACCCTGAGTTGATAGATTTCCACTGTCTTTCAACCCCTTCACTGTCTTTCAAGTCCTTTAAACTAAAACTGTTTAACATCCACTGAAAGCTGATCCATGTCTCCCTGAAAACAAAAGACCATTTTTAATTTTAATTATCCTTATATTTCTTGCAGCACTGTACCCTTTAATTTTTTTTACATTGATACATGAAATTTTTCTGCAGATAATATGACCAATGATGCTAAATTACTTGCCTATACTTTGTTTGTTCCTACCTCACTGTGACGAGAATGCAGGTCCTGTTTATCAGAATGTTAGTCAGGATAATCTGCACATGATTATCTTTGTAATAAGATGTGAATGTCAAGGTCAAGGGCCTAAATCATGACACAGTAGGAGTTAAGTCTCTTAACACTGAAGCAGGTGACTGACATGTTGCAAAGTTAAAAGGTATCAGTAAGACTAAGAAACAGGAGAAGAGCCACATGTGACATGGGTCCTTAACAGTGATACTAGCAACGTTAGTGAGAATAATAGCTGCTGACGTCTCAATGAAATTAGCTACAGCAGAGCTGGATTATGAGGCACAGAAATAGTACTAAAAGAACTCAGGACTGGCCTATTAGAAACTAACCTACTAATCACACACACAGCTGAGAAGCCCTACAGGGTACTAAAAGCTGCCTTCTTCTCACCAGTGATAATATAATTTGATACAAACCTACAGATATTTATAGTCACAGTTTAATGCAGAACTAGGGGATGTGAGAAAAGAATCGTTAAATAAGAATTCAGAAACTTGAGGATAAAAAAAAACATCAAGGATACAAAGCAATAGGTTTGCTAGCTTAATATTACTGTAAAACATTTTCTCAAGAATCTCTTGGCTCTTAAAAAATTAAAAATATAAACTCTTTATTAGTTTCCAGTAAATCATTATGTTTGCAATCTTTTATGTATTAGTATCACTGTTCAATAGTGCTTACAGCAATAACAATAAGGAAAGGTTTAGCAGAGGTATCAATTTTCTCTTCTGAAGAAAAGAAATAAGTATTTCATAGGAAATAAGAGTAACTGACAATACCATTGTACTGTATTGAAAATAATAAATGTTGGAAATTAAATTAAATTCAGATGGACAACAAATGGACCAAACATTAATGAAAATACTAAAAAAGCATTACAAGAGCACTACTTAAACATGACATAAATTATCTGCTTGGAAAGTTATAAGGAAACTGTTGAACAAACATGTTTTAAAATGTCAGTTTAACCTTTGTCTGTACTGAGGAAAAGAGAAAGCATTTTAAGATCTTGCCAAATAGACTAGGTAATCAAAATAGAAACTATTTATACAATTGAAGAACTCCAGTATTCTTGTCACTGTATTTGAGATATTACTACCTCTCCTGACAGAACACACACAAAGGAACTAAAGTGATATAAAATTTCACCCAAATAAGCTATGAATAATGTAAGAGAAAATTAGGTTGTCAGTGGAAGATATTCAAGTTTGTAGCATCTATTTAACATGTTAGCAAAGAAAGCCTACTGTATTTCTTTCAATTACCCAGTTTCTTAGAAAACATTAGAAAGCAGAAAGTTCTGATTTTTTTTTTTTTTTTTTTTTTTTTTTTTTTTTTTTTGCATAGACTTTCACTAATAACAGAGACATTCTTAACAGAAATAATACTTTTATTAGATCTATGATGGACACAGATATTCAGAAATTTGCATACTATTCTATTTGCACTATGTGAAGCATTTAATAGACTATTATATTCAGATTATTTTATAGAGATATTTCTTGACAGAAATGGTTGAAAATACTTGAAGTACATACCAGAGTTAAACTGAAAGCTACTGAAATTATAATCAACTTTGGAATATGATTTTGTTTGATTGTGTCCCAGTTTTTTGGGTTTTTTTTGTTTAATCCATATAAGATATAAGGCCCATGTATTAAAAACTATTACAATGTGGCATGGAAATGGGAAGTTTGCAAATACTACTACTGAAGTAACTAGATTTTAATTCAGCTATTTCATTTTAAAAACTAAGAATTAATTTGGATTATTCATAAATTATTTTTAATCCATTTTTCTCACCAAGATGAAAAACCTTTTGAGATAAGAAGCTGCTGCTTATTAAGCATGATTTATTAAACAGCTTGCTTTTGAGACAATAGGGTCTATATTTAATTCCTTCCGCAGTTTGCACATTGACCTATTCACCTCGATATAGAACAATACGGGAGTATTATACATAACATTTAACAACGCAGAGAAAAGAACAGAAAGATGGCCACATTTGATTAGTCTATAACCTAGCATTTTGGGCACACTAAAGGACTATGGAATGAAGACAATAAGAATCCCGTAAGAGTCCTAGTTCTGGTTGGAAAGGATGCCCTCAAAATTTAAAATTCTTGTTTGAAGCTGATAGACTGCTCCAGAAGAGAATTATTTCCTCCTATGCATCATCTTTTTAGAAGCTGAGACTAACCATGCAGTGTAAGCCCTATTTGCTATGTGTGTTGACTGAAGCCACATTTACAAAGAACGTATGATTTAATAAAATTCCTTTTGACAGCTTGAAACAGAATCTCCCTATTGGTACTGATACCACTTTCAAAGGTTAAATGACTTTCTGAACCACCTTCACAAATCTGCGTTTAGATTAATTACCAATTTTGTTTGTGCTTATATCAATCTCAGTTTTCTCATTTTAGTCATTATTAAATAAAGTGACTAACACACCAACTTAATTGCAGACATGTATTAATAAATTATTTTAAAGGACAATATTAATAATGAAAATAAAAAGCAAACTTATGTAGGTATCAAAAGATAATTTAAACTAAATTTACATTTACACATTTTAGATAGTGTTTAGATTAGGAATAGAATACAGAAAGTACCTGAAATATATCAGTGGTGTCATTAAAGTAGTTATACTAGATGCTCACTGCTCCCAAAGTTTATTCCACAGAACTGAAAGATGTTACTGTTTTTACAAGTGTAGCAGAACTCACAAAATTTAGAGTTGTCTTTCAGAAGGAAATCCAAATGTGACTGAAAGTTTTAGAGTGACAAAAAATGTTAAATGAATTTATTATCCAGAAAGATGTTTAACATCAGGAGCAACCTTCTGGGTGATGCGATCTACTCTCTTGGTGTCACAAGATCCACATCACACCACCCTTCTCACAACTATTTTTAGCATGCAGCAATCAATTACTTTCATACTTTCCTCCAATATGCCATTGGAAGGCTGTTCCAGAGCCTCACTTGTTTGACTATTTAGGAATACTCTGATTTCCAGCCTAAAGGTCCCAGTGGCCAATTAAAATACATTGATCTGTTGTGTTGTGCCAACACAGCTCTAGCACAGAAATATTAGAAAATCTGATATAGCATCTTCCTGCAGATTGTTGACTTAACATGCTCTTGAAACTCTGCAATGATAAAGGGTTGACAAGGATTGATATTCATCTCATCATTTTTTAATCAAGAATAACATTTATCTATCTATCTATTTATTCATTTATTAAAAGAATCCAGTTGTGGTTTGCAGTTCATCATCTCCCATCACTTCACATACAAGTCTAGAATACAGTTCCCTGTCCTTTGACATTTAATATCATAGCACATAAGGAATTCTGTTATTCTACAACTGAAAACCCTTGCACAGAAAGAAATACTTTGTGGAACACATTGCAATCTCTGTAAGATTAGTTTCACTGGATTCCTTGTCTTGACTTCTTAGGTATACAAAATGAATTTAACAAAACCAAATATTTTTGCCCTGAAAATGAAATTACATCAATTCACACAAAGATCTTTGAGTTCTGTTTCATAAAAGTCTCAGTGTACTTCTCATTTATGATCTTACAAGACACTCAGAACAGTAGATAAAATATCTTCCTTATTCTTCTGGGCAATTATATTTGATCTTCCTTTAAGGTATCTCCTAAAATACATTAATATTAACAAAACATCAAAGTTCCTTTTGATAACAAAAACACCTCTTGCAGCCTGTAGCGGTCACTATTAATAACTTAAATCCCATTCCAACTTCATTGATGTCCTCAGCTTATGTTCATGACCAGAACACCCAGGACAGAGAAGTTCCTTCCATAGGGAGAACACAAAGTGCAGGCATGTCCTTACTAAAACTGCTTTGTTTTGTTTTGCTCTTTGAGGGGGGGTAAGTTAGATCTATGTAAATATAAGTATGTAAATGCAAGTAAATGCAAGTCCCAAAGTCCTTCTCCCTGACCAGCATTCTGCTTCTGTTCCCTCAGCTGATATCCAGTGAAATATGTGTGAATATATAGACAGCAAGTTGTGTCTTGGGAAGCACATTGCTGCAAGTATCCTTAGGTAGTATTTCTGAAATATAAAAATTTTTATCCAGAGTACTGCATAAGAAGTTTAATAGTGAGAATGGATGGAAGATGGGAGAGGGCAGTGGTGAGTGGAGGACTGAAGATTTGAATGAAGGATGGAAAGCGGAAAAAAGAGAATCTTGAAGTTATCCTTTATCATTGTTTTCCTTAGCTTTTTGTTTGTTTGTTTGTTTCCAGATTCAACCACATGCCTAGTCAAACCCTTTATAAACAGAGCTCTAACACTTAATCCTAAAATTAGAAGTATTTTGGTGCATTGTCATGTATTCAGAAAGTGGATTCATTTTGCCTCTCAGAAAAAAATAGGAAAAAAAAAACCAACGTTTTTTGGTTCTGTATAATGAACACAAGGCCCTCAGTATCTGATCTTTTTGTATAGGATTGTTCATAAATGTATTATGCAAAACTCTTAAAACTTTGATTTATTTTCACTTTGCAGAGGATAAGCAATGCTTTGAATCATCATCTCTAAAATCCTTCTTCTACTTCATGGAACAAGCGAGCGTGCCTCTTGCTTGTACAATCCCTACCTTATTATGACTTAATCTCTGATTCTTACTTGGCTGCCATAAATAGCCATATATTACCTCAGCTGCAGACTAGCATGCATACGTTTTTGTGACTGTGGTATTCCCAGTGGCAGTTGCTTCACCACAAGCCACATCTACTTGCAAAATGCAATCCTACAGAAAGAAATATGAGCAGACTGTGAGAACTGCGTAGCATCCAGAGATCCTATTCTTGCTGAAGACACTGTGTATAATACAGCTCACCAATATATTCTGCAATAATCATGGCAGTTAAAATCTGAAAATGTTTATTACATAGATAACCAAGGTAGCACCTCATCCAAAGTTTTAATTATTATTATTGGGTAGCACCTAATCCAGAATTATCCAGCTTTTATCCAAAAATACCTTCCAAGTAAATAATAAAGGTCATATGCTCAAACTAATCCCCATTAAAATCTGCCTAATTTTGGAGAAGTTAATTTCAGTATTTGTGGGCTGCATATTTCAAATAGTGTTGGATTAGAAAGAGTAGAAAAGATGAGCAGTCAGGTGGTTCCTAGGGTTATTATACTTTAATCGGACAGGTCATTTTGCTACTAGGAGGGAATGACCATTTTATACTTCAGTTAATCAAAGATCTTGAAAACTCTCTGGAGAAATCTGCAGAGTTACTGCTGTACTTTTACCCTCAAGAGCATTCCAGAGCTGCTTCAAACCAAAATCCCAAACAGGAATAGGGAATGAAGGGATATTTGTTAGTAACCTGCACCAAAGCTCACTTCAAGATTTCTAAGTTAAAGTACAGGCAAAAGAATTACTCACTCACAAGATTAAGAAACAACCAGCAAGACAACTGGATGGGCTAGAAGGAAATGAGAAAAACATAATGGATATAGTCCTGGATCTCTATCAACATGTATATGAAAATATGCATTCCATAGGAGACTATCCTTTCATTTAAGAAATGTATCTTCCCATTGTTTCCCAGCTGTAAAATTCACCATAACTCAATAATTTAAGTACAAGGTGATGAATGACAGAATCTCAAAATGATCAATGTTGGAAGGGAGCACTGGAAGTCATCTACTCCAACTGTGTTGCTCAAGAAGGGACTCAAAATAGGCCGCAAAGATTGGGAAATGACTGTTTTAGATTCACCACATCTATTTGGCTTATGACCTGCTTGGAAAATAGCTATCACCATTTATGTTGTATATTACCGCAGCTTCTCTGTTTCTAGTAGAAAGAAGTAGAAGGTAAGACACCATAGAAATACCATGGATGGTAGATGAAAAGAAGTGTCACACAGCATTACATACACAGGTCACTCTGTAACACTTACTATTTATTTCCATGGAAAATGCAACAGCAGCATTTTTCTACATCCTACATATGTATAGTTTAGTTTTGTTGAGCCAGGACTTCCATTGACTTCTGAATAGATCAGACTGTGACAGGATACATTGTACTCTGTTTAAAGTTAGGAGAGAAGGTATGAATGACATGCCTCATTGCTTTTCCAGTAACACCACTTAGCCAGTTAAAGATGAATTAATTATATAAGTAATATTAGAAGACAATGTTCTTAAATGATCTGTCTAACATGTATAAACAGGTTAGATTTAGATACGTTAAGGTAATTTTCAGTACGCCAGTAATTGGTCGGTATCATAATTACATGAGCAGATATTTGCAATTAGATTTTCCCTTCAAAATTACACAGCAGTCAGACAGGTGGTTAACCTAGTTCTGTTAACATCTCAAATAGCTGGCTAGAAACTAAATGAAAATATAACCACCACTAATCATGTGTTTACTAAAATCTATCCAGTTCAGTAAAGTCGTTAGTTGCCTATGGAGAACAGAGCTGGGTGCACAGACAAGTGAAACCAATTTTTGAAATAAATCTTCCCTAGTGTTCAAAAATAAATAACCTAAAAAGGTTTTGTCCACCTCTGAACCAGCAAGGCTTATTACAGGTATGCTGTAATTGTTTTCAGATTGATTGAAATTAACTTATGAAAACTTCAAAACTTTCAGGATATACTGAAATCGCTAGAAAATAAATTACTCTTAAAATAGCAGATGGTGGAAGAACTTATTCTCTATTATCTATCCCAGTAAATTAATAAAGAAAATAAACCCCATAATTACACAGAACAAGACACATAGGAGGAAAGTAATATAAAATTTGCAATTCTAGGACACAACATGAAATATTTTTTCTCTTCAGATGAGTTAAAGATCATTCCATTATTCACAAGGCATAGCAGTGTTGTTAGAATTTCACCAAGTAACTGCTGCACCAAGGTCAACAACTTTTGAAGGACAAACAAATTTAGTAGACTTCCATCCATACAATAAGCATAGTAACTTCTAATTCTTAGTGCCTGACAGTGTTAAAAGTGTGTCTGTATTTCATATCAAGTGAACATCACTTGTTGATGGCTGAAATTAAGAATTTCATAAGCATTATACAAGAGTAATAGAATCAGGAGCCACATTGCATTGCAGATTGAAAGAGTTACACTAATGTTTTCTCAAAACAATAAGAATTATTTGTTTTCCTGGAGGGGATAAGCTGTCATTTGTCATATCACAGTAACCCAATTAAAAGGAGAAGATATGAAATAATGTAATTTAAAGCAATTCCTTCATATAATTGAGAATAGGAAGCCATGCTTCCTTAGAAAAAAAACAGAAACTGAACCCCATATTTCTTGTAAAATTACTGGATGTTATCACTGAGTAAAAAAGTTCCGATATATAATGAACAAAGAGCTACCTTTTGAGAAATGAACTAAGCTAAATAAACTAGAAGAAACACAGTTCCCATTTAGCATTTAAATTTGAGACTTCAGTATACTCCGTATCTCTGTAGTTTTCCAGTGTCTGAATATTCAGAATATTCAGAATATTATTTTAATCAGTTCTCAAAAGAAACAGGATTACTGCATAAATAAGGCAAAACACTTATTTTCATACCTTTTTTCCATATTCAAATTTTGAAGTAATAAAATAGTAATAAATTCCCATTGTAGTACAGGAATATCAACTGCCATTTTTAAAGCTAGCAGAGAAGTACCAGGCCTTTCTTCTGTTAATATTTTCATGTGCATTATTATGGAAATGGATTGGATACTTAAAAATAGTTTCCAGTTTCCTAAGCAAAACTGCTCATTCTTTTTTCAGTTGTTGTGCTTGATTATGTCTACTCCTTTTAAAATCTGTATTTTGTATATTCCATTTTGCTAACCCTGTGGACCGAGTCACCCAGGGAAAATTATTCTATTTATTAACAGTTACTGACCAATAACTTTTACTGGAAATATCCTCATCTCTTTTATGGCTCACATTAAAAAAAAATAATAATAAAGTTATCTGCTATTACCAGGAATTAATGCAGTCATATAAAAGAAATGAGGGATTGCGTATTCAGGTCAGGTTTCAGAAGAAAGTATTGAAGTCTTCACAATCTTACTATTAAAATGCCTGTTAGCATTGTGTAGATGTGAAACCCATCAATTCATATTTTAACAAGTTCAAAGTATAATGGGCTGGAAAATATATTTGATGACCAGTCTTCTTCAGTTGTGTAATAATCAACTTGTAACAATTTTTTGTGCTTATTCTGTTCCCTCTCTTTGCTCTCCTCCTAGTCACCACGGACTGCCTGAAAAGATCAACTGAAACAGTAATCTTTGGTTGTCTCCAATGTCAAATACATAGCTATCGCATGAACTTGCTAACTAACCAGAAAATTTAAAAATGTGATTTGTTTTCTGAATAGGAGTTAAATTCCCATTCTAAAGTACTTCTGTGAAAGAAAAATCCTATCCACTTAACACAGATCAGAGAGTTTAGAAACAACATAAGTACCCACAAATCTTAATCACTACTTAAGTGAAACAAAAATAATACAAATATTATAACACAACCAACAAGGTTATTGTAATAATAAATAATTTTTTCTTCATTATTACCATTTTCTAAGAGATGCGAGGTAATTTTGGCTGAGTCAAAGTATTAATTTTTCTCAAAGTAGAAGAGAAGTTGGCTCTTTGTAAGCAGATAAGAGTAAAATCAGCATAAACATCCAACAGGATATGTTATGAGTAAAATAAGCTTATTTTATGCTGTTGCAACTTATTCATAGTTGCCGGATTTTCTGAAAGTTCATAAAGATCCTTCAAGAATTTAACTTGACCTAATAAGCCTGAATATGACTGGTTAAAAGTGGATGTGGCCTACAGCCAAATGTCTGTTAACTATCCAATAATTCAGGTACATAAAGTGAAGCATGGTTAGTATTTTGAGGGTAGTTCCCAATGTGCCCATTACACTGCTGATAGTTTTTTCACACATATGCAATTTGGGATGGTGCTATAATAAATGACACTACCACTTCTTAGGGCACATACACACATGTATATATGTATATGTTTACAGTATCTATATCTATAGCTACAGCTATAGATAGATAAAAATATACAAACCAGAACAAAATAGCATCTATTGTGCTGTATCTAATCTTCTCGATTCATAGTGTTTCAATTTCTTTTCTGTCCAAATTAACAAAATACAACAGGTAGTTCATCCAGAGGACAAGCATATGAAGTAATTTATCATATGCTGAATTCAGAAGAGCAAAAGGCAAGTCCTGACAGAGTCCCCAGTGGGCTTCACTTGCATGGGGAAGTCATTCCACTTTACAAACTGGAAATACTGCATTTCAAAGGTAGAAACATTTGGTTTGAATCATACGCAGTATTAAGAAGGTGAATACGCTGGTCATCCAACAATATATGTTAAATTATTCTAGAACAGATCATTATTCTAGAACAGAACCACAGCAGGTCTATTAAACAGATCCACCAAGGACACCCGAAGTGAATCATGACACAGTCAGCACTAGGTTATGCAGTTACATTATATTCTTATTGTAGTTATATCATTTTTTCTGCACATGAATTTTACTTGCAAAAGTGCCATGACTATTGAGTGGAAGACTACAGAGCACATCACTGACGAGAGATGAAATTTACATAGACATACACAGATACATATCTAGGCTACCCATCAGGAATGCTGTCAGGCTTCAGTGACTAGTTATACCTGGGAGCTTTTTTCTTTTCTCTTTTTTTTTTTTTTTTTTTTTTTTTCTTGCGTGGAAGCCTTACAAAAAAAAATCAACACATAGATAATATGAATAATAACAACATAAATATTTGCCCTAATTGCAAATGGTAGAAATATTTTCATCTTTTCACTGATAATCAGCATGCTGAATATTGGTTAGGTGCTGCTAGGCACCTAGGTTTTAGAAATATAAAGGAAAAGGCAATACACGCCTTAAAATTGAACTCTTTCTTTCATTCAGTATATAAACCTTACTACACTCATTCTGACTGGAGCAATAAACTTCAACACTGCCTGAGGCAAAGCAACACCTGTTACTGAGCACAAGAAAACAGGGAATAAGGTGACCTTTCATACTTCGCAGTACTGTGAAAACCTACTGGTCTCAGAGGATGAAACAAACTTGTTTCATCTTAAGAAGATTTATTCTTTAAGAAATTATGATTTTTCTCCCCAAAATTTATACTCAAATGTAGAATTCCAAATGAAGAATTGTGACATTCCCCTAAAAGGTTTATATTAATGCCACGAGCCTAAAATACAGAAAGCATTTGAATACTGCATGGAAAAGCAGTTCAGGAAGAATCTCTTTTTTCCACTATAAACAAAATTTTATAGAACAAACATATGAATAAATATCAGCATGAAACATTTCATCCCGGTTTGGGTTAGAAGAGTTGTGCCATGAGAAGAGTTAAGACCTTTGATATAGAATTAGACAAACTCAGTTCTTTCTTGAGGTGACTCAGTATGTCTTAAGAACTCATAAAAAGTTTACTTCATGGATTAGCAGTTATTTTCATTTTCTATCTTTTTTTTTTTTTTCTTCACAATTACAGATTGTTCTGTTCTCACAAAATGCAAGAACCTGCACAACAGTGAGAAGTAGAACCGCTTTTGGTTAGCCAAAATCCACGTGTGTCTCCAGCAAGTTTGTAAACAAACAACTCAGCATCATTAATTTAGAATATTGAGGACAAGAGAAGACAGACTCCTGTGAAGCAGTGATGACTGCATTAACTCAGGGGTTTACCAAATTGCTGTTCAAAAAGCTAGTCAACAAGCTAATTTGAAACAAAGGATATCACACAACCATGGACTCAGCTCATTTTCGCATTAGATGAAGCATATGGTGATCAAATCAAGAATATACAGTGTGATTAAAGCAGAACCAAGAAATATATTTTAAATTGAAGTAAATTTTATTCAATCTTCCTATGATGGAAAGAGGTTACGCAGTTTACTTTGAAAAGTTCACCTGCAGATTAATTTCAAATCTTATCAGTTTAAAGAAAGATGATCCCAAACATAAGTTTGCTATTTCTATTTTTCTTATGGTAAAATTTCTATGTGCAGTATTTGTTTACTCAATTAGGCAAGCAAAATTGAATACCATGTTTATCTTTATATGGTTTGGCATCAAAAAGACGGATAAAATGCAGTGGAGAGGAAAGTCAGCTCATACAACTCAGCAGTAGATGTTTCTAAAATTGTTTCCAGTGTGAATGGCAGTAAGATGCATGTTGTTAATACATAATTTATATTATATTGTATGCAGTATGGTAAGTAGTTGTAAAATCCTATTCTTCCTTCTACCAGTATCATAAATGTTTCTCACTGTTGCTAGGAGTTTCCTTATCCTCACCTGGGACATCCCTTGCCCAAGTTACTGTATCAGTTCATGTTTTGTACTTGCTTCTCTTTAATCCACACTACTTGAAACAGCTTCTGACAAAATACCTCTTTTCTGTCTTCTCCAATCTCATTTTTATACCATCTAAACTGCATTCAGACTATAGCTACCCTTATTTGTCTGACAGAGTTTTGATCCTAGTTTTACTGCCAGGGACCATATATATTTTATATCTGCTTTTGGCTAGGAGTCAGCTGTTTCCTATTACTAGCATTACCAGGACAGTTCACATACTGGAATTCTCAAAACATCTCCAAAAGCTTGTGTGTTCATATTTGTAACTCTGCTTTCGGGGCTTCACTTTCTGGTTATTCCTTCCCTAAACCAGCACAGAGGAACAAACACAAAAACACATCTATCACCTTGGCTGATATGACATGCAAATAAAGCCCTGGAGTTTTGGAAGTGAAAAATAAATTTCTGACAGTTTTATTTTTTATTTTACTCTTCCTCCTCCTTATTCCATATGAGACAAGGAGAACATGAAAGCCCTGTGCATGTCTCTGAGGTACAGAAAACACCTTAAAAAAGCAACATCTATGACGTACAGAAAATTAGTTGTCGTACTTCTGATATACTTAGTTCTGCATGCATATAAAGGTTACAAAATATTATCAAGTACATGGCACCATCAACAAAACATCTTTGATGTGTTGCATCAGCACTGGGGAAACATATTTAAAAGACAATCAACTAATATTTGTATTAAACAAACACAAAACTAATTGGGTCCCATGGAAGTTATCTTTATTATCATCCTTTAATTGGCACCTGAAAGTATCACAAGGTGAAGTTATACACATACACAGTTTTCTTTGTGACACTTCCAATTCACAATAGAAAAGGTTGGCATACCTGATAGGCAAAACATAGATTTGTGAAGGTTCATCATCAAACAAACAAAAAGCTATGACTGGCAACTTTAAAGTTCTGCTGTCCATAAATGCTCCTGACAGACCTACTGTAGCATGAATAAGCAAATTTGCCAGTTCTGAGTTTTGAGAGGAACAACAGTAGTCTGAAGACATTTTAATACTAAATTAAGGTCTAGCATTCAATAAGCACAAAAGTAGGCATGGTACTTTTTACATTCAGTTAGAATATTAACCACAGATCATCTAATTAACTCCATATACTTGTCACAGCAAACACTTCTGCTACAGTCTTGCTTAGACAAGGGGTTCATGCTCTGTGGCAGACAGCAAGGGGCTGGGAAGGAGCAGAGAAAACAGCTAACTACATTTTACAGGAGAAACGTAACAAACAGTTGGCTTGCTCAAAATCAGTTTCAAAAGGCTACAGACCTCATGTTGCTTGAAAATTATGTAGACAGGAGATGAGCCCGGGGGATTAAAATGTTCTTAAAATTATTTCTCTAAGTTATTAAAAACAGAAGTAGGTCAAATTCTTAGAAGACAGTGGAAATGGTGTTCCTGTTAGGTTTGGAGTGCAGTAACCTTTCTGAAACATCTTGCTAAATAAACTGCCAAAACCAAAAGATGAAAGATATTGAAGATCGCATTATTCATTTTCTGGGTGATAAGAAGTTGGCTACTTAAGGGCTTATATGTAAACCACAATGGTCTTAGGGAAAGGTACAGTAAAACATAATAAAAACAACACATACATCAAAAGGGCAGTGTGCCTACCAATTATTTAATAAAATCAGAATAATAAGAGAAAACAAGGAGCCAGAGCATCACACCCCCTTATCCTCCCCTCCCCCCATAATCTGACAGCCTACATGCCAGCTCCTGCCATTGGCTCAGCTCAGAGGAGCCAGTTCCTCTGACAAATGACACTCAGCTGACGCCAGTGCTGGTGCTGCCAGGCACCAGGGTCTTGATTTTATACTCTTCTTCTAAAATACAATTTTGAAATGTCATAAAAACGACTTGGCTTTAAAACTTCAGCTGACACATTTTCCCAGGCAAAATTTATCCTGAAAATATATACAGAGGCTGGCACACACTGAGGGCAAATCTTTCAAACAAATATGCACACAGATGCCCATCTCACAACCTGAATACAAATCTTTTCCACAGAGCTTCCATAATGTACTTGTCATTAAAAGACAATATTTACCTAAGATGCAAAAGTTTTCCGGGAAACTAATTTTGCTTTACACTGATCTGATCAAGACAGATCTCAACAAAAGGAGCATGACATGACGCAACAACCACTGGCAGAATTCATAAGCAAGTCAACTCTATTGCTAAGAAAGTTACAGAGAAAGCCTGTTCAGTGAGCAGGAACTACAGATGTCTGTGGTTTAATGAGGAAACAGATGTTTTAATGATGATAAAGAGATTTTAATACTATGTGTCTGCCTTCCAAACAGTCACACTCGAAAACCTATCATACAAAAACATTTATTAAAGATTAGTGAATTATCATGTGAATGAACTTTTTTTTTTACTGCTCTTTAAGTCACATGAATGTATATAAGTAAGTTCCAGGATAAACAATACGATATGAAAAGAGGAAAATACTTCATCATTTCCGTCAAGTAATGCTAAGTAAGAAATGGGAAGAAGAGTTCCTGTTCCTTTGATGCAGAAAGAAAATACACCTCCTTCTCAAGAAACGTTTGTCACGCAGGAAAACATGACCATAAGAACACCAATTTTATTACTTGTCTGTTTTGTAGAGAGAAGAGACTGCCAAGCATATGACTTTAGCAGCACTATCTCTGTGAGATTCTCATATTTTCATAGCCCAGTTAGTCCTCATTTGACATTAATGAAGGAAAAAACACAGCATCTGGTACTTGCCACAGTATTTTGCAAACAAGCATTCCAAGTTTAACAATCTGTAAAGTGTATTGATTACTCACCATATCCATGAATGCCTCCTAAAGGGGAAATTATTCACATGCATCATGTTCACAGATCTTCCAACATTAGTGTTTTCCTTGTCAGACAGCTTTATCTGTTATGGTATTCATAGATGCATTCCAGAACAACTGCATGAGCAGTTAACAGCAGGGATTATTGCAAGAATCACTGTAATCCACAGAAATAAAAATTCCCAGGATCTGAAGAAAGAGTTCTCATAGGGTTTTCTAGGTACATGTCCATCCATTTATGCCTTACTTACTACTTAAAAAGCATTAAAGTAATTAGTATACAGAAACTTTATGACAATGCCAACAGTTTGCCTTGACAAAAATCCAGATGCTTTTAATATGGATTAAAGCATCTTCATATACAGCATTTTGTACAGTTGGAAAAGGTTTGTCAAGAGATAGTTTCCTGTCATCCATGCCAAATCAGTGGTTAGAGGGAAATGTGTAACTTCAGACTGCTTTGCCATGTTCAGAAAGGAATACTGCTTTTTCTTCTTTCTTAGACACATATTCATCACCGGTCACTTTAATGCAGTTTTCCTTTATCGCAAGCCTAGGGAACAGGATGGTGTTTAGTAGCCATATACAACCAAACTAAATTTCTTTCTGAATTTGATTGTTGGGTTTATTTCTTCATCTAAGAAAGAAGGAAGTAAGTATGCGTTTTCGGCTCCATAGAACAGGACAACAGTTAGAGACTATCATGAGATAAGATCACATCATGACCAGATCTGTCTTTGCTGCCTAATCCCATAAGAAGGCTGCCTGCTCCCTTCAAGTAAAATGACTAAGCTATTGATTCTTGCACTGCAGAACCTTGTTCTCTTTTGATGTTACAATGTATACCAAAAACATCTGCATCACTATTTATGTTGTGAAACGAAGGCAAAGCTTCAAGTCCATCTTAGCTAAGAATTCTTCCCCTGCTGTCCTTTCCTTTCTTTCCCTCCCAGTTCAGCTCCCAGCTAGTTATCACTCCTGAAGCTCCGGCAACATCCTCGGGAAGCTTCTCAAGCCCAAGCCAAAGGAGCCGGTGTCCCCGTCCAAGCAGCGCAGGCAACAGGCTCCGCTTCCTCACTCCTCGCAAGGATTTCCAACGTACCCCTCGGGCTGCCGGTGTCTTCGCCCTCTCTGCCCTGCTGCCAGTCCGGTGGCGGCTCCGGACGGCGGCGGGCGCGGTGCCGCTCAGCCTGCGGCGGGGACGGGCTGCGGCGCGGGCAGGCTGCCTGGCAGGGCTCTGCTGGCGTCAAGGGGGCCCTCTAGGTGGGTTCTCCCACACAGCGCCGTCCTGCGCGGCTCTGCCTCCCACACACCGAGGGGGAAGGACGGGGCCGTGGGGGGGACCGAGCGCCAGAGCCTGCCTGCGAACGCCTGTGTCGCTGAGTGGCCGGGAGCGAGGAAAATGCAGCAATCGAGCGCAGAAGTAGGCAGAAGAAGATGTGTGCACAGTATACGCTTTGCTGTGCTGATCGCTCCTGACATTTAAAAGATTTCTAGAAATGCTTTTACACTTCAAGGTGCCCAGGCTACACACAGGTCACTTGCCATTCTTTTTCCATCCTTCTTTCTTTTTTTTCCTTTTTCCCCCCAGTGTTTTACTCTGCGCTAAGACTTTTTAAACTTCAAATGACCCCTTGCCCTTTGAGACAGGAAATCCTGCAGTTTAGAAGCAAACTGCAACTTCAATGGCATTAAAAGCTGTGATAAAAGTGTGTATTTGATTAGGGGGTGTGTGGACGTGGGAGTAACGTGATAAGATATTGCACTGTAGATTTTCATAGGTTCTGTCTCCTTAAGCTCTTTTGCTTCCATGGCCCTGTTCTGCAATACCCCAAATTAGCCCTATTAAAGTTGATACCATTCTGAAGAGAGAATAAAATATTAAACTACTTGAATGTGATAATGCAGTGAAATAGTATTTAATTCAGTCATAAAAAGTGAGCTTCTGCTGCTGCACACATTGTATATACTGTGTGTTGCACTTTGAAGAACTGGAGCACCAAAATACAATAGATGTCAAAATTTAAAAAGGCTCCAGAAACATTTTTTGTCCTCCTACTCTATGCAGAAGGCTGGTTGCTTATTTTTTCATTGAAATGTAGCTGCAATAGAAAACAGATACTCTGTGTAACAAAAGGTGAGAATGAAAATTAGCCTTTTTCAGTAAGAATTTAGAAAGCAAAGCATCCATGTTCACTGAAGATATTCAGTATAACACGTAAAAAGATCAGGTAAAATGTTACAGCTTTTATGATATGTTTATGCTTTACATTAAAAGCAGCACTCCCCCCCGCAACTCACTAACTTTGGGATTTATGAGATAAACATTTAAAAAAAGTATAAACAAAATTGTGAAAACTGCAAGGATGTGTCATTCATCTGAGTGTAAAAAAAATATTACCTCTAACTAATCCAGTTGTCTGTTGCTTTCTCTAGGCTAGATCCACTTCCTATGAAATATTAAGTACACCAAATGCTACACAAATCTGCACTGTCATTATTATTTCATACTGCGCTCACCTAACTGAGTACTTGCCTGATCATCTCTAGGCACTGACATTTTCCACACTAGACTTAATACATTGCACTGTCCTGAGAAAGTGTGCACCAGTGTGCCAATGAACGCATTTGGAATTCGCTAATGAGACTGTTCTGCATCTATACGTCATGAGGAAACCAGTTTATTTGTCTGTCTCTAGTAATAACTTCAGCACAAACTGATTCAACTAATTTCATTCAGAAGCAGAGTTGCAGAAGGAGGGTAAGCGTACAATAAAATTACTTGATAACATTACCTTCAGAGTTCACCAAAGAAAGTGGAATACAGAATGTACAGGCTTTCTAGAGGAAGGTTAAGCTCAAAACAGGGATCTTAATCAGCAAGAAATTTTTGTTACATTTCTAGGATAGGCTGAGGAGATTGCTACTCAGTTCAATTTGAAAAATGCCATTTGTCCAAACAACATTTGGACAAATAAAAGGGCAAAAATAAGCATTTAGGTACGTCAGTTCCAAATCAGCTTCACCAACCAAGGTCTCTGAAACAGTATGTACAATTCAATTCAAGGGAAAAAAAAAAAAAAAGAAAAAGTTAAAAAAACAATTCAGAGCAGGTTTGGCTTTGATCTCTTGGTTCTGCTATTAGGACAGTGCTCTGATAATTGGAATTTATGCTATCGGAAGGTCTAGTGCATCTTCCCAAGTAGTGCTTAAGTAGTGCACACAGACAGAGAGATAGTCTGCAAGTGATATTGGTTCTTTCCAGAAACATAGAAGTCCCAGATCATAGTCCCTTTAAAAGATTTCCTTGATAATTTTCTACCAAGATTAATTAGATAATGGATTATGCATGTTGATAGCATAAACTAGTCTGCAGCGCTTCTCATTTTAAGACAAAAGGTCACATTGGACTATAGAGTGAGGACCTACCCTTTTATTTCTCTCTCTTACTGGTCTTAGGAGTCTTGCATTTCTGACTGCCCAGTGAAATATCTAATCAGAGAGCAGTAAAAAGTGTGTCTCATGAACTTTCTAACTGACCTGTTAGCATCTTTGTTTCAGTCCTGTTCTCTGAGGTCAGAGAAACCAAAGAGGACTATTTGCATTTCCATTCCTTAGTTTCTAGATGTATTTTCTCCCCACAACACTCAGATTTTAACTGCCAGTGATAGCAGTACATTCATTCAAAAAGTGACTAACACTTGGGTCTGTCAACCTCTTCTTAGATGTGCAAGTGCACTAGCAGATTAAAGGCTTTCCTTTGTAACATTCGTGGTCCTAATAACAGGGCTAATAGGTGTGAGAACTGCCTTTCTATCAGTGACACGTCTTAATACAGAATCAATGCAAACAATAATACTGTGTATACATACTGGTCATGAGAAACAAGTGGCAAGTGGCATATATAAAGCTTTTTTTTTTTTTTTTTCCCAAAAAAGAGCCAAAGATCACTAAATTAAATGTTTTGGTAACAATGCAATAATGATTAGGACAAATGATGCCTCTAGGAAGGTAAAATTAGCACTTAAAGAAATGCTGAAAAGCCAGCTATAAGTAATATAATTTCATCAGTGTCGCAGGTGAAACAGTGGCAATGACCTACAGCAGCTTTTATAGATATATATGCATTATAAATAATGCAAAATAAGCTGTTGAATTCAGCCTGTAGATTCTGAGCACATATCAATGAAAAAAAAAAAACACCAACTCATCCTATCAAACTTGGCAATTGTATAAAAAGAATGACATACAAATTATCTGCAATACTACAAAAATACAATGATCAAATCTATACATGGACAAAAAGTGTGGAGATGACAATTACCCATACGTGGAGCTTATTTCTATGTTTTGATCATTAGAATCCCTTTATTATTTATAAATATTCCTTGAAAACCATATAGTTTAAAAAATCAACATAATTAATGAACTGCTAAGAACTATGCATTCCACTGTTAAAGGTTTATTACATAAACACACAGCAGGTTTATTTGTCTCTGTTCTTCCTATCCAGTCTTCTTGAATCCCTGCAGGACTTCCCCCTCAAACAGAATGCAAGCAATATGAATGTTTGGTTTCATGCTACAGAAACACGATTCTGGTGGGCTCTGACACAGTCTCACATGACTTCACTCTGAACTGAAGAATGACAGAGCAAATTGTTTCTCTATATTCAGAAGAGGTCTAAATGAGCGCTATGCAGTGTGTATAGAACACACTCTACACAACTTGCCCTCAAGGCTTCAGAGCAAACTTAGGACCATGATTATCTCACTGAAATTAATGCTGAAAGAGGAAACTTCAAAAACCATATAGTTCCCATTTGAGCAACAATCATGGATTAAGTAAGGGTGCTAAGAGCTGCTGGCTATCCCTTAGGAAGAAAAAGGACTTAATTATCAAGTATATTTTTGTTCTAAAAGTGATATGTTCAACTCTAAATGTAATTTCAGCAGAATATAATCTATCCAAGCCTCAGCTTTTTTTGAAGTCCAAAGAATCTTCAGGTCAACAACTCAAAAGAATCAATATTTTCTGTCTTCTATTTTCTTCTTAGCATTTTTCAAATGTGTTTTAATTTCTTCTCAGTCCTCCCTTCTCCCTGCTCTCCAGTTGTCCCATCCCATCGTTGTCGCCCCCGTCCCCCAATTAAAGAAAGAAATGGGTCTCAGGTAGCCTTACCCTAACATGCAAGATTTGCTCAGTTGTAACAAAAATCATTATTGCTGAGAATCTCACTCAGTAAACTACACTTCTTGGTAAGGCTTTGCTGCACCTTTTATTTCCTAATGTCCTAATCCAGGTATTAGGAAAAGGTTCTTCACCAAAGTGGTCAGTCCCTGGAACAGGTTGCCCAGGGCAGTGGTCACAGCCCAAGGCCCCTAGAGTTCCAGGAGAGCTTAGACACTGCTCTCAAACATGAGGTTTACATTTTGAGTTGTCCTGTATGGAACCTGGAGCTGAATTTTGTGATCTTTGAGAATCCCTTCCAGTCCAGGACATTGCTAAAGTCATATAAATTTAAACTGAGATAGATGGAGTAATCTGGAAAAGAATGTCGGTATCTCCCTGAGAGAGTAACTACCTTCTTGTCTCACTTGAAGAGAGAGAGTCCTTCTCTCCTTGGCTTTACAGGTCAGTGATCCTTGAGGAAAAATTACTATAGCTATCTGGCATAGCAGCCTACCTCTTTAAATTAGGCTGGTCATGCTCACAGACTCATCTCTTCCCTATTGCATAAGAAAGGGTTCAGTGCCTTAAAGAACATTCTACAAAGGTAAACAGAAACTTTACATGTAATGACATTGCATTACCGGTTTGGATGTATATCTGTTATGAAACAGCTAACTATTTCCATCATCCAGCCACAAATTCAAAAACTGCATGTTACTGAAACTACTAGGTACAACTAACAATCCCAGAAAAAAAAAAAAAAAAAAAAAAAAAAAAGGAAAAAGTTATTTAAGAAAACCTTTTTTTTTTTTTTTTTTTTTTTTTTAATTAACAACAGTTAATATTGAAATGTTCAGGAGGCTATGCTGAGGCACATGGAAAATAGGGAGGTAAGGACAACCTGCATGGCTTCACCAGGTCTTTCCTTACCAACCTTCTGTGATGGTGCACCTGTGTCAAAGGCAAGGGAAGAGTCACTCAAATTATAGAATCAAAGAATCATTTAGTGATATGGGTTGGAAGAGGCCTTTAAGATCACCTAGTTCCACATCCTTCCCCCTCCCCTCATAGGCGGGGACACTTCCCTCTAGACCAGGTTGCTCAAAGCCCCATCCAGCCTGGCCTTGAATGCCTCCAGGGAGGGAGAATCCACAAACTCTCAGGGCAAACTGTTCCAGTGTCTCACCACTCTCACAGTAAAGAATTCATTCCCAATATCTGCTCTAAATTTACACTCTTCCAATTTAAAACCATTTCCACTTGTCCTGTTGCTGTATGTCCTTATAAAAAGTCGCTCCCCAGCTTTCCTGTAGGCCCCCTTCAGGTATTGGAAGGCTGCTATAAGGCCTCCTAGAGCTTTCTCTTCTCTAGGCTGAAAAGCCCCAGATGTCTCAGCCTGTCCTTGTAGTGGAGGTGCTCTCTCTGATCACATCTGTGACTGTCTTCTGACCTGCACCAACTGCTCCATGCCCTTTGCGTGTTGGGGGCTCCAGAACTGGATGCAGTATTGCAGGTGGAGTTTTATGAGAGCCGAGTAGATGGGCAGAATCACCTTCCTGGACCTTCTGGACATACTTCTGTTGATGTCTCCACCCAACCTATGTCTCTGTTTGGGACTGCTCCAGTCCAGGTGCAGGACCTTGTCCTCTATCCAGACTTCAGTAAGGAATCTGACACAGTATCCCTCAACATCTTTTTCTCTGAATTGGAAAGATATGGATTTGATGAGTGAATTGTGCGATGGACAAGGACAGGGTTGTGAGATTGTACCCAGAGAGTGGTGGTCAATGGCTCAATGTCCAAGTGGAGATAAATGATGAGTAGTGTCCTAAGGGGGTCAGTTCTGGGATCGGTGCTCTTTAATATGTTCATCAATGACAGTGAATGTGGGATTGAATGTACACTCAGAAAGTTTGGTGTTCAAGTCTGCACCTGAGTCACTCTATCTATATAAGCTGGGGGAGGAAAAAATAGAGCACAGCCTTGCTGAAAAGAACTTGGGAATATTGGGGAATAGCAAGCTGGACATAAGCCAGAATGTTCCCTTTCAGTCCAGAAAGCCAACTGTGTCTTGGCCTGAATCAAAAGAGCATGACCAGCAGGTGAAAGGAGGTGATCCTGCCCCTTCACTGTGCACTGGTGAGACCTCAGCTGGAGCACTCCTCAGTACAGGAGAGACATGGACCTGTTGATTCATGTCCCAAGGAAGGCCCCCAGAATGATCCAAGGGATGGAATATCTCCCTGTAAGGACTGACTGAGAGCTGGGGCTGTTCAGCCTAGAGAACGGAAGGGCCTGAGGAGACCTGATAACAGCCTTTCAATGTCTAAAGAGAGCATAAAAAAGAAGGGAACAGACTCTTCAGCAGGGCTTGTTGTGATAGGCCAAGGGAAATGGTTTCAATGAAAAAAGAGGAAATTTAGACTAGACATAAGAAAAAAGTTCTTTACAATAGGGTGGTGAGGCACTGGAATAGGCTGCCCAAGCTGGTGGTGGATGCCCCATCCCTGGAGGCATTCAAGCACAGGCTGGATGAGGCTTTGAGCAACCTGATCAAACTGTAGGTGCCCCTGCTCATTGCAGAGGAGTTGGACTAGATGATCTTTCAGGATCCCTTTCAAATCATGTGGTTCTATGATTCTTTAATAAACCTAAAAGAAAACCTAAAAGAAGACTCAGAGGTGATCTGATCAATGTCTATAAATGCCTAAGGTGCGGAAGGCAAAGGGACAAGGCCAGACTCTTTTCAGCACAGAGTGGCAACAGGACAAGGGAAAAAGGCCAAACTGAAGCATAGGAAGTTCCACACAAATGTGTGTAAGAACTTTTCATGGTAAGGGTAATGGAGCACTGCAACTGGCTGCCCAGGGGGGTTGTGGAGTCTTCTTCTCTAGAGACGTTCTAGACCTGCCTGGATACCTAACTGTGTAGTCTAGTCTAGGGAGCCTGCTTTGCAGGGGTGTTGGACTCAATGATCGCAAGAGGTCCCTTCCAGCCCATACAGTTCTTTGATTCTGTGATTCTGTGATTTTATAATTTCTAACATGAAAATTATTTTCTATTATTTTTAATAATACTCGATTTCAAACGTATTGTTCAGAGTATTTGAATCTTGAGTGACAAGTTAGGATGAAACATCACTTGTGCATACCTCAAGAAAAGAATAACAGAGGAATTCAATTTATTCCATTAAATTCTGATTATTCCATGAGAAGAAACTTAATGTGAAAGCAAACATTTGATATAAAATTATTTTGTTAACATAATCATGTTATCGTCAACTTAATAAATGAGGCTTAAATAGTGATTATTTACTTTGCTCACAAAGTTGTCTGCTAAAACTGGTCTCCATTTTCAGTTCTTTTTTCTCAAATTTGAATACATTGAAGAAGGAAAAGGTAACAGAAGAAATCTCAGTAGCAGCCCATATTTAGATTAAATGAAAAACAGCACTGATGACTTCTGGAAAGACTTCTACTCTGCCTCTGTGTAAGATGAAGTTGATGTTAGAATTCAATCATTAAGCTGAGAATGTTAAATGAAAAAGCGGGATCTTTTCAGATGCTGAAAAATATCGACATGAAAAGGCATAAATATTCATTGGAAAAATGTTCTGTTTGTTTTTAATCAAATTCTCTATTCATATTAACATCACCTTCTATGTTGTGGAGAAAAGGAAATCTTAGTATGTTTTTTGTAAATGCTTGTATTTCGTTTTTTAATAATTTGTATTTGTATTAATGTAGTGAAGATGGCTTATCTCCACATTGCTATGCATTCATTATATGTATTCTGAACACAGCTAGATTTTATAAAAGAGAAATAAAAGCTTTCAAAAACTAGATAATTTTTTTTTTTCTGGATGTCAGCATTGTAGTAGAGTAGTAATTGTTCTGAGATGTCATTTCTTTTCACAGATCTTATTTTTCTATTAAATATACTATTCTACTGTACTCACATAACTAATACACTCACATAAACTAATATGAAATACTCACATGAAATAATATTCAGTTTATGACTTAATTATCTACAATATTTTAGAATATTTGAATTATCTTTTTGCTTTTAAAAAACTGAAATAATGGATGTATAGACTGCGCACTGGGAATCCTGAAATTTCTCCAGACACCTTACTGAACTTTCTGACACAATGCTTTCATTTTGAACAATATATCCTCCAGTTTTCTGTTACCTTTCATATAGCTTATATGAAAAATAAAACTAACATTAATATAATCTATTTCTGAAATTACGAATTTTTATACTGGACAAAGTACACCAGTGAAAGAAAGCCCATCTGCTTGCCTTGGTTAGCCTTGTTTTAGTTGCTTTTAATATTGTTCGTATATAAATAACTTCTGTCAGTGTGTAACTTAATCATCACAAAAAGTATTATGTGCAAAAAAATCAGGAACTGCAAAATTGTAGGTTTTCAATATTGAGATTATGCCACAAAAAGGGTTAATAATTATGAAAGAAATACAAGTAAGTTTAGGTACTGAATTTGTCTTTCCCTCCTGGTCAGCCTGTCCTCACAGAAATGAATGGCTTTTCTATGTTCTTGTATAGTTTTAAAAGTTTGAGAAGGTTTATAAGAATTATATTCCTTCCTACTTGACTACTACAAGATCTTGTAATCTGATTCTTCTCTGAAGTGATGGTTTCCTATTGCTGAGTGATATGAAAGTGTCACTGTACTCCTACAGTCTTCTGTTTATAACACAGCTATAAATAAGAATTCTAAGTGAAATCCTGGGACTCTAGTAGTAATGTTCTGGCAAAACTTGTCATCTCTCACATCTGCCCTAAAATTCTTCTGCCGATACCGACACTTTTTATCTGAACCAGTTATTCTAACACTTCTTTGTCTAAAAAATAATACTAAGATGGCTGAAATCAACCTAATGTAGTAAGTACATACTTATTTTATACAAAATCTTTTATGCAGAATCAAAAAATATTTAAAAAATATTGGAAGGGACCTCTGGGTCCATCTGGTCCAAATCATTCTCCAGCAGAAACACCCAGAACAGGGTGCCCAGGCCCATATCCAGATAGCTTTTGAAAATCTCCAAGCAAGAGACTTTAGGACTTTTCTAGGCAGCCTTTGCTAGTGCTCTATCACCTGCTCAGCACTAATGTGCTTCCTCATATTCAGAAGGAAACCCTTGCATTCCAGTTTGTGCCCATTCCCTATTGTCCTGGCATTGAGCACCACTCAAAAGGGCTTGGATCTGTCCTTTTTGCACCTTCCCTTCAGATATTAGCGGCAATTGGTGAGACCCTCTGAACCCTCTCTTCTCCAGGTTGAGCAGCTGCAGCTCTCTCAGCCTCTCCTCACAGAAGTGCTCCTGTCCCTTCAGTATCTCAGTGGCCCTTCACTTGACTCTTTCCTATATGCCCAGGTCTCTTTTGTACAGGGAGCTCACAGCTACAGAGAGTAGTCCAAGTCTGACTTACACAGTTCTGAGTAGAGGCACAGGATCTCCTCTCAACATGTGGTTGATACCCTGCCTAATGCAGGCAAGAATGCCATTAGTATTCTTAGTAGTAAGGGCATGTCACTGATTCAGATTCAACTAGGTGTCCACTAGCACTCCTGGGTTCATCCCTGCAGAGCTACTTTCCAGCTGAGCAGCCCCCAGCATGTACTGGTGTCTGCAGAGGACTCTGCATTTCCCATAATTAACCTGTATGAGATTTTTGCCATTTGTCTTGGTGTCTAGTATTTCTCGTCTTCAAAAGTTGTGGGGTTTTTGTTTGTTTTTCTTATTTTAAATAAAAGGCCACGGCATTTGTCCAGATGATTTCCTGTCTTTTGAATTCCAAATAAAACTATTACTGTTACAGCAATTGTGATTTTATAATCTTATTAACAATTCTCACTAAAAGACTGAGACTGCCTGTACCAGTTCTTTAAAGATTTTCAAACAACGATCATCCAATCTCTGTACCTTGAGAGCATTAATATCTGAGGTTTGCTTCCATGCAAAATACATTAATTCAGATTTACATGCCTTTCTTCCTATTATCCTGAATGCCTGTCCTGATACTTAAAATAATTTTCCCAATTAAAACTAAATGAAAGATATTCCTCTATTTCTTGTAATTCCAAAGGTGGTTGTCCAGCACGAATTTACGCTTCTTGTTATCTTTCTTTACACTGCTTTTACAGTTCATAAATCTTTTGTTTTCTGTTGAATCACTGTGTGTTTGTCTGATACATAGATCTTATAACACTATCCAATCCTTAGAATTGTTAAAAAACTTTTTGCAATTTTTTTGTCCTTAGCTCAAACATGGGAAGTTATACTGGAAGGCTTCAGTCACGATATCAGAATTCCTGCTACAATATATATATATTTTTAATTTTAATATAGTTGAGATGTTTCTATTCAAATTGAAGAACACTTGGAGAAGCATCCCTTATAATATTAGCACAACTCATTTTTAGCTATGTGATATCTTCCTTTCTATTTCAAGAATATTTTTCTCTGCTCATAACTGTAATCTCTCTTCCTCCATCTGTGAAAGTGTTAAGCTAACTTCTGCAAACTGACAACAAAGTTATTTTCCAATGACCTTTCACAAATGCCTTTAAAAAAATTCTACAAACCTACAGGGAGTACACACACAACGTACATCAGACAGTGCCATCTTCCAACCTTTGCACAAAAGTTTTTATAAATAATTTTTCCTTACTTGATAGGACAGTAATTATGATCGTAATTGCTCTGTGTACACAATTTGTATATCTGTGTACAGAGACTTCTAGCAATAATCAACAACAACTAATATTCAAACAAAAAATGATGCATTTTTAACTTGCATTAGAATACAAGAGCTAAAGCTCATTAATAAAAACTTGCAACCACTTGTAAAAACTTGTAACCGTCGGCTACTTAAGGGAAATGTAGTAAGAATTTGGCCGTCATATTCTCTGTTTTCTCAGAATTCAGGAAAACCAAATGGTTTAAATTGCAAAATGCCAAACAAAAACTAATTCAGACAGAAGTTCTGCCTCCCATTAAAGATGGTAAGAAAAAACTAGATGTTTTATATGATTAGCAGATTCCCATAGTCCCAGAGGATAATAGATACTGAAATTCTGGATACAGATGTTGTCCTGATGTATACTACTGAATATTGTTTATGGGAATTTAGCTGGAAGGTATACAGACAAACTCGGTGACAAGCAAATCATGTTTTATAGCAAGATGCTTAGGGTAATTAACTCAGAAATTTTAAAAATAAGGTATTTATTTCAAATAGTTTAAATGATCTTTATCTGAAATGATCTTGAATTAAGAAGAAAACAGTGGGAAATTATTATTCACTGCAAAGAGAAGTGGACTAAAATGTTCTTTAAAAAAAGCAGGTTATAAAGTTCTTACTGAGATTTATTAAACAAAAATGGGTGAATATTTCCTGTAATACAAAGCCATTCTTGGTTTGTTTCTAATTTAATATTTAGAGAACTGTGACAAAGAGCAAACATGTGACAGCATAAGTAGTAAAACTTTCTGGTTTGCAGATTCAAGTACAAAATTCTGAGTTTACAGTAGCTATTTTTTAAAGACTGAAGACTGAATTCTACTGCATTTACATAGCAGAAAATGCTAAGTGACAACCGCACCGCCATCCTTGCTATTAACCATTACTGGTCTGATTATGAACAAACTTCAGCAGTACTGAGAAGCTTCACTATTTTCTGGAATGTATACACTGTGAGAAATGGAAGCCTTCTCCCACAGCATATCCCAGAGAATGAAAACCATAATACTTTGAATCTGGAGAATCAGCTTTTATGAAGCACACAGGAAACGGAAAAACATGTTTGGTTTTTTTTTCTGTACGCTTTTTTTCTTTTTAAAGAAAAGTCTCCCAAATGAGGCATGCGTATGTCAAGCTTGCGACTACCCCTGGAGATAGCAAGGTCTTGCAATATATTTTACATGTACATGCCAAATCTTAGATCGATTCAGAGCTTGCTTTCCAGAACTACTAAAAATATTCCTGCAAACTAAAATAATCTCTACTGCATTAAAAAACAAACAAGCAACAACAACAACAAAATTAGATTGAATTTGATTATTGAAAACAGGTACAAAGGCAGGCATCTACAATTCCAGTTCAAACTAGGACTCTGATTTCTATCTACCAACAATGGGGAAATTGGGAAATCACTTGTCATGATACTATCTGGGCTTACTTTAGTCAAAATGTACTTCATGCTGAACACAAACTTCAAAGCGCCATGGAAAGCTAAGGCAGGTCTATTTTATATATAACTAGAATTTTATTCCACTTATACATGCTTTTATATGTAAGTAGAAAAAAGTTATTTCTCATATTATGTATGGGCCATGTTGACTGCACTGCTCTAGCTATTTAACAAAAACAATGTCGATTAAAATGGACTACTTACAGTGCCTTATCACTGTATGAAGTGCAATGTAGGCAAAGTTTAAGAGATGTTAACAGAATGATTATTCAAGAAAATGGAGAAATTTGACTTTTTTCTCCTACATTTTCATTTCTGAGATTTCTTCTTTTAACTAATTGAAGAACAATATCACAATTCCTTGACCGTCTGATGAGTACTCATTACTCTTCTAAAAACATGTCCACCTTTGTATGAGATTCTTCAGCAGAGATACATATGAAATAAATTAGTTAATGCAGTGGAGAAAGAAAGTATGCTTTCAAAGTCTGTTTTGCTGATGTTTGCTATCTCCAAAATTGTGCACACAATATGAGATAATGAATGAAATAAAAATATGTCTATATTCCCTCTCAACGAACACACATAAATGGGGACCAAACAATTTTGCTACTCTCTACAAAATCATTCTAAATCTATCCTTACTGATCTAACAAGAATTGCATTTTAAAATAATGAGATACTGGTTTACGCCCAAGATATATTTTGTGAGGATTTGATAGATAGTTTATTGTGAAAATAATCATCAGCATGTTATATATAAGACAACAGTATAATAGATGTGATGTGTATCTTCTAACTGACATGCAAACCTAAACCTGGGAAGCCACTGAATGACTTCTTCCTAAATAATATGTTATGTTGCCTAGTAAATAAACTCATTATCAGAATGCAGTATGTCCTTACAAGGAAGGCATGATGCTTGCATTTGACCACCTTATAATCATGACTCATAGTGGTATATTTTGTCAAGCATTAACTTTAATCTTGTTGCAGGGCTGGAATAATTACAAACTAATTGCTGGACGGGTATGCTTTATATCCACTTTGCCCAACACATTCTCAATCACTAGATAATATTCTGTTGAAGGAAGGGTGTATCATTATCTTGGTAATGAAATGATTCATTTTGCATTTGGCACAGAACATTCAACAACTTTTTTCATTAATTGAGAATTTCCATCATGATGAATACCAATTTATGAATTCAAAGAAGACATGGAAGATTTCTGATCTTCTCAAGTGAAGTTGGATTGCAAAAGTTTGAGAACCACTCTTCTAAACAATCAATTTAAATCAACATGTAAACACCGAATGTTAAAACCTTTTAAATTATATCTTTAATGAAGAGAAATGGTTTAATATTAAAAAAAAAAAAAAAAAAAAAAAAAAAACGTAAACTCTAATTTTCCAAGGGAGGATCTAAAGGGTAAACCAAGATTTTTCCAAACCCGAAGCATAAAAAATTTGCCAAAACTAAGATTTTAATATCTCAATCTGTTTGCTAGAGAGTTGAGCTTACAGCATCTCCACTGAATGAAAAGGAATTGGAAAACCGAACACTTGAAAAATTGGGCGCTTTCCGTCATTTTCTTTCCTATGTTTGAGTAATGTATCATCTTGGCAGAAACCATGATATTTGTATAGAAGGGCATGCTGCCTAGATCCATGATAACCACTTTTCATCTCAACTTAGTGCTTAGGAGTCAGTGCTCAATAATGAATATGAAAATCTGTCTTTTCTCTCTCATTCTTTAGAGAGCTAATAACTCAACCTAGCATTAGTTTACTTCTCATGTGAAACTGAATTTGAACAGGAAGCCTAGAAAACATCTGCAAATATATGAGCAAAAAAATACACAAGTTTTCAAATATATCTTCACAGTAACTGCCATACCCACAAATATTTACATAAATTATGTATGCACTTATATTATAAACATATAGCATAAAATTTATATATTTTTTCACAGCTGGCAGGAAGATGTCATGTTCATTAGTTAAAAAAAGAAATATTCTAAACTGAAGCATCATGCATTTTAGTAAAACATTTAGAAATTTATTACATGCAAAAGTGTTTTTGTTTCAAAATCAGCAGACCCAAATATAATTTTTTATGTTAAATCAAGTAACTTGAAATCTTGGCTTTTTTTTTTTTAATTATTATTTTGGCAATTAATTAATTCAAGATGTTTAAAATTTTAACTTGCAACCACTAATGTAATTCACTTTCATGAAATCAAAGGCTCAAAATAATCAAAATAATTTTACACAAATGTATCAAAAGGTAATAAGCAGAAATTGAAGTGCAATTAAGCACTAATAATATTTCTGGTTGAACTATTCTTACACTTTCAGCTCTGGTATGTTTCAGAACTGTATGAATATCTTCTGAATCTCTGAGTTATATTGTTTTTCATTCTGCCTTCATATATATTCCCATGCCATATTTCAACAATACATAGATGACATATTCATGTAAAAAATTATTATATGTATCATAATGAATTAGGAATACAATAAAGACTTTTACAAAAAATATGCATAAGTTTTATCAAAAAGTATCACAATAAAATGTTCCATATAATTTTTGTTTGTTTGTTTTGTGCTGTGAAATACCTAGTCTGTGCAATATCTAGTCTGTGCCACCAAAAGAAATCACTCCTGAAGAACACATTTTCAGTCTTAATCAATCAAACCTACTTTACAGGATTTTCTAAAGAGTTATAAAGTGCTTAGAAGTTGTAAAGCTAACCATGAATGCCAAATATAATTAGTTTAGTAAAAACAATAAAGCAATGGCATCTGTAGCACTGTTTAATAATAAATTCTTTTATGATATTTAGATATGAGCATTAGGGGCAATTGGAAATTGAAACTGTCCAGAGTATACTATTTTTAAACCATGTCATGTCTCTTGGAAGATCATTTAATGGCCCTTCAAGAATTTTCTGATGAAGAAATATGTAATATGAAAAGCTGAATTTTTGAACACAACAGGAAATGCTATTTAAAGACAGTCTCACTAGTAACTACAGCTGTAATATGAAGTTAGAAGATTTTCAAATGAAAAAAAAAACAACACACAAGCATAAATAATTTTAGAAAAGATTTACAAATGATAAATTATTAATGTTCTAAACTGAGCTAGAGATTCAACAGAATGGCAACTTTTTATTTTCAGAAGGTGGTCGTGGGAGGAGGATCTCACGAGTTTAGGAGGGATTTCCTTTAACAATTGCTGTTTAATATTACTCGTGCATTTAATACACATATCAAATTAATTTCAGGTTGAAGACTCATTTGATAAAATGTCTTTAGGTACATTTGGATGAGCAAAGTTTGCTGAAGGAATTTTCATTTGTGTTAGATGTACAGTTTTTTTGGATGGTTATGATGTTTTAAACGTTCTTTATTGAATACTATTAAACTGATTAGGTTAACTGTAAACAGTCCCTTTTTTAAAACAAAAAGAGACAGTGGAAGTTTGCAGAGATACTCATCAACTTGATTTCAAAACTTTTTCTCCAACTGCACTCAAGATTTGTTTTTTAACCCCCAAATATATCCTTTTGTAATGTGCTTTTAGACAACTTATTTGGATCAATGAATCATTAAGATTTCAAGTTTGTCAGGTTGCCAACATTGCAGCTGAAGAGCAGTACAATATTGGAAATGTTTTACAAGTGACAAAGCAAATAAAATGCCTGACTGTAAACACTAAACAGAGTCACATACATGGTGGAATTAACCATCATTCCCATTACTAATATCATAAAAAGTACAGGCACAATACAACATAGGTTTGATGCATGGCTTGTCCTTCATTCTAATACTAGCATTTTAAGCACCCTGAAGTCAAAGAAAATTATCCTTATTGCACAGTTAGAGCTTACTCAAATCTTCTGTCTAGGAATAAGAAAAACAGAAATTTCAAGCTCCTGTAAGGTACAGTGTGCCTTAACACTGATGTTTTGGCTATTATGTTGGTGACATTATTGAGACCATTTGGTATTCAACCCCATCTAAAAAATAATTTGTATATAAGAAAGCCTTTCATAAAATATGATGGATATTCTTAAGCAAGGCCTAAGTATATGCCCTTGCCTGTTCATGCGCACTTGGAGTGAATATACAGATGAATAAGGTGATGAAGATTCTAGATTTAAGCTCATTTTACTATGAATGTTATTTTTTCCATAGAATTCTTTATAGATTCAGTGTTTATAAAAAGCCATTTATTCCTGCAATGCTACTTTATTCAGATATGAATGCTGAAAATATAATTACAGATTTTGGAACAGAATTATTTGCTTCTTATTACATAAAAGCAACCACTCTCCCCCCTACAAATGGTGCCAGTAAACTCTCAAAGGTGCCATTCCAGAAAATGAACAATCTTTCTAAGTTTTAGGTGTGTTTATATGATAGACATTTTTGTAAATAAAAAACATAATCATGTAGAGATCCCAAAATACGGAGACTGCAGACTTAACATTTACTACTTATCCCAAAATACACTGCCAAACTGTTAAAAGTTATGTTAAAAGTTGTGTAATTTTCAAGGCCTGCTGGAAATTTATAAGCACACACATATGCAGAAACAATTGAGATACTGCAGCACAGTCACGTTCACCATAATGGCTGAAGGGTCTGAAAATCAGTTGACAGTCATTCAAGAGAAAGCTGTTAGAAAATGATAGCAATACTCCATAAAAGCAATTATTTGAAACAGTATTTATAAAAACATGTAAACACCTGAAATACCAAAAATAGAATCCCATACATAACATATAGAAAAGGTTCTGGAACACTTGAAAAAATAATGCAATATTTTATTACATGGGTATGTTGCATCCTGTGGCATATTTGGCAAAATGGAAAATAAAAATCGACTGTCTTTCTCCTGCAAGAATAATAAATAACTTCTTGGGAAGATCAGCTAATTATTATTTTATTATTATTATTTTTAATGTACAGAAGCAAGTATTCAGTCACTAATCAATGTTTGTATTGAGCTGAAGGTCAAACTGCCAGCCTTTCTCCAAGCCCATGCATCTGAATTAATAATTCATAGTTCATATACTAATTCAATAGTGATAAAATCAAGTCAAAGCAGAAGAAAGCTGAAGAAATACATGAACGAAGTTTACCAATAAATTTGAGAAGTATCTTACTATTTTCAAATATAAGTCCCTTCTTACTTACTTATTTCTTTTATAATTCAGTGAGCTGCCATGAAATTTCTGCCATGAAAATATTCTTCAAACTGCTAAATTGTTGCTGTTTGAAAAACCTGTAATAATGTACTTATTTCATGGTTCTGAGAGCTAGGTTATTTGTTGGTTGTGATAGATGTGATAGTTCCTTGAACAAAGATATATCCTTTATTTTAATCCTCTTTTTGCATTACTGATGATTAACGTGAGTTCACTAAACCATAGAAACGTAGGGGTTGGAAGGGACCTCTGGAGACTGCCTAGTCCAGGCATATCCAACCTGCAGCACACAGGTCACGTGTGGCCTGGGACAGTTACTAATTAGCCCTGTTCCCTGTCCCATGACATCATGGTGGCAACTCTTACCTGCTGAATGGCCTGACCTAGTCCTTGGCACTCACCCATCTCTCAGAAACACCCAGAATATCAGTCCAGTACAATTCCTCTTCACTCAATGCAGACCCGTCAAGCCAAAAGTTTGGACACCCATTATTTTATTTAACTCCCTGCTAAAGTAGGATCCCTAGAGTAGGTTACATGAGAAAGCATCCAGGCAGGTTTTGACTATCTATAGAGAAGGAGACTCCAAAACCGCTCTGGGCAGCTTGTTTCAGTGTTTTTTAACCTCAAAGATTTTCTCATGTTTTGTTTTCATGGAACACTTCCTGTGTTCCACTTCGTGCCCATTGCCCCGTGTCCCATCTGTGTACCACCATCCAAAGATGATGCTTCAGACCCTGATCATCTTGGTAGCCCTCTGCAGATCTCTTTACAGTCATTCCCTGCCTGTCTTAAACTCGGGGAGCTCAGAACTGGAAAAGTACTCCAGGTGTGACTTCTCCAGGGCAGAATAGAAGAGATGAATAACCTCCCTCAACCTGCTGGTTACACTTTTTTAATGCACCCAAGACACCATTGGCCTTCTTGATCACAAGGGCATGTTGCTGGCTCATGGTTCACAGAATCACAGAATCACAAGGTTGGAAACGACCTATAAGATCATCCAGTCCAACCACCCTCACATTCCTATCAGTGCCACAAGCTACTAAACCATCTCTCGTAGCTCCTCATCCAGGCGCCTCTTGAACACTGCCAGGGACGGCGACTCCACCACCTCCCTGGGCAGCCATTCCAGTACCTGACCACCCTTTGAGAGAAAAAGTTTCTCCTAATATCCAACCTAAACCTCCTCTGGTATAACTTCTTGCCATTTCCTCGGGTCCTACTATTTGCCTGGGAGAAGAGGCCAGACCCTTTTACACCACAACCTCTCTTCAGGAAGTTGTAGAGTGCCATGAGGTCTCCCCTGAGCCTCCTCTTCTCCAGACTGAACAATCCCAGCTCCCTCAGCCGCTCCTCGTAAGACTTGTGCTCCAGACCCCTCACCAGTTTCGTTGCCCTTCTAACCTGCTGTCTACCAGAACACTTGATTGCTTTGGAAGATGTATGTTCACAGTTCTGCTAAAATCCACAAGTTCTTTCTAACTAGAAATGTGAAATCCGTATGTCCATTCACTTTCAGAATTCTTTCTCATAGCAGATGGCATTTATTTTGGTTTTACATTTGATTGTACTGAATATTAATTTATCTCAGTCCTAAGAAAACAAGATGAGTAAAAGAATTTATCTACAGTAGTATTTCTTCATCACACATTTTCCAGGTTTTACAGAATTCAGAAAGAATTTTCTGTTACATTTTTTTTCATAATCCATATTCTCTCATAATTACTTTTACCATTTTCTAACTTTTATGATGTACTAAGTATACATTCATCCATGCAGTTATTCATATAAATAACAAATCAATCAGGTTAATGTTGAAAAAGGAGCATAGCAAGGTGTGAGTATGTATACACAAAGTAATTCCAATTTAATAATTAAATCATTTTTCTAATTCAAGGTCCTTGAAGATATACAACATTGTATTTAGAATTGTTTTTTCTCAAACTTGAGGAAATTTGAAGATTAGAACATGAGATTGCCAACTTAATGTTCCTTATATAATTTTAAACCATATTTTCAATCTGATATTGCAATTACTAAGTTGCATTATCTCTAATATCTGAGGTAACTAAATACATTCCCTTTAGCTATCATTACAGGCTTTATTCATCAAACCAGATTACTAGCTTTCCTTCTATCCCAATCAAGTTGTAAAGAAATTTGACACTGCGCAGTAAGTGAAGTAGCCCATTAAGAGAAATGAGTCCAACTACATAAGTGGATAGAAATGGAATATCAATGACATTTGTTTTAAACTGAAGTTGCCATTAAACCTATTATATCTGTTTACAAGCAACAAACTTAGGAGGGCACTTTACTAGAACCTGGACCAGGAAGATATCATCAAGGTACATTAAGAATCTCCTGAACCTGTTTGTCAGTTATGTGGTACACCCAGGTAGCATCTGGCAAATTGAAGTCGCCCATGAGAACAAGGGTAGATGATCTAGAGATATCTCTTAGTTCCTTAAATAATTCATTTGTGCCATTGTCCTGGACTACAGTAGACTCATACAATGAATGACATTTGCTTTGTTTGTTCCTTATTCCTTATCCAGAGGATTTCAGCTGTGTTATCAACAACTATGAACTCTATACAGCCTAGTCCCTCCCTCACATACAGTGGCAGCCCCTCACCTTGCTTGCCTGCTGAAAAGCTTAGAACTGACCATCATGACACACCAGTCAGTAACTGATCAGATGCATCAGCCATCTTTCAGTATGCTCTATGTTTTTGTTTGGATGGAGGAAGACACTACACGACTTTTTAACCAAAGGCTCTTTCAATTGCCCTTGGACTTCTTTTTGCAACTTCATTGCCACAGACATATGAAAGCAATTATCAGAGGAGGGCATCAAGCTAGTGAGTTTTCTAGTAACATCTCCTACCAGGGTCTCAGGGAGACAGCAGACTTTTCTAAGTATCAGGTCTGATCAGCATATTGGGCTGGAACAGGAGAGAGTTCACTCTAAAGATCACTCTTGGCATGTGATATGGATCAAACTACATTAAGCTTGGTTTTCTTTGAACTACAGAATTCTTCAGTGCTATCACAGAATTTTGAGCCCTAAACATCACTGAATGCCCTCATGTCACATTCCAAATCATGCAACATAAAAACAATGCAGTGTGGGCTTCACTACAGATTAAAGTCCATGTTACTATTTCATACCGAAACATTTTCAAATAGATTAACAAATAAAAAGTAATAATTACCTTCCTGTCAGAACTGCATCAGACAGGGTCCAAATAGAATGCAGAGCCAAATGCCTTGCAATGAGAATACACAACATCTGGTTTAGAGTCCTGAGCAACTTGGGGTATTCTGCACCATTTAGCTTATGAGTTAAGCATCACACTAAGGATCTGAAGTACTTTCCAAATATACGCATGTCTTCTTCAACCTTCACAAAGTTTCATGCTGACCAGAAAGCTTTGAAATGGACTAATGTCTAGATCCAAAACATACTCACAAAATTAAACAGAAGAACTTGATACCTTAGGATAAATATTCTTCAAATATAGATGCAGAAAGACTAGCTCCTTCATGTTGTTTGACAGATCTAAAGTATTGCTTTAAATATCCAAATTTAATAATGTTTTAAATTAGTAAGTGGAAATAATTCATTTAAATCTTTCTTTGCATTTATAATTTTTTTGGATCTTTGTTTGTTTGTTGTTTTTTTTTTTCCCTAAAGAAATTATTACCCCCTTTGGGACTGCTAACCACTGAAGTTCATATTTGTTTTTACTAATCACAATACACTAAACCCGCTTATTCTTTAAGTATCCACATTGTTCAGTACACACTAAAGATGTCTTTTGGCTTTTAAACAATTATAAAATGTTAAAATATTAAATATTATCTTAATCTTCTGTTCAGTGTTTATGGAAAGCTCCATTTTGCTGGAAACCAGAAATAAATTGCAATAGTAATAATAAAAAAATCAGTACTTTGGATTATTTGATGCTATTATTAATAGGGAAAAAAAATACTATGCTTTATATATTTAATGAACAATAATGTTGGATATGGATTTAAAGGGACACATAAGTAACTGAAACTACTGAAAAAGATTAATTTTTATTTTCTCAGACATCAGAACTAAGATTCAGCCTTTTTTTTAACATTACAGGGAAGTAGTAGATGGCAAAGTGGGGAAAATAATAAGTGAGTAAATTTCAGTATTAACAAAATAAATCTGAATGAAATAAACAATTTCTTTTTCTTGTCTCAAGCTTTGAAGAAAGAGTAACTACTCCTTATGGCCAGTTTAAATTTTCATGTTACTGTCTGCAAATAAGTTAGCAGTTGAACTTTCTGTAAAAATTTGACAGTAATTACGTACAATGGTCTGTTTGAAAATAGATAGATATAGGGAGAGAGAGAGAGAGAAACAGAGAAAGAAAAATGGTAACCAGCTTTCTTTCTTTTATTACTTTTTCTCCACTCACAAAGTTATATGCATGAATTAGAATGTGAGAAACCTATTCAGCTACTATCAGTGAATTTCACAAACATGTCTAACTTACAGAAATAACAACTAGATACAATCACGGAAAGCATAAAATAAAGTAAAACCAATTTGAAGCCCTGTAACAACCTAGATTAGACTGCATGAGATTAGACCACATTGTATCAGATGGCAGATACAACACTAAAGATATCTGGTGTTATCTTCAGCTACAGACTGATAGAATACTACCTGTTAAATTTCAAACATTCACACATAATGTAATGTGTCTAAACGGTTTTACTTTTATGCATTTATTATTTAGAGTAACATGTTTTACTTTTAAATGAATTCATTATATGCTTATCCAGAACCAAATAATGTTTTAATCTTAAAGTTATGAACTGCAGCATAATTGTATATAAGCAATATGCATAGACAGTTCTAAAAGTTACACCTCTTATTTATCCCCACGGAAACTGCAGCAGATAAAAAGAGCACTATTTGATAGAGCAAATTCTTATCTATAAAACACTATTTTTCAGCACTATAAACATCATTAGTTTTTTCACAGAATCACAGAGGCACCAACGTTGGAAAAGACCTACAAGATCATCCAGTTCAACCATCCACCTTCACCAATAGTTCTCACTAAACCATGTCCCTAAACACAAAATCCAAACTCTCCTTGAACACCTCCAGGGTCGGTGACTCCACCATCTGCCTGGGCAGCCCATACCAGTTCTGACCACTCTTTCAGAAAAGTAGAATTTCCTAACATCCAGCCTAAATCTCCCGTGGCGCAGCTTGAAGCCATTTTTTTTTCCCCACCAGCAATGAACAAGAGCCTGCACGCCCACATTTGTCTCGGAGGAATTTGGGAGGGCTCCTCCAAGAAGGTAACACAGTTGATACCCCAACTTAAGTGTCTCTACACCAGTGCATGCAGTTTGGGAAATAAGCTTGAGAAGGAAACAATGGTGCGTTTAAAAAATTATGAACTAATTTCTATCACAGAAACGTAGTGGGATGAATGGCACAACTGCAATACCATGATTGTGGCCTACAAACTTGTTAGAAAGGATAGGCAAGGAAGTAGGAATGGGAGCATTTTCCTCTAAGTAAAGAAGTGAATGGTTTGCAAAGAGCTGTCTGTGAGAAACAGCCATGACCAGGTTGAGAGTTTACGGTTTACAATTAGGGACCAGATAAATAAAGGACATCTGGTAGTTAGTGTCTGCTACAAGCTGTCTGATCAGGGGATTCTGTTGATGAGACTTTCTTGCTTTAGTTAGAAGAGGTGTTACACTCACAGGCTCTCATCCTCATGGGGGATTTCAGCAACTCAGATGTCTGCTGAAAAAAACATCATGGAAGCTGCAATGACTTCCAGGAGAGTCTTGGAGCCCATTAAAGATAACTTCCTGATTCAGGTATTGGACGGACATAGCAGAGATGAAGCACTACTGGACCTGTTGCTCACCAGTGCGGAGGAGATCATTAAAGATGATATGATTGGAGGTGACCTGGGCTGCAGTGACCAAGTCCTGGTCAAGTTCCTGATCTCAACGAACATGAGCCTGGCAAAGGGTGGAGTGATAATCCTGGATTGTAGGAAAGGGAACTTCTGGATGTTTAAGGTATCATTGGATGAGATCCCTTGAGAAGACATCCCTAGAGAAAAAGGGATGGAGCAAAGCTGGCAGCTCTTTAAACACCTTTCTGATTAATATTTATAAATATCTAGGAGGGGAGAGTCAAATGGATGAAGCCAGGCTCTTCTCAGTGGTGTGAAGTGACAGGACAAGGAACCATGGCCTAAAACTTGGATGTGGGAAGTTCCATGCAAACATGTTGAAATTCTGTTCAGTAGGGGTGATGGAGCACTGAAATGGGTTGACCCAGAGATGCTGAGGAGTCTCCTTCAATGGAGATATCCGAGGCTCGTCTAGACACCTACCTGTGTAACCTACTATAGGGAACCTGCATTAGCAGGGGGGCTGTATTCAGTGATCTCTTGACGTCCTGCAATTCTGTGATTCTGAGAGCAGAAGAGCTCTACATTCTTCAGTATAAGAAATCAAGAAGGGGAGGCAGGAAACCAGTATGGCTGAGTAAGGACCTGCATTTCAAACTGAGGAACAAGAAGTAAATGCACAGGCATTGGAAACAGGGACACGAGGCCTGGAAAGAGTACAAACATGCAGAGATGGGATCAAAAAAGCCAAGGCACAGTTAAAACTGCACTTGGCAAGGGATGTGAAAAATAATTTATGGGTTGAGATAGAAACTATTTACTAAGACAGAGGAGGAAACTGAAAACAAACAGGCAATGATAACAATATCTATATCAGAATCAAAGAACCATAGAATCATTAAAATTGGAAAAGAGCACTAAGATCATCTAGTCCAACTGTCCACCTACCACCAGTGCTGCCCACTAAACCATATCCCCAAATGCCAGAGCTACATGTTTCTAGAACACCTCTAAGGACTGTGACTCTACCATCTCCAGGGCAGTTAATTCCAGTGCCTGACCACTCCTTCAAAGAATATTTTTTTCCTAATATCTAATCTGAACCTCCCCTGGCACAACTTGAGGCCATTTCCTCTTGTTCTGTCGCTCATTAACCAGGAGAAGAGACCAACCTCCACCTTGCCACAAGTTCCTCTTAGGTAGCTGTAGTTTGCAATAAGGTCTCCCCTGAGCCACCTCTATTGGAATTGTTTACAATTCCAGTTCCCTTGCTTACTCTTCATAATACTTGTGTTCCATACTGCTCACCAGCTTCATTGCCCTTCTCTGAACATGCTCCAGGGCCTCCAAATCTTTCTGGTAGTGAGAGATCCAAAACAGAATGCAGTACTCAAGATGTAGCCTCACCAGTGTGGAATACAGGGGAATGATCACCTCCCTGATCGTGCTGACTACACTATTTCTGATACTAGCCAAGATAACACTGACCTTACTTGCCACCTGGGCACAGTGTTAGCTGACGTTCCGTTGAGTGTTGACCAACACCCCTAGATCTGTTTCCTCTATGCAGCTTTCCAGCTACTGTGCTCCAAGCCCAGGGTTATTGTGACCAAAATGTAGGACTCAGCACTTGATCTCCTTGACCTTCATACAACTGGCCTCAGCCCCGCTATCCAGCCTGTCCAGATCTCTCTGATCTTTCCCCCAGGCAGATCGACATCTCCTGCCAACTTGGCGTCATCTGCAAACTTAATGAGGATGCACTGAATCCTCTTGTCCAGGATCATCAATAAAGATACTGAACAGGATGGGCTCCAATAAGCCCTTGGGAACACTACTCACAACCAGTCACCAGCTAGTTTTAACTCCATTCACCACTACTCCCTGGGCCTGGCCCTCTAGCCAGCTCTTTACCTAGCAAAGAGTGTGCCTGCTTCCTCTGATCTATATTGTATTTCCAGTATATATCAGGGAAGTTGAAGCTCCCCATGAGAACAAGGGCTGGAAGGAAATCTTTACAATGCAATCAGTTGGCAGCTTTCAACCAACACCCAGCTTACAATACAACTGCCTGCTGACTGACACCCAGCTAGTAACAAGAGGTCTCACTATTCAGCAACCAACTCAGATGCCCCCTCCCAGCCAACTTCCCCCAGTTTATGACCTTCTACATGATGTCACGTAATGCCTAATTTAAACCACTTATTCTGGCTTCAGCCTCCTCCTGACAGTACACAAAATAGGCAGTGGCTCTTCCTTACTGAGCAGTCTAGCTTACTCTAGGATGAGCTTCCAAAATGTCAGTGTGCTATTAACACTGTTTTGGCTGAAATCAGGCAGTATATACCCTTTATTTCATACAATTTACATTGTACAGATCCTGCAGTTTTCTATATATTCTGATTAATTACACAGATAACACTTCTTTAATCTGTAGGTCATCCCTCTAAATTGTACATAGAGTTCACTCACTCTATGACTTGGGTTTCATCTGCCGTAACAGTCCCACTCAATGCCATTCTGCATGGCCTAGGTGTCTCTTATCAGCCCCACAACAGAACTGTCTTCTGAGAGACCATACAAGGTATACAGCTGCTTGATGTGCTCCATCTTCAAAATAGCTATACTTAAAGCCCACCGGTTCCTTGAAGTATCCTCTCATGAGGTAATATATACCAAGGATGTACAAGCCTCTGGGCTAATCATGATGGGTTGCTTTTGCCACTCATTCCCAGTTAGGCTCACTTCAGCCTCCAACCGTTAGAGGTTGGGATCCCTATGTCACTCCAGAAATACAGAGAGGTTCTGTGCCTTAATAGCTTAGTGGCATTAGAGTGACATTAGAGTGTGCACCACTGTCCATGAGAGTGTCATGTGGATCTGGTGTGCCAGGCCACTGAATCCACACAGTCCAATAAACCCAAATGTCCTTTTCCTTAATGTGGCTGGAGGCAGGGCCCCTCTGGTCCTGGTTATTTCATTTGTCTCTCACTTCTTGTGAATACAGATCAAAAGGCTTGTTATCAACTTCTGAAATAGGATCAGGCCATCTTCTCTGTCTTGAGCTTGCCTCTGGAAACTGGAGTGGCCATTTCTCTGGAAGAATGCCTTTTGTTGATTTTGCTTCCTTGCAACCCTTGTACCCTTACCTCTATGATCAAGGTGTATTTTCCATACCTCTTCCTCACATCCTCCCCATAGTTACACAGGCAAACCACAGGGTGGATTGTAGCATCTACTCACTATATCCCCTCCTCCAAGCAGAGTTATTTCTAATAACTGAGCTGCTAGTCCATTCAGATGGGAGAAGAATATATTGTATTTGAATTGTTGAAACTCCTGGGACGGTATCTCCAAAGCTGAGACACAGGCCTGTAGGGAGAAAGAGCAATTCTATTCATATTGTAGAAGCAAGCTAGGCACTTTATCAACTATTGGATCGTCATTTTCTTTCCAGACCATTGCTGCCAGTGTGCTGGCATACAGTGATGGTGCACTCCGTATAAATTTCCACCACATGGATAGCAGGCACATGACGTCATCTGGATTTTGGGATATGTGATCATCATTCAATTCATTATTATGCATCATCTCCAGCACAGCCAATTCCTGCAGGTACTGGATACTTTCTCCACATTACTCCGTGTGCTTGGGAAACATACTAGATCTTCCTAGAAGGGATATCTTTCCTTCATGACTGACAAAAGTCACCTCCAGAGGTTTAAAGCCTGTGTGCCTTTTCCAATCATTTTGCCAATACTCCTTTCCCTGAAAAGGAATCCTAACTACCTGGCTTTTCTGCCCATTACGTTCAGGCTACTGACGCCATTATTTCAGCACCAGAGCAAGCAGGTGACAATATTCCTATGTGGATGATGGCCAAAGTCTTTTTGCACATCTCACAGCTCACTCAGAGATCAGATGATTATGAGTTCTAACACTTCATCCTACCATCCTCATAATGGTCTCCCTTCATCCTCATCTTCTCCTTCCATCTTCATTTTTAGTAGGAGCTTCTATTCTTACTAAAGAAGCTGACTTTTGTATCCATTTTTTTTGGTCTTGTGTATAGGGGGAAGGATACTGGCACAGGCTGAACTGCAGGGTTTGGAGAAACCATGAGACTTGTTGTATTGTCATCAAATATGGAGATCTATTCCCCTTTAGAGTGTTGAACAGTGTTGAATAAGACTCAGTAGGCATGGGGCTGGCCCAGCAAGTTGCTTTAATTTGTACCTTTGGGGAATTACCAGGGCGATAGCACACCTTTTTGATTAGGTTTTTTTGTTTTTGTTTTTTTTTTGTTTTTTAAGATTCTGTAGTTGTTCAGCGGTGAAATTGAAAAACATGGGAGGTGCTCACTGTTCTGGGTACCTGCCCATACTTTCCCACATTTCCTGCCTCTCTTAACTATCCTATGTCATGGCAGATCCTTGGGTTTTTCAAAATAGTTGTTCAACCTTAGACAAAAACTGAAACACAATCAATAGGCATAACAACAATAACATGCTAGTTTGAACACAATCCTGCTCATCTCTACAGCTCATGTCTAATAATTTCCAGGGTATGGCTCCCTAAGTACGAAGATGACTGCAGTATTGAATACAAATACCAGATTAGTTTTTGGACCAGTACACATGCAGTAAAATGATATGATCAATTCAACCCTCAGAAACTGGAAATTGTACAGTAGGGATCATGTATACTTGAAAGAACTCTGACAGATCTCTGAAAACAGAAAAAAATAACATTGTGACTAGTGACTATTAAACTACAAAATAATTCTGTTTAGTTGTTATCTCGCCCCTTTGGTTGTTATCTCACCCTTTCAAGCCCCGTGTTGGGCGCCAAAAGGAGAGTTGTGATTTAACTCAGCAGGCAGCTAAGCATCACACAGCTGTTCACTCACCTCCCTCCCCAAGTGGTATGAGGGACAGAATGGAAACAAATCTCATTGGCTGAGATAAAATATATTTATTAAGACAGAAGAGGAAATGGAAACAAAAATACAATGATAATAATATATAAACATGCATATCTGCAATGCACTTGCTAACAATACAGCTTGCTGACTGACACCACACTGGTAACACAAGACCTCACCAAAGGCCAAACAGTGCCCAGCAAATCCCCAAGCACTAGTTACCCCCTAGCCACCTTCCCACAACATTATGGCTTTATGTATGATGTCACAAAGTATGGAATAAGCCCTTGCCTAATTCAGGTAAGGCTTTGTCCTTTGTCCTGTCCTGGCTTTGCCCTACCCTCTGATGCTGCATCATAAAGGCCACCACTCATCCCCAGTGGCCTGTCCTGGCCCTGGCACACACCTATCACTCAGAAACAACCAAAACTGCTGAAGCCAGGACACTGGCAGTGAGGCTTCCCACAACTCTGTGTCCCTGAGCATCTAGACAGTGTTCAGGAGAGCAACGTACAGAGAGCATAGCAAGTCTGAGACTACTGCATGAGGCTGAATGTCTTTGGAGCCAAACAACAAGCATCCCAGAATCTTGAAGGAACTGGCTGAAGCGCTTGCCAAACCACTCTCTATCGTATTTGAAAAGTTATATCTGTTAGGCAAACTCCCTGCTGACGGGTGAAAGGGAAATGTCACTTCTTTTTCTACAAAAGGGAGGGAGGATGACCTGGGGAACTACAGGCTGGTGAGCCTCACATCTGTTCATGGGAAGAACTTGTAACAGATCCTCCTGGCAGACAATTTTAAGGCACATGACCAGGTTGTTCAAAGCCCCATCCAGCCTAGCTTTGAATGCCTCCAGGGGGGCATTCACAACCTCACAGGACAACCCGTTCCAGATACAAGCTAGAATTATGGATTATTTAGTGGATAAAGAATTGTTTGGAAGATTGCGGCCTTTTTCAGAGGGTTGTGGTAAATGGCTCTACATCCAGTTGTAGGACAGTGATGATAGTGTCCTCCAGGGATCCATCTTGGGATCAATACTCTCTATTATCTTTATCAGTGACATAGATGACAAGATTGAGTACACTCTCCACAGGTTTGCTCATGACACTAAGAAGGGACACCATTCAGACACATCTAAACGGGCTTGAAAAGTGTGCCAATGTCAACCTAGTGAGGTTCAAAAAAGCCAAAGTTCAAGTTGCATTTGAGTCACAGCAATCCCATATATGACTACAGTCTGGGAAAAGAACTTATCAAGATGATAAGTAGCCCTGCAGAAAAGAATTTGGGGGTCCTGATGGATGAAAAACTGAACAGCACTGTGCTCTTGCAGCCCAGAAGGCCAACAGTATTTTGGCTGCATCAAAAAAAAGGGGTGGCCAGCAGAGCAAGAGAGGTGATTGACTCCTTCTGCTCTGCCCTTGTGAGGCCCAATCTGCAGTATTGCATCCAGATCTGGGTTATCCAGCTCAGGAAAGATGTGCAGCTGTTGGAGTGAGTCCAAAGGAGTACCACAGAGATGATCACAAGGCTAGAGCACCTCTTCCAGTGAGGGAGCTGGGCCTACAGATGAGAAGATTCAGGGGAGACCTCATTTGGGCCTCCCAATGTTTGAGAAAGCTTATAAACTGAGAGAAAATAAACTTTTTACACAGCTAGATAGTAATAGGACAAGGGAGAATGGTTTTAAACTGAAACAGAGGAGATTTACATTAGATTTCAGGGGGAAAATTTTCACTGAGGGGGTGGTAAGATTCTGGAACAGAATGCCTGCTGTGAGTGCCCCATCCCTGGAGGTGACCATGGCCAGCTTGGATAGGATCCTGGATAACCTGATCCAGTGCCTGATTTAAATGATCTTTGAAGCCCCTTCCAACCCAAGTGATTCTATGGTTCTATGATTCTATAGTTTTATGGTAAATAGATTACATAGAAATATTCTACTTGAATAAATTAGCAGTTTAAATATTAATTTACTTAAATATACTGCTAAAATAAATAGTATTTTCATTGAAGCTGATACCATGAAGAGTAAATGTATTAATACAAAATAAATTCATATATTAGAGAATAATATATAATTGCATATTATGTATAATTATATATAATACATGTTTTATATTCCAGAACTTCTATGACCACATTTAAAGAGGTAAGAAATAAAATGATTTCTCGTGATTTATTAACTTCTACCTTAACACAACAGTTTTGTTAGTTAATAATAAACAACACTAGCAGTACTCAATTCTTTGATAGTTTCTTCACCAAATTGGTCCACTTTAATAGAATAATATACATTCTATGCAACAAGGTCTTTGTGAGTTGAATGTGCATGACAAATTTCCCTCTGACCAGTTATGTATAACAAGTTTTTACCAATAATTTTTGAATACCAGTTCAAAAGATTTCATTTGAAATTTTACTGACATTTTTAGAAGTTGTGCAAAAAACTTCTTTTGGAAAAAAACAGTACTTATGATGGCCATAACCCATTTTACTAATTCATATTCTTTTGAAAAAAACATTTCATCCTGTCATTGTGAAAAACCTTACTCCTTCTAATGAAGACAAAGATTTTGAGAAACTACTGGTCCTTTTATATTCAATAAAAAAATGAAAAGAAGAAAAGAACTCAAAGATCAGAGATATAATTCAGAAAGAAATGTGGACCTTCACGTCTGTTTCCAAGAAACTATGGTCAGATTCTTTTTTAACAGAAGTAACTGTTTAAATATTTATGCTTTGGCTTTCTAAGCTTTTAATCTTTTGTTTCTGCTTAGCTGGAACTGCAACAGCTTCAAAACAAAAAAATAAACTGAAGAAAAGAACTGAAAGAGGAAAGAAATTGTTTCTAATAAAGTTGTTTCTTCAACTTTTTTCAATTTAGCAGGGTATGGATTAGAAATGAGTCAAGCATTTTCAATAATTGTGGGGTGGTTTTTTTTTTTTGTTTGTTTTTTGTTTTTTTGTTTTTTTGTTTATTTCCTGTGACACAGATAATAGATCATAACCTGCAATGAAATACTCCTTGCATCATCCATGGTTTTGTATCAGTCTAACAAGATGTTAACACTATGTTTCTTAAGTCTGAGGAAGAGTGTTAGTGTTTCATCAGACTTACAATAAGACATTCTTTTAAAAAATTATTTATTTGTACTTATTTCCAATATAAACTTTTTTTAATTCTGAACTTCTGAATGAAGCCAACATATTTAAAATACTTGGTTATATTAAAAATACTTTTTCCTAAAGCAAATGAACCATAAAACAACAATTTTTAATCCCAAACAGTTTTTAATCCCAATTCCTAGGAACTGTGCTGTACAAATTCTGTGAATAAATCTGTCTTCCTGATATCTTTTAAAATCTAATGATGTGGGGAGAAATCTGAACTTGTTTCTTGAGCTCAAATTTCATTGCATTATGTAGCTGATTTTTTGTACTTACATTTAGAAGTTCATGTAGTATTCAGTATACTTGATAGATATTTTAGTTGCTGCTAGACAAATGCGTATTTCCTGTTATAGCTATAGATTTCACCTGCACTGTACACATTTTGAATATCAATCTGCAATTCTATTACAATGCAATATTTCTTAAGTTTTTTCATATTACTGCCTAAAAATTGACATTTTGGTGACATTTAGTGACATTATAATATCCTCAGCTACCAATGTGATACTGCCATCATATCTTCCACCAACTGATACCCCAAACTTAGGACAGCATTTGTTGGCAAATAACTTTGTACAGTGATCAGATGACAGTCAAAATATTGATACTAAACTATGTTATTTAAGATGTTGCATTTAGAAATGTTGTATTCAGAAATTCTGTATCTCTTATATCTGTGGGCAGTTATTCCTTTTTATTTACTATCACAATAGAAGCAATAGTAACAAAGCATGATTTCTATAATTTCATTAATTTTACTATCACTAAATAAATAATATTGCATTTACAAAGAAAGAGGTATGTTTTCTTCCCTCTCTGATTTCAAGAACATTACATATTCTTAAGCATTTTGGGTAAGTAAAGAGCAAAATGGACTAAAACTAATGAGGAAAAGCTGGAGATGAGATTGTATTGTTAGGACAGAAATAGGGAGGATAAGCAAAATGGAAAATATATTAATATATTAAGAAACTGTAATAGAGTGATAAATGGTTTTTTGAACATAGTCTTTTAAAGTACTAATTTACCATGATAGTTGCAAAAAAAATAGTTTAACATCAAGGGAAACTTGCCCCACATGTATTTCATGGTTTTAAAATCAGATAAGTGTTTGCAGATTACAAGTTATCCCTTTCATTAGCATCTCTTATATTTTTCTGTCCTTATCCTTCTACTGCTTTTCATTATAAGATTGTTTTCTCAAGTGCCATTCTTCAATGAATCTTGACAATACTATATCCTGAATGGTAACAAAGCAAGTTTCAGACATAGTAATTAAATGTTACATCACAGCAAATAAATGCAAGGTCCAATAATTAAAACTACCTGCCTATGCACAAACGATGCACCTTCATGAAGATAGTGTATTAGGAACCTTGCAAAAGACATCATATTCTGTAAGTGATCTTCCAGGGATCCTAAGATTTGATCATAGGACTTGACAAGCCTGTACGTTATTCATATTAGATATACTTGGAAAATATATACCATACCAAGGGGTGGATCAAGCTTGGGTCAAGAGGTGGACTGTACTGATACAGATCAGTAGACCACTGTACTTTTGGGAGTTAGTGATCCCATGTGACACTTCGCCTAAGCACTTTGTAGCCTTCAGCCTGGGTTGTCCTGACACAAACCTAGTGGCCACTGGATAACCTCAGCCAGCTCCTTGTAACAGAAGAGCCATACAATAGCAGGAATTATACCACCTATATTGCCTTGCCTTTATCTAATAGTGTAGCAAGAAATCTCAGAGAACATCCTTTAGGAATAGAGCTATATTCTTGTAAGGAAATTATATAATACCTTAAAGGGTCAGAAGGAAAAAATCTGTGGATAGTGTTTGCCTTGCTTTACACTGTGTGCTGTATCCACTTGGGCTCCACCTGATACTGAATGAACACACTCCAGTATCTGAAGAGACATTAACATTTACTTGCTGCCTATATTCCTCATTTTACTCTCTCTCATTAAAGCAGTTACTGAACCATTTATTTGTAGGCCTTTCTTACTGAGAAGAAGGAACCCTGCACCTTCTCTCCTTACCACATTCCTAGTGCAGAAGAGATTGAGACAATATACGGCACAAATTTAGACCGCTGGACATAAAACACTTGCAACGTAAGTTAGAAATGGGCAATTAAGACCCTACAAACCTTGTGGAGTGACGTAGCAAGGAAAAGATAAGTAGGGCAGTGACTAAGAAGGAGATGCCTTTCACATAGAGTATTTGAAACTTCAAAGGAATTTCTTTAGCTTGAAATAAAAGCACTCTGTTACCCTAAAGTCTAGGCCTTCCTGGGGAGCTGCTGCTTCAAACAGCTCCTGACCCACATCTCACACCAGATGTATAAGATGCCACAGGAACCATGTCTGCGTGGACCTTAAGTCGTACAGAGGTTATCGCCTGCTGTAGAAAACTGCTGTAGTCTTCACTATGGCCACACACCAGAGCTGCGGGCTAGCTGCATGCTCTATTAAATCCTAACACCACTATTGAAACCTTCCTCCTAAAACTTGGACAGACTGTGGGTTGCCAGGTATATATTTGTTATGACAACAGTCCTGTCAACTTCCACATATTACCACTAAAGTCTGCTGCCATTGTCCTGTTGACAGGTTTTGGAAGTGTGTGAGTTTAGATGCACTGCCATGGTCTTCTGAGAAATGGAACAAGCAGAAGGGAAATGGCATTTCAAACAGTATAAGTCAGCTAAAATTATGCAGAATTTATCAGAAAGAAGAATTTTTCTATTCAGAGGACTTTCAAGTACAGATAAAATTTAATATATCTCTGGGTTTTACTGCAAACATTGTAGATATTAGAAACTTCTAAACATGTTTTATTTGCAATTCTTTGTATAACATCAAATTCAGAAGCAAAATAAAAGCAACAAAGAAAACTATTGCACAATATATTTTATTAGAAAATTCAAAATGCTTTCAGCTGGATATTGGAAGAAGTAGCAGGATATCAGATGCAGATATTTCCTCATCTTGATACATATGGTGCTCTATTTTTTTCTAGTGTAGAGTACAGAAGCAAGATTGCAAGGAAAAGATGTATCAAATATTAAAGAGAATTAAACAAAAACAATCATTATTCTTTGTCCTCATTCTCTATAAAATGATAGTTGGAGCCACTGCTACCCAGGCAGTTAGGTGCTAAAAAAACTAAGGAAGTGCTAAAAAAGACCCCATATCTAGGTTGCTGCTCTTCTAATTTCAATATCTAATTGTCCATCATTAGATAAATCAGCTCTAAGAAACCCATGTTAAAGCCTCACTGTAATATGTGCAGGGCAGGAACTTGTAACTGGGCATCCTAGAGTACATCCAAATACCTGTTCAATCAATAATACATTGGGAAGCTTAAGAGACTAGATGATTATTCTCCATTAATATCTTTAGGAAGCTTGAGTTTGTTCTGGAAAGTACAGAAAACATTAATATCTGTTCTCCCTCCAAATGACAATTCTAATTTCCAGTCAGATATGGATATTCAGGATCCTACTTTTGCCCAGTGAAAGCAGTTTTCCTTTTCCCTCTTTTCCAGAAGGTCTTGCTGTACTCTCTTCATTGTTTAGGATGCTGGATGTTGCTAGCCATGCACAGTCCTTCCAAACATGCTGTATGCAAAACAGTCTGCTACTATCTGCATCAGCACGGTATTTACTGTACAGCAGCAAATTTCACATAATATCTTTTGGAAAATATTGTTAACAGATGTAATGACAGCTTCTTAGAAATAAACCTTAGACACAATATTGTCATCTTCTGTTTGTCAATCTATGAATAAAATCATACAGAAAAAATGGAAAAATATTTTTTACCCTCTACATTAACTTGAAATAACAATAGTCCAGGAAATCACTTTTTGTGGAATGTAAATGTATAATAACCTTCCTTTTTCACTTCACATAGATAGTACTATACAGAAGAAAACTAAAAGCAATAACAGTTTATGCTTAGGAATTTCCATCCAGGAATACAAAGGCAGCAGTATTTTACTATGAAAGAACTAGGCAATAAGACATGACTTTACAGTTGTGTATAGTTCATGAAAGCAATATCATTATTTCCTTCCTAGTAAAAGAGATTCCTGATAATCATAACCTAGAAGAGAAAGCTCCACCAGAACCCTAGTAAGTACTCATTTGTAGGAGTACACAGTCCCTCAGTGTAGGAATTTACTGAATGATCATATGCCTTCTTGTCTCATTTTTCTTTGCTTAAATTTCCCTCACTCTTAGCCTTTCAAGAAAGCTCCTAAGAAATTAAATGAAAAATAGTAGAAAGCATTTGAGAATAAAATGGTTGATTTATTTGGTCCTTCAGGAAAGAATATTCAATTTGGCTTCAGGATTTGTTTCTGAACTACCAAATATCACACAAAATTAATACAGAAACATAAAGCCAGGTAATTTAGCCACTGAATCTTCTCAAAAAAAAACCAAACCACAATGATATGATTTTATATAGTCAATTGCCAACATCATCTGTGTGTTGGTTGTCTTGAAGTGGCAATATGATTCGCATCCCTAGAACAACTGAGCCTTTAGAAGAAATAAGGTTCTTTGAAAGCACAGGAATGATAGAATTCCCATCTCAGCTCTAGTCCCATCAACTGCCACTCTTAATATATTAAATTCACTGTCTCCTGATATAATTCCCTTTCTTTCTGTGATCAAACTGCAAACCTCTGTTTGAGCTTTTCCAAAAGTTATTACACTTTAGATCTTTCTTTTATGTGTCACTCTGTGATCCCTATCTGACATCATTGAATTCTTTTTTTCCTAGAGCAGCAATAGATGCACAATATCTGCTGTTAGCAACTGGAGGCAACATAAATTTTGTAATAGTAATAATATATAATAGTTTTCTTATTTTGTAGATCATTTCAAGTTGCAACTGTTACCCCCTATTATTCATTCAGTCACAACTGAAGATTAACAGGCAACTAGAACCACTCCTCTTACTCCACATAACATCCTTTGATACCATCACATTTATCTGAAGACCCTCATCCAACACTTGAATACAGCATCATCGTTTTGCTTCCACAATCTTTTCACCTATTTTCTCTGTAAATATTTCAGTGCTGCTAAAAGAACAAAGCTGGGTTCAGCACAGATCCTGCTGAAGCTACTTTGCTACATTCATCTCTCTGCATTATAATGTCTGCTATCTTATTTTCATATGTCTAGCTCTCAATATCTGCTTCAGTATGTTTCCCAACTTAATAAATCCAAGAAATCTTTGATATTGGTACCTCTCACCAGTGAACACTGTTTACTGACTTGCTCAAGAGAGCTGACTGATTGAATCCACTGGTCTCTAGTACTGTATTCTTTTACTGAGAAAAAGAAAAAAATATTCCACCTCTCTGTCAGAGAAATACAGATGTTAAGATCATTTCTCTGTCTCCTACACATTTCCAAAGCACAGAAAATTTCTCTTTGTGGCCTTAAACGCTTGTATGTTGGTCTTCTTCAGTTAAGTATTGTAATGGACTGCCCAAGGAAGCAGGAGTCCCCATCCCTGGAGGTATTTAAGAGATGTGCAGACTGGGCACTGTGGAATGTGACTTGGTGATAGGATTTGGCTGGTCATGTTGGTTGTTGGACTTGATCATTTTGAAGGTCATTTCTAAATTAGATGACTCTAAGATTCTACAAACATTACTATGCAAAATAGGCACTCAGGATCTTAGCACTCTGGGAAGAATTCACTAACAGAAACATACCAGCTTTTGAAGTCGTCTTTCAATGTCCATGAAGGCTTAGGGAAAGAATGACAGTCAAAGTGTTTGTATTCTTTTCTGTGAAAAGTAGCTAAATTCCTGCCTTGAGAAAATACAATCACAGTCTATATTCTAAGGATAGTAAATATAGTTATTATGAATAAATGTCTGTTTCAGCTCCAACTACTAAAATCCAATTTTTTAAAATGATGTGTAGTTTCTAACTGCTGATTTTACAAAGGGGAAAAAAATGAGGTTGAAAGAGCTACAAATAATACATTTTCATGATAACAGTCCCTAACAATCTAAATCTCTTTTTGTTCATTCGGTGCCATCGGCTTTCATGATTTAAAGCACTACACAAATTAGTAGTTTTGACTTTATTTGTCAGTCTACAGAGCTCCAGTTTTCCTATTTATGGCAAGCTCTATAAAAAGGTATGATGCATGCTGGAATGAAATTTAGTTTGAGACATCAGTAAGTGAAGATTTTATCAAGGACGCTAAAAAAACAGTCTCAAAAACCATAGCAGCAATTTAAGAAAAGAAAAGAAAGGCAATGGCTATATACCAAATGCATTTTATTGCTATTGATAGATTTTAAAGATGCTGATGGCAACCACCCTAGCACAATAGTGATCATAGCTTTTATTCCAGAACTATAAAAAGAATCTTTAATTTCAGGGAGTGTTTCAAGCATTCTTGGCCTCAGTATAAAGGGCAATTAACAGAGGGAAAATAATCAGAGCATCTCTGGTCCAGTGAATAATTAATTATAGAGATGGAAATAGTTCCCTTGGGAACTCTCTGAGACCCCCATAGCAGAACAAACGACACACTGTAGGTCAAGGGAAAGCCTTGATCTGGGCCATGTAGTCTAACATGGAAAATTTGCATTTCCTCTCCCAGCTCCCCAGCTTAATTAATTTGCAACAATATGAACAAATTTTACCCTTAACATGCATCCTCCTACTCAGCACTTCTGTTTCACGTTTGATGTTGTGTGTTTGCTGGCTTCGTTTCTTGCAGCCCTTTTCCCCTGTCCCCCGTATCCTTACGTATTCTCTGCAATGATACAAATTCCCCTTTCTCCAGAGAGTTTTGCCAATTCTTTGTGAAGTGATGAGTGAGCAGCCTTCATTCCCAGAGTTTGGACACAATTTCCAACAGAATTTAACATAAATAGGCAGAAAATCGAACCAATACAGCAGTTCATCCAAGACAATTTTCTCGTTTTCTTTAAAGAGGGATGGAATCTCCCTGATATTTGCAACGTATGTTACCTCCTTGTCTTCAAGAAGCATTTGGGCAACGCACTCAGACATATGGTTTGATTTTTCAGTAGCACTGTGTAAATAATGGAGTTGGAAGCAATGATTCTTGTGGGTCCCTTCCAACTTGGGATTTTTTTTTATTCTATAATACCCAAACATTTCAAATATTCATTGAAATACCAGACAACTCTTCAAAATATTCTGCAGCTGTATTTTCGAGAATGATAATGACACCTAGTGACCAGACAGAAAATCACAGCTTTGTCCTATATGGGACAAAGTACGCACACTCAACTCTACACTTGTGACAGCTATACGTTCAGCACAGACTAACCTTATACATAGGTATTTGCAATATTTGCATGTGATTATGCTTCTTGTGTTAGAAATTAGCAGAAATTGTAAACCAAATAAGTCCTAAAATTGTCTAGCTTGCTTGCGGCATATGCAGTTGCAGTTTTAATTTCACAAAATATCTCTCATACTTTACCTTACTATCTTATACTTTAATATGTGCAAAGACCAGTAAACTATGAAATGCTCTTGACAAAGCTTTTTGTAAGACCAAGACTAGCAAAGATGGGTGCACTATTTAAGGTATGTTTTTTTTCCTTCTCTGCTTTTCCCTCCCTAACATGAACACTACATCAAGAAATTTCAGAGTTTTGCTTTATAATGTTGAATAACATAATACCCAAAAATGATGCAAACACCACGATTACAGATATGAATACAGGAGCTCAGGCAATTCTAATCTCTGTAATTTTTTTCCAAACTGTTGTGTGTTTTTAATTATTTTTTTATTTTATCACCACTCAGAGGGCTTTATTTCCCTCCCAGTGTCATGGACAGATAATGGACTTCTGGGATATAAAATCTGTACTTATGTGTCTGCATGGAATTTCTTAACATGATAGCAGCCTACAAATACCTTTTTACATTATGCATCTTTCACTTTTCCAAAATGAAAGCAAAATATTGTGTAAAGCAGAATTTCTGTTATTAAGCAGTTCATTTTATGTTCTACTAATTAGTTCATAAAACAGCGAACTACATCACACTGTAATGCAATTGGCTCTATTGCACTATTCGGGATTCATTTCAAGCTGTTCTTGATTGCAAATTTGTTATAGAAAATAATAATTCTTATTTTCACAACAGTTACATAATTAATATGCACAATATATCATCTTATAGTTCTTTCTTCCTGATAAACTTTAAAATTCATGTTGAAGATTGCTCCAGTACTGTAAAAATACTGGCAAAGTAATCTGTTATCTTGTTAAAAAGAGATTGCATGTGCTATACTGGACAATTCTGGTTTGGGAAAATACTAGAGCTTATTTCTATAGCACAGCCTTTCTTTCAGAGTTACACGTCTCAATTCAGAGGTATAAGTCTGAATTCCACAGTATAATTAAGGAAGTTACATGGTTTTGTTAGTGCTGTTCTGAATAATATAAACAAAAAGTACTCAGATTTAATGCTGACCTTAGGTCATCTATGTCCTGTTATATTTGCAAAAGAAGGATTAAAATTCCTAAAAATAGGCATTTTGAAGGAAAAGCCTTATTGATATGTGTACATATTCCCATTAATAGAATTGTGTTAAAACATTTTGTCTTTCAAGTTTGCACCAAATTTTGTTCAATACTGCTACTCTGTGTGGACTGAATGAATTGCTAAATACATCTTCTTTCATGTTAATCTCATGCGGACTCCCAGAGCTGCGCCAGAGAACTTCAGAAGAAGCAAACAAAAGAACTCTATAAGTAAATTCTAATTCTAGGGTATTTTTGTTTTTGTTTTTAAGTAGAGATGCTTGTCAAAATCATACCTTCTTGTTTAGAGGCTTTCCAGCTCTTCTGGACTCTCCCCTGTCTAAACAACCACTGTTAAATTATTGACAGTATAGATTGCATTACTTAGATAGAATATGTGATGTTTCTACTGATAATGGAAAATCTGAACCATGAACTTAGGTGAATTTTAAAGATGATGATGTAATGATATAGTAATAAGAACAAATCCAGGGTATCTATTATGAAAAATCCTCATTAAAGCTAGGGGATTTACAAGGAATTACAGTATGTACCCTTTCAAGTTTTCTTCTTTCAAGAAACAAATCATCAATTATTAAGAAATCTGAACTGCAAAGGATGAAAAGGTTTATTTAGTTAATTGGTCCATATGGCCAGTCAGGGTGACAACATCTGAAAAACAGATACAACCTATTGTTATATATAGCCAATGAAATTTTTCAGTTCTGAAGGAAGAAGAATTTTTAATTCATTTCAGAGCTCTTCAAGATCAAGCTCATGCTATGATGCCAGTCTGTAAAGAATACAAACTTATTTCTATGAAACTGGCTAGTAAAATCAGCAAACACAGACACTGGTTAGATGCCTGTGGTTCAACAATACACCTATATTAATATTTTAGCTTGGTTCAGGAGTGCATTATTTTCAAGCAAGCCCATCTTTATAACACTTCAGTTTGTACAGCAGAGAAGTCCGGAAGCACAGAAAAATCCTTTGTCTTTACAAATGAAACCAGACGCATTACGTACACACTGCACTGTGGTCATTAGAATCTAATTAGAGTTAACTTGATGTAAATCCCCTGAAACACTGGCAGTGTGGACCCTGACTTCTCAATGCAGACTTCTTCACACTGTAAGTAATTTCCCATTACAATACCTTATTTGCCAGTTCAGTTACTTCTATAGAGCCTTTTAAAGATAACAACCCATCTGACAATCATTCAGGATGTCTATGGCGGCACATGTGGAAGTTAATGTTTTCTGTTTTATCATATACTGTAATACTGGAAATCAACAATATTTTAGCAAAAAAAAAAAAAAAAAAAAAAAGAAGAAGAAAAAAAAAAAAGACTGTAACAATAATTCACTAGATTAAGTGAATTTTCTAGTCTTCTCCTACACCAAACCTTGAACACTCAGAGGTATCTAGATATAGTCGCCTTCTTCCATTCTTTCCAGAGAAAATAGATCATACTCAGAAGACACAGGCACAGAAGCAAGTTCCTGTGGCACCTCTGTGTTTTTCTAGAATGGAACCTGCTCTTCAATAAATGTCCAAGGATCTTGGCCAGAGTGAATTTTGGGATGAACAAAAAAGAAGTGTTTGCCCTACAGAAGAGCTATATGTCTGACCTCAGTGATGCAAAATTCCCACATATGTGACATAGCTGTCAATATCCCTGTTCATTGCAGGGCAGTTGGTCTAGATGACCTTTAAGGGTTGCTTCCAATTCAAACGATTCTAGGATTCTGTGATCATTTTTTCTTGTGTACTTTATGCACATCTGTGGGTGTTGTGCTGCTTCCTACAGCAGGACGCGTATAGTCAGTCATGGATGTGTACATTGCAAACAGAAGTTGTCATTTTCAGTCCTGCACCTGACATATTTACTGAATTTTAGCTCTTTTTCCTAGTACATAGTGGAAATGTAAAATCTGTCATTATTTTGTGTGTCTAAGCAGCTCATGTACCTACATGTATTCCAGAGAATGATTTGTCAGAATTATCAGAATTTGCTTTGCAGTATGCAGAGTATTTCAGCTCTCAGTCATTTCTACAGGTCTAAGAATATTAATATGTTTTACAGATTCAATAATTAATTGTATTATATATCTTAACCTTGTTTATTAGATATCAATAGCCTCATTAGATTTTTTTTTATTAGATTTCAGTTTATTGAAATATATAAATATTAGATATTAGATATTGTATATATATATAATATATAATATATTATAATTATAATATTATATTAGATATAGAAATATATAATATTATAAATATATTTATATTATAATATAAACTAATATTAATATTAGTTTATTAGATATCAATAGACTGTGTTACACAGTCATAGTGTTTCCTTCAAAAATCTTAATATAGTTTGCTAGAACACGTCTAGACAACAGAATACTGATTTCTACACAATCCAGCCAGTCACACAGATCAGATTTTTCCAAAAAGTTTCACCATCTGTCACAGATATGTTGGTTAAAAATCTTATTTGCCCACAAGCTTCAAGCTCTCTTGAGGAAAGATCACAGAAACTTATAATATATTTATCGATTTGATGTTATAAATCTTTACTCAGGTCTGCAGTGATAGTATTGAATGTAATTTATTTGACTTTAGATTTGCAGTGTGTTCTGGAAAAGTCATATGTCAGTACCATTACTAGTTGAAAACACTGTAAAGTAAATTGTCTACATATTTTCTTACAGAAGTTCTAAGTACCCAAACTTCTGCAAAAGTGCTATGAATACAGATTTGTCATCACCAAAGCAACACGTGTATTGGAGGACAAATAATAATGTGCAGATCTCATACCAAACCAAGAGAAATCAGCAAGTAGACTTCATTACACGTAGTAGAAGTTTCTTACATGACAAGTTAAAAATTTCAAATTCTGTGTGTACTCACTAGACATCTGTGTTTAGAGAAGGGCACAGTGCAAACACTCACCAACTCACGTAATTCTTCATAAATGGTACTTACCTATAAAGCAAACAAACAGAAAACAAACTTAAATATTTATACAGATGCATGTATATTTTAGCATTACAAAGACGTCAGAGGATCAAAAATATTGTACTCAGTTCTACAAAGGGTTTCAGTAAAATCATATTCCTTGACTACAACTTTTTATACACCATTTGTCATGTGTTTTCACATAATTTTAAATTTTAATTTTTTAATTTTAATTCTCATGTCAGCCTGATTGTAGCCTTGCTTTGACTTCTTCCTCATCAGTTTTAGACCATCACCACTTTTGATGTCTAAAAAGTTTTCCTATGTCTTGCTACATTAAAATTTTAAGATACAGATACAATGCAAAAAATATAAGCTCTTAGTTAAAAAATAATGATTAATAATAGCTGAAAGAATAAGCTAATTCTTCTTCCAAAAAAGGTTATTAAGAAGAGCATAATCTTTTCATTTTAATATGCTTTTATGCTTTTAATTTTGGATGACTCTATTTGCAATTCTAATTGCATCTAATATCAAATATAAAGTTCCAATATTATCAATATTATCAATATTTAGCTTTTTTGTAATTGTTCATAGATCATAGTCTTTAATCACATATTGTTCACCTTTAACAGAAAAAAAGAAAAACACAGGACAACATGGCACATAACTGACATGACAACTTCACAAAATCAGTCAATAATCCAATCAAAATAATACTTTGGTCATCAAGTGCCTGGCCATGTGATATAATGGAGAGTGGATAAACATGATTAATATTTGCCCTAACATTAAATTATGAAGCACAAGTTTTCAAGTTATTTGAGGTAAAAAAATAACAGAAAAATTTCTCAGGAAATTTCAGGAATTACTAAGCTGTGAATTTTTTGCCTGTGCTTCTGTCCTTACACATAGGTCAACAAAACACAACTATGTTCTAGAACTATGCAAAATATGCTCTAGAGCACTATATACAAAAATAAATTAGATGATTAAATAATAAAGTAATAAATAATTTAAAAATAACCAGCAAGTCTTATGCTCAAGTAATAACATTATAGGATGTGTTCATACATTGATACAGGTATCTAAATTATTTTTTTGTTCCTGCAAGCAAATGTTTCCATATCTATGTGTCTGTAACTATACCAAAATCATTTGTTTCTAGTCCTCCACAGTAACAAAAATGCCTGTGGATTTGCTAGCTACCGAAAGGTTTCAGTTTCTATTCAAAAAGAGATAAGAATGAGATTTCATATGAAAGGCCTTTTATGACTCTGGAGAACGTCAGACTGCTTTATTTGTTTTGCACCGTGTTTTATTGGTTGTAAGATACTTCTGCACAACAAAACACAGCGTCAGGTTTTACATCAAACAAAACTATATCCCGTATTTATGAATTAGCAGTGAATCTGCTGCACTGGGCGTTGTGATTCTGTTGCCCAGTAACCTGATTACCACAGCAGTTGACTTTGCTTTTTCCTTTTCCTTATCTAGGCTCAATAACAGAAAATCTCCACTTCTGCCGACCCAGGAATTCTGTGGTTCAAGCAAACATGCCCTTCCGTGCATGATGTGCGTAGCAAAGGTGAATAGAGGTGGATGCACTCTCAAAATAAAAAAAAATTACAGACTCCTCATCACAGTTGCGATAGATGGCCAGAATAATGGCCAGAAAGCCATAAGACAAAGGTATCTTGTGATACAAAGACATCATCCCAAATTCAAAACCTGAATGTATTAGACCCTGCAAAATGGCAGACTGTACTGCTCCATTCAGCTTCTTTTTATACTCTTCAACTGTAATCCCAGTGACAGCAAGCATTTCAACTGAAAAAAAATCTTGGAGATGTTTACTCAAGGCTGGTAGGTGTTTGTCTCTGAAAATGCTTATAAGAGAAATGTTGTTGGACACCTAAAATCTTTGGACAAAATTCTCTATTCAGAACACAATACATGATATTTTACCTTAGAGTCGATTCACATCCCATTTAAACTTTGTAATTATAATGCTTCAAAAGTTATAGATAATAATGGTCCTTATATCGTCACCTGCCTCCATAAACTGATATTTGAATATAAACTAAACAGACTATAGGAATACAAGATGATTGCTACTGTTATGGTCTACTATATTTACATCTATAAAGCAATCTCATCTTGACAGAGACTATCTTTTATATTTCAACAGTGTAGGAAAAGAAACAGCTTTAAAGACATCCTTGGAAAAAAAAAAAAAAAAAAAAAGAAAAAAGAAAAAAAGAATACATAGTCTACTGCTCTTCCAAACAAAATCTTTAAACACAATAAAGAGAAGCTGCAAGAGTTGCAGTGAACTTCAAAACTTCCCTGCCCAAACTACTCAGCATTGGAGGAAACTTTAAAAAGCATCATAGTGTATAAACTGTAACAAATGTCTTTATTTGAAAGATTCATGCACAGTTTCCATCTATCATTCCTCATGAAAAAAGGCACTGAAATTTCTAATTAATGCCTATTCCATACAAACGAATTTTTGTTCTCTTGGCATTAATTTTTTGAGAATTATTTTGCTCAGAGAATAATGAAATGAGGGATTCTGAAAGCATGAAATGCTCTAATAGAAAAAAAAAACCAAAAACATAGTACTTGAAGATTCCTGGAACAACTGATTTCAACTTCTTTACCATTTCCAACATATGCAGCGCAGGAAGTTCCACACAAATGTGCGCAAGAACTTCTTTACAGTGAGGTGACGGAGCACTGGAACAGGCTGCCCAGGGCGGTGGTGGAGTCTCCTTCTCTGGAGATGTTCAAGACCCGCCTGGATGCCTACCTGTGCGACCTGCTGTAGGGAACCTGCTTTGGCAGGGGGGTTGGACTTGATGTCTGGAGGTCATGTGATTCTGGGATTCTGTGATTCTGTGATATCAAGCCATCATAATCTAAGAGGTGTATCTGCTGAACACAGCTGTGGAAACTTCCTATCTGTATTATGGAAAACTCATCTGCAGAAAGCTAGAGACACCCTGATTGCTCATGAAGATCAACAATGTTATCACATTATTTTTACTGTCCTACTTGAAAGCTAAAAGCCAGCTCACAGAATTGCACAATTGCTCAGAACAAATTGCTGAATGTAACCAGAATAAATCACTTAATTATTTGTCATACCAAGAATTTAAAAAAAAAAATTATTTCTCCCCCCGCATCCTAGTTCTCAAAAACTGAAGATAAGATTAGAGATCGTAACTACCATTTATCAGCTTTGAAATACCCTAATCCAATTGATCCTGCACAGAAATTCTACGTGAATATGAAATCACATATCTGACTACTCCTATGCCTAACACTGAAATCTTATCATTGTTAATTTAAGTACAAACCAATGGCAACATTCAATACTATATAGCTCCTGGATTTTTTTTTTTTTTTCAGCTTTCAATTGCTTTGTCATTTGTAAGTCAGTGTTTTCCAGCTGAAATAGATTGCATTTTTTACAAGTAATGGCAATTCTACTGACACAGCTGTGCAAGAATACTTGCTTCCAAGACATGCTTTGGTCATTCCACTTTTGTATTAAAGTAAGTACATGTATATATTTTGAGGGCTTGCAAAAAAAAGTGATGATTTCAAATATTTTAAATATGACTTTCTGAGACAAAGAGTACATTTTCCACATAGTACCAACATTTAAAGTAACTAACACAGTTATTTTAAATATAAACAGCATCTTTCTCATGCTATTAGCCACAAATTATTTACTACAACATATATTCTCTTCTTCTACAAGCCAAAGTGCTGTGGTTTTAGTTCTTAACAGTCAAGTATGGTTTTCCTCCTGCCTGCTCTTTCTTTTTCTTAAACATTAATCTTAGCTTGCTTTTATATTAGTCAAGAAATCAAGAATGTATGCATTTTCCCATTAGCAAACAACATTAACAATAACATAGAAATTAATTTGGAAGATTATGATGACTGTGCCTAAGGTTTATCAGACATCAACTTGGTTTATCCAAATGATTCATGTTCATTTTGTAACAGTAAAGACTTAAAAACTCATTGCAAACTGCTGTTACTGATTAATATTGTTATATTAGTATAACAGACATCATACAGAAGGCTAGAAAGATCAAGCCCATTTTTCTCTATTGACTTTTGCAACTTTTTGAAAGCTTTGAAAACATAACAATTAATAAAAATAAAATTAAAAAAATCTCTTTATAAAGCATGCTGAGGTTTACATAAGGAGACATGAATATGATGCCAACAAAATAAAATAACTGCGAAATTTATCAGATATAACAAAAAAAAAAAAGATATAATGACAACATAAAAAGAACTATCAACTTTATTATATGTAAGGGACTAATTCTACTTCAGTAATCTTAGTCAGTTTGCTTTCTTATGAATTATTAAAACTAGAAAAGATATTAAAAAAAATTAATGAAAATAGATGGAAAACTGTATCTTCAAGTATTTTTTTCCTATCAAATTACTTTATCAAAGGCCATATAGCTATTATTTCCTCTTATTTTTAGCAGACACCACATTACCAATTCACACATATGACCCTGCTGACACACTTCAATTACACAATTTCCTTCTTAAAAACATTGGAAGCTCACATGCCATGTGCTATCTCATGTATTTTCTCTAGATCTCAGAGCATGTGAACACTCTAAGCAAAATAGGACTGAATAGTTGCTGAATATTGTTTAAACATTTTTTTTTTCCAATGTAAACATAAAACTTGTATCTTCATACTGATGACATTCATCGAAGTTTCTAGCATTCCAATACAGATCTTACTGCTGCTATTTTCTTCCTCTGGAACTACAGGCAACAATCTAAAAATCGTCAGAAGTTGAACTGTGTTGCGTGCTAGTACATGAGATCAATTAATCAGAACAGCAGAGAGAACAGATGTTTCTGAAAGACCAGAGGATGCCCTCTGTCACTGAGGGTAGTGATCTATTCAAGCACAAACCAAATCCTAGGTTTTAAAGAAAAAAGAGATTACACAAATTAAGCTAAAACTTTTTCCTATTGTTAATGTATGAAATTTTCTACAAAATGAAAAATACACTTCCTCTCATCATCCCAATAAATTGCTTCCCTCTATGCAGTTACCTCAGCTGGAGTTATACTCTTATATTAGAAATCTAACAACATGACAGCCAAGAACTCAGATATTCCTAATCTTCCTGACATTCCATAACTACAGATATATTCTTTATTATTTATTAGTAAGTAAGAAACTTTTCTGAGAAGCAGTTGCAGAAATTCAACCTTATAAAACATGTAAAGCAATCTTATGATCTTCTTCCATGAAATAACTGGCTTCATTGATGTGGACAGAGCAGTGGATTGTTTCTCTCTTGACTTCACTAAAGTTTTCAGCACAGACTCCTATAAGATCCTTACAAACAACCTAATAGAGAACTGAATGAGCAGATAGTGAGGTGGACTGATTGCACACTCAGCAAGTTTGCTCATAACGCTAAGATGAATGGGACAGTTCATACAATAGAGAGAAGGAATGCCATACAAGAGACCTGGACAAGCTTAAAAAGTAGGCCTGTGTGAAACTAATGAACTTCAACAGGATCATGTGCAAGGTGTTGCACTTAAAAGTCTGGGCAATCCCAGATATGTGTATAAACAGGTAAACTAATACGTTGAGTGCAACCCTGTAGAGAACGATTCCAGGACTCTAGAAGAACTTTGTGGTTCTGGTAAACAAAAAGCGTGACATGAGCCAGCAGCCCAGAATGCCAACTGTATTCTGGACTTCATCAAGAAAGGAGTGCCTAGCAGGCAGAGGGAGGTGATTTTCCCCCTCTGCACTGCCCTCTTCAGACTCTACCTGCAGTTCTGCATCCAAGTCTGAGGCACCCAGCACAAGACAGAGAACTATTGCAGCGGATCCAGAACAGGGACAGAAAGATTGTTAGAGGGGTGGAGATGTCTCTTGTGAAGAAAGGTTGAGAGAACTAGTCTTGTTTAGCCTGTAGGGGGCTTCAAGGAGAACTGGAGTCCTTGTTTCAGCTGAGAAAATTGATTTTCTTTGTTGTAACTGGTACATTTTGTTTTGGCTTTGGAAGAAGAAACAGTTTTGATAACAATGATGTTTTAGTTGCTGCTGGGAAGTTCTGAACAGGGCCAAGCTTCTCATGCTGCCCTGCCAGAGAGGAGGCTTGGGCTGCACAAGGAGCTGGGAGGGAACAGAACCAAAACTGCTGATTCAAATAAACTGATGAGATATTCCATAAAGGTAGATCAACTTAAGCTTGAAAAAGGGATATCTAGATTAGATGTTAGCAAATCTTTTATATTAATATACATTAGATGTTAGAAATCTTTTATACAAAGGTTGGTGAGGCACTGGAAAAGACTGCCCGGAGAAACTGTGGATACTCTTTCAAGGTGCTCAAAGCCAGCCATTCCATGATTCTTAAAGGGTAGGATGGGATCCTAGCAAGGGTGCTAGCATGTGTGTTCATCAAGCAACTTTCAATTACTCAGCAATAGTCTTGGCCAAGTGTAGAGGGTCCAGCTGATGGGAAAATAGCAACTCTTATGCTCATCTATACGAAAGAGGGTTGAGGAATTACATTCTTCTCTGGGTGACCTTGGTGCAAGGGAAGGCCACAGAGCAGATGATCTTGAGTGTCACTACATGGCACAAACAGCACTATCAGGCAATCAGACCCAGTCTTGGGTCTGTCTTGACTTTACAAAAGGCATGTCCTAACTTGATTCCATCCTATGTAAGCATGTCCTCCTTAGCTGATGAAGGAAAAGCTGTGGATGTTGTTTACATGGACTGTAGCAACACATTTGATACTATTTCCCCTAGCATTCTCCTGGAGAAACTACCTGTTCACAGCTTAGATTCATGTACTGCTCTCTGAATAAGGCTAAAAAACAGTGGGATGGACAGGCCCAAAGGACTTAAGTCCATTCACAAGTGGTATTCCCCAGAGCTCAGTACTGGCATTAGTTTTGGTTTATATTCTTATCAACAATGTTCATGGAGGGCTTGAGGGCACCCTAATTAAGTTGAGCATAAGCGTTCGGTTTGTAGGAGGGTAGGAAAACTCAGTAGAGAAATCAAGATAGGCTGCATCATTGGCTGCATCTAGTTGCATGACTTTCAACAAAGCTAAATGCCAGGTACTGTAGTTGGGTGAGAACAACCCCATACAGTGGTGTAGGCTTAAGGAAGACTGGTTGGAAAACTACCTGGCAAAAAGGACCTGGTGGTGTTTGCTAATAGCCAGCTGAACAGGACCCAGCTGTGTGCCCTGCTGGCCAAGAAGGCCAATGGTCTCCTGGCCTGCCTCAGAAATCGTGTGGCAAGCAGGCCTTGGGAAGTGACTGTCTCTCTATACGCAGCCCATTGAGACAGAATGCACCTTGAGTGCTGTGGCCAGCTTTGGGCTACTTGCTACAAGCAGTATATAGAGTTGCTGGAATGCATTCAGAGAAGAGCAAGAAAGCTGCTGAAGAAAATAAGAGCTGGAAAATAAGAGCTATGAGGTGCAGTTGAGGGAAGAAGAGCTGTCTTGCTGGCTGAAAAGGACACTTCATCTTTCTCTACAACTACCTGAAAGGAGGTGTAGCAAAGCAGGATGACAAGTGATTTGATTATATAAAGGATCTTTTCTATCCTATGTAATTCTGCATTTCTATGAACAGGCTACTAAAATGAAGCAGAAACTGTAGCATCTCTCCTATATGGCAAGGTTGAGAGCTGTGACTTTTCAGTGGAAAGAAATGTTCACTAAGTCCCTGATGCCTTCTCATCAATGTGTACAAATATCTGAAGGGATATTTGTAAGGGAAGTACAAAGAAAATGGAGCCGGGCTCTTTTCAGTGGTGTCCAGTAGTAGAGCAAGAGGCAATGGGCACAAAGGAACAAAACAGATGTTGTGGCTGAACATCGGAAAACACTTCTTTATTGTGTAGGTGACTGAGCAACAGGGCTGAGACCTTCTCTGACACCCCTCAGAGGAGCACACTGAAGATATCCAGACAGTTCCTCTGCCTTCCCCAGCTAATTTACTTTCTTCAGATACGGTCTGCAAGCTCCACTGATGCCACTGCCCAGGGAGAGCGCAGGAGGAGCTGGAGGATCTAGGAGTAGGGGACTAAGGCAGGTGTGAATAGTAGCCCTTGGGGCTGGCTGACCATGGGGATGAAACTGATCCTGAAGACAATAATGATGATGACTTTCAGTTCACAAGGATACCTTTCAGAAGGAAGCCCTTCCCTTCCCTCTCCTGGACTTCCTTTGCTTTCCTGCTCCTCCTACCACATCTCTGGTCAGGAAGGACATGGCAACAGGTGCTGAGGAGCGTATGGAACAGAGCAGCTCTACAACAATAGGTAACATGACCCAGAGGCAGCAGGCAGAGCCATTGGAAGCAGTGGTAGGTGACCAGTGTCCCTGGGCACTATCATCAATGCTGCCTATGTGCCCACTTGCTTGTACTCCTGCTACTGCTGCATCCAGGTGTGGGCACACAAGCACTATGTGCCCACTCTGCAGGCAGCCTCTTGACCACATCCTGCACAGCGTCAGAGGAGATGGCAGCTACCAGAACCATGTGTTTGGCTCATCCTCTCACAGTCAGAGGAAAATTGCCAATGAGAGGGTGTGGAGCAGATATCCTCACTGCCACTACACTCTGCATCCATGGCCTAGGAATAATTTCCTTGCAAATAGGAGAAGGGGACTGTGGAGAATCGACTGAAAGGCAAGGGCTAACGTAGCCTCCAGGGCTGACAAATGTTGCCTCCCAGCAGGCTGCAGGGCAGCACTCCAACAGCCTCGACTACAGACCCATCATCCACAGCAGCCCACTGCTGCTGCAATTTCTGCACACTGAACTCCCTGAAAGGAGATCCTAGTGAACATCTGGAGGCTTCCAAGCACCAGGGTGGAGGGATCCCAGCCCTTTCACCAACAGCCTTCAAAACTGCAAGTCCTCAGGGCCTGCTGCTCCTTCTGCCAACACAGCCCTGTTCCTGCTCGCTTTTGGTCTTTTCCTGCTGCTGGTGCCTCATCACCTAACATTCTGCTGGCCCAGCAGCATCACAGCTGTTCTTATACCCAAACCAAGACACGTGCCAAAGCAACTATGGGGAAGACCCCCAAAGAACACCAAGCAGCACTGCATTGGGAAGCAGCTGCTTGTGTGCAGAGGGACACACACTCAAAAGCCATCACAGCAGTGTCCTGAGCCTCCCTTTCCATGTCACCCCATGTGAGCTGGAGGACAGGATAAGAGCTCCAGAGGACCCTTCCAACCTCAACTATTCTCTGATCTTTTTCATATATTTTATTTTTAAGCAAGGCAATGAAACTACTTCTGAAGTGAGAAAACAGGTGCCAGTGGTGATTAGGATAAACTGATCTAAAAATTGAGTGTTTGATCTAGCCTACCCCAAAAGCTAATATCTTTCTAACAACCAAGTACACCCTTATACCTTGGCTTCAGCCAATCTGGACCACTAGTCATTATGCTTGTTTTATCAAGGAGGGCATGAGCCATCTAAGCATAAAGAGAATCCTTTCCAATACCACAGTGGCATTCCATGGAGCTCCTTGAGTATCTGACAGGAAGAAAAGTGGGCTCTTTGAGCCTCCTGCTTCCTTTCTCATCCAGCTACACCGTTCCCATGCTCCCACCTTTGAACTTTCCCCAACAAAACCTATGGTGAACTTCACACATTTCCACAAGATTCTGAAGAGCATCCTCTTATAATGTTTGCACAACTCCAAATGCTCTTGCACTATAGAAAGGACTCTCCTGACTCTGGAGGAAGTGACCCTTGCAGTCTGCAAGGCCCCCTACACTGCTTCTGCAGCTGACCATCTCTTAGTGGACACCATGTGAAATGCGAAGTTGTATGACCCACAGATACTAAGAAGAGAGGCAAAAGCATACTGGGTAGAGACCAGGAGAGGACTACTACAATGACTAAGGTCTGGAGTTAGTCGATCAAAAGGCTGAGACCTGTAACCGTTCAGCCTGAATAGAAGGTGGCTCATGGCATCTCTCATAGAGGTTTATAAGTAAATGAACTGAGAACAGAAAGATGATGTGGCAGGCTATTTCCCTGGTAGCTGGTGACAGGATAAGAGGCAATGGCTACAAACTGTAGCACTAGTGGCTTCTTCCAAGATTCAGTTAAGCATTTCTGTACTGTGAGGATCATCACAGAATTACAGAGTCTCAAAATCGTTTGAGCTGGAAGGTCGTCTAGAATAGATCACCGGCAGAGTTTGTCACAGAATCACAGAATGGCCCAGGTTGGAAGGGACCACAAGGATCATGAATCTACAACCCAATGCCACAGGCAGGGCCACCAACCTCCCCATTTAATACTAGACCAGGCTGCCCAGGGCCCTGGCCTTGAAAACCTCCAGGGACGGGGCATCCACAACCTCTCTGAGCAGCCTGTTCCAGCATCTCACCACTCTCGTAGTAAAGAACTTCCCCTGACATCCAACCTAAATCTTCCCTCCCTCAATTTAAAACTGTTTCCCCTTGTCCTGCAGTTATCAACCCCTTCAAAGAGTTGATTCCCCTCCTGTTTGTAGGCTTCCTTTAGGTATTGAAAGGCTGCAATCAGGTCACCCTGAAGCCTTCTCTTCTCCAGGCTGAACAAGCCCAGCTCCCTCAGCCTGTCTTTGTAGGGGAGGTGCTCCACTCCCCTGACCATCTTTGTGGCTCTCCTCTGGACCCTTTCCAACAGCTCACTGTCATTCTTGTACTGGAGGCTCCAGACCTGGACACAGTACTGCAGATGGGGCCTCACAAGAGCAGAGTAGAGAGGGACAAGCACCTCCCTGTCCCTGCTGGCCACCCCTCTTCTGATGGAACACAGGATACCATTTGCTTTCCAAGCTGCAGAGCACACTGCTGGCTAATGTGAAAGTTTTTTATCCATCAAGACCCCCAGGTCCTTCTCTGCAGGACTACTCTCAAGGACTGCTCCTTCCAGTCTGTATAAATGCCTGGGATTCCTCCAGCCCAAGTGCAAAACCTTGCACTTCGCTGTGTTGAACTTCATCAGGTTCACCCAGGCCCACCTTTCAAGCCTGCTGAGGTCCCTTTGAATGGCATCCCTTCCTTCCATTGTGTCAACAGCACCACTCAGCTTGGTGTCATCAGCAGAGTTGCTGTGGGTGCACTCAATTCCATCATCAGTGTCATTGATAAAGATGTTACGGAGCACTGGTCCCAAGACAGAGCCCTGATGGGCATCTCTTGTTACTGGCCTCCACCTGGACATAGAGCCATTGATGACCACCCTCTGTCTGCAGCCTTTTAACCAATTTCTTATGCATCGAGTGGTCCACCCATCAAATCCACATCCCTCCAATTTGGAGATAAGGATGTGATGGGGCCAGGTAAATGACATCGGTCACCTTCCCCTTGTCCATCAATGCTGTCATTCCATCATAGAAGGCCACCAGATTGGTTAGGCATGACCTTCCCCTGGTGAAGCCGTGCTGGCTAACCAACTAATTTAATAGAGAACAATCCATCTTCCTTGTGGAAACAATCTAGATACAGTACTGTAATCTTTTAAATGGCTTTTCCCAACACGTCCTATGCTCAAAGAGCTTCTCAATTTGGCATGAGTTTTCATATTCATTTAGAATAGGCAATTCAGAAAAAACAAACAAACCAACAAACAAAAACATTTTTCAACTCATAAATGAATTGTGAACCGTGAATATTTTTCTTAGATTTTTTTTTCTAAAAAAAAAAATAATATTTTTTTTCTAATTCATGTCCTGCAGTCTGTTCTATACATCAAGTGTCTATTTTATACATCTTTTAGTTTGAGTCATTTATTTTTTCTAGAATATAAGTGCTCTCTGACATTTCTTGTATACTTAGAATACTAATGTGCTTCTTTTGGCATTCATTTAACAGATTGAAGATTTAATAGATTGAAGTCTCAAATTTGACCAAGTTAGATAACATAATCAATCATTTGCCAAATCTTTCATTTCTTTATGATGATATTGTTATTTCTGTCTCTGGGAACTAGCAGTTACAATCTGTGTATTACATACAAAAAGTGTTATTTTCTTACTGTCTTTCCAACTACAAAATACAAATCCACTAAGGAGATTTTCATAATCAAAAAGTCTACACTTAAAAGTGTAAAAGGTTTTTCTTTTTTTAAGTACTTTTCTTATACATATGTTTACCATATATTTTTCAAAATATGCCTCCCATAACATCAAAAGAACAAATGAAACTAGCAAGCATCTCAGTATCAATCCATAACTCATGGTATGTTCACTGTGTAAAGATGTTTGGTCTCAAATTCTAGCCCAAATTACTGTCTAGACAAATTGTAAGTACTAGTATTTCAATTTCAGAATTTATGTATTGGACCATTTGTAGGTACAAGAAAATTCAAGAAAAAAATATAGTTGAAGAAAAATGAGTATTGTGAATTAGCAAGGCGTATTTTCTTTCAGTCAATATTATAGTTGTATGATTAATCACAACAATTAACTAATATATGTATACAGTCAGATGTCTGTTTCAACTCTTTGTTCTGCTAATAGTAGGCAATAATTACCCTATTTGAATTAATCCACATCACAGCTACAATTTCTTTAAAAGCTTTAACTATAATCTACATTTTTTCATGACTCACTTTTATTAAAATAGTGCTGGAATACTGTTGCTCAGCAAACTTGAAGTTGTCTCTATATTGTATTTTCTTTCACATTTGCACCACTGAAAGCCACACGAGACTGCTTTAAGTCAGCCTTGGGGAAGCAGGATCTCACATGCAGTCTTTGATGCTTATCTACTTCCAATGGACAACCAAGAAAAAGACTTGCCAACATTCTTTTCTTCCAGTTTCACTGAGACATTGTCCTACACAGCTTGTAATATGACACTGTATAATGATTAATAATGCACTGTATGACTATAACTACTAAAAGCAAACACTCCACAACTTGACACCCCTTACAGATAAACTCTTACACATTTCTAAAGTCAACAGTGTTGTATTTTGCATCTCCAACATCATCCATTGCACTCCTGTGCTCTGAAGAATTCAGCAGCTGGCATCAGTATTTCCCAATAAACCACATCCTCAGTACAACATCTAAATGTTTCTTGAACACCTCCAGGGGCAGTGACTCACCATCTCCCTAGGCAGCCTGTTCCAATGCCTGACCACTCTCTTGAAGAAGTATTTCCTAACATCCAAACTGAATCTCCCCTAGCACAACTTGAGGCCATTTCCCCTAGTCCTACCACTAGTTACATGAGAGAAGAGGCCAACTTTCACCTCACCACAACCTTCTTTCAGGTAGTTTCAGAGAGCAATCAGGTCACCCCTGAGCCTCCTCCATGTTAAAAAATCCCAGCTCCTTCAGCTGCTTCTCATAACACTTGCTCTCCAGACCCCTCACTAGCTTCATTACCTTTCTCTGGACATGGTCCTTAATGTCTTTCTTGTACAGAGGGGCCCAGAACTGAATGCAGTACTGATGGTGAGGGATGATCAGTTCCCTGTTCCTTCTGGCAACACTATTTCTGACACAAGCCAGGATGCACTGGTCTTCTTGGACACCTGAGCATACCACTGGCTCATGCTCAGTCATGAAAAAAATTAAAAATTAAAAATAATAAAAAAGACAAAACCAAACAACAGCAACAACAATGAAATGATTTCTTTGGAAATAAATGATACATTATAATTATTTGCAGAAAAGGAACTGATATGTGTAAAAACTCTTATTAAATATCCCTGTTGTAATATCAAAACATAAATCCATGAGTCTTATAGGTAAAAGGCTACAATACTGTTGACTCATTTTCATTGACAATCTGAACTTCTCTCTGACCTTCCCTCTGTGATCACAGAACTGTGGACTAAGTTCTCAGAAGCTATGGCTCCAAGCATCTGGCATTGAAGAATCTATAAATTAAAGTTCTAATTTTGCTGAGCAGGCTAACAATGCAAAAGTTGTTACTAAACATTTCTGAAACACAGACCAGTTTCCCTATGGTAAATAACTTTCACAAATGTATTGCTCTGTGCTTTTGCTCACTTGCTTATTTTTGCCACTCTATAAGTATGAAATAATTTACATTATTTCTTTTTTTTCCCCCCACAAACGACTTTTTTTATGGAAACCTGCTTTGTAATTGTTTCAATGAGCAACCTTGTTCTTACATAATAAATAGTGAGCAATTTTCCTCATGTGTATTCTCTATACTTCTTAGAATTTCAAAAATTTGATCATAACCACCAACTCTTCTCCAAATTGAAGCATCCAAGGCCATATAGTTGCTTTTTACTCTGCTCATTTTTATTTTCCTAAAGGTCATACTAGTTCTAGGTGTCTTTCTGACTTTTCCTTACCACTGAGTCGATATTCTCACCCACAGTGACTACAAGACTTCTGTCTTCAAGTGCTTTACTTAATTCAAGATCTCGTTTTAGCTATGCATTTTTTCCCTTGTGTATTCATTTATATTTAATGACTCTGAATTTTTTTATTGCTTCCCATTCAAACAATATTCTATGACAAGTTTATCTCTTTCGGTATTCTTAATAAAGAATATTACATATATACATATACATTTAGTTTTTTTTTTGTTTTTTTTTTTTTTTGAAATGCCCACAATCATCTTTATTAAATAACATCTAGACTTGGAAGCTTAAGAATTTTTGAAGTTGAGAGTTATCTGTCCTTAAAGTTAAGCCTTAAACTCACCACGACTAACTGCAAGATCTAGTGGAAGGCCTAACTGGTGTTGCTTTTTAGTTAAGTGTAACATATATTTATTTATTTATTTATTTATTTATTTATTTATTTATTTATTTATTTATTTATTTATTTATTTATTTATTTATTTATTTATTTATTATTTTTATGCTGCTACTTTGACATCTTTTAGAACTCCTTTCAGTCACCTATATCGGTTAGGTACCAGATGTTACAATTACAGTGCTTTCCAAAACAAATTAGGAAGTAGGTTAGAAAAAAACATCATTTACCTGTGTGAAAAAAAACAACACGAAACCAGTTCTAACAAAACTAACATATCCCTAATAAGGTAACGGCTTTTCTGTGTTACACAAAACACTTCTTTCCGAGAAATAACGTAAAACAGAATTTAAAAGATAAGAGAAATACTAATGCTGGACTCTGATATTTGGAATTGCTCTTGATCAAGTAATAGGGAGGATATAGTTGCGGTAATTTCGACCAGACAGGAAAATACTCAAAAGAAGCTCTGATTGAAAAAAATGAAGCTCTACTGAGAAGTCATCCACTATCAAACATTAACCTCTGCGCTACAGCTGTTTAAACAGAATGAACTAGTCTTTGATAAATAACTCAGTCAATAACACAAACTGTGCTTTCATCCTCTGTATTACCAATGTATTTGTTACTTTGTTCTTCTTTTTAGGATACTTTACAAAATAAAAACAGCTATTTTCTGTTGAGTTATGTATCACCTGCCTTTCAAGATATTTATTCATATATACAAAGAATTATTACTATTGCAAACATTTAACAGACCAAAATACACAATACTTTCTGCTTCAGTTAATTAAGTTTGTTAAGCATTAAATGTATCAGCTATCACAGAGAATATTAAGAATTGTTATTCTGAATTACAGAAGCAGTCCTATTTTCGTGTATTTTGAAAGCACATCCTTGATTAACACCACTAAAGTTGTGCTCTACTCTGTGTGTATATATTCTCTTCTGACTTTTCAATACTGCAGCAGGCAAGCTGCAAGTGAATGAAACAATCTCACTCCAGTTTCCACTACACAGGAGTGTATTGACTATGCAACATACTGTTTGTACTGTTCGTTGTTCCAAAAGGTGTTACTACTCATAATCACTGTGAATTTTAATTTCAATACTTTCTATTTCTTATATCTCATGTAATAAAATTCACTTTTTTTTTTTTTCCCCTCTCTCCTTACCCATCACTGTGAAGAAAATCTTTGTTCTAAAATACTGTATGCATGCTCATTGCAGCCACTCCTTGGAGAAAGACCCATTATAAAAGTGTATCACAAAACCAAAAGAAAAGTCAAAACATACTCATGTAACTATGCTTAGTATGTTACTCATGTAACATACGCATGAAACTTGTTTCTTATGTGATCCAGATGAACCGAAGAATATATACAGAATAGTAATAAGGATACTTATTTTGATTTAAAATAGTTTTAAATAATTTGGTGAAACTTACCCCCAAATAAACTAAAAAAAAAAAACCCACCTAAATTAAAACTACACAGAATAGAAATAGGAATAGAACAGTAGGAATAGTTGTTAATAAGTGGAGATTTAAACAGAATTAATTATTAGTGATTGATTCAAATTAATATGTTATTAATTAATAAAATACCTTAATATTATGGATACAGTCATGAGCAACCTGCTGGAGCTTCAGGAAAAGAGAGGTTGGATGAAAGGACTTCAAGAGTGCCCTCCAATCCTGACCTCAATTCTGGGATTCTGCAGTTAACTTAAATTTACTATCTGGAACATTCCTGTTCACTCTGGTGCATATACCAAACAAGCTCCATCCCCTGTAACTAAAATTTAAAAAAATAAACCTTCAGTGCAAATCTTCTGCAAATTTAACTGCTGTTAATAGTACTAGAATATTCACTTCTACTCAGTTGCAACAGGCTTTCAACCACTACATAAAGAAATGTCTATTTTTGTAGTAACACACATTTATGTCATTTTTGCACAGTGCTATATAAATATCTGGACATATTAATGTATAGGATGTTATGAAAACAAAGAATAAATAAAGTTCCTGGTTTATCTTCATATTAAATATACATTTATTCCTCAAGTGAACTGCAAACTCAGTTCTTGAAAGAAGGGCTGTTCAGATCCAGCAAGCCTATACTTCACGTCCATCTGAACGGCCTTTGGCAGCGTACCACCCATGCTCTTGTCCTACACATGGTCCTTCTGTAGCATCATCAGTTTCTAGTCCTACACATGGTCCTTCTCTAGCATCATCAGTTTCTAGTTACTGAAAGTAGTACAGCTCGGAGCTCAGTAAAGTCTTCCTACTCTATTGCTTATGCTTTGTTCAGTGGCTAAAAAAAATAAACTAGCAGGGAAATTGTTGATTTTGCCATGTTGCTGTTGATTCTATGCCATTTGTTCACCTCCAAAACAAAATAAAACTGCAATATTGTTCATCATTGTTCATCAAAGCTTGTCAGAAACAAGCATAGGTAATCTTTGCTTTTAGAACTAAGTTAGTTTTATACCTAGGTTCTCAGTTCCTAAATGTATGACTTGCTTATGCTACTGGTAAGTTCAAAGCTGCATGGCAGTATATCAGTGTAATTTTAATATAACCAGAAAAAGGTTAAGATTCACTTCAACAACACCAAGAACCCGATTTTATTTAATTACACTTCAACATGTAAATCATTTATTTGTTCTCTCCTTCTCCCTTTGTTCTTTCTTTTTAAATTTTGTCCCTGCCTTTCATTCCCATTTTGACTTATTTTGGTCAGTGTGGGCTCATATCAACGTCATGCCCTCATGTGTAGGCAACAATAACTGTTCATTCACTTTACATTGTTTAAAACGTTGTTATATGTAATCTGCACTTAAGAAAAGAATATTTACATTCCAGTTGGACTTAAGAGGTGGAAAAAGAGTTTATTTAGAAAACAGAATCATTTGATTACACAATTTCAATGAGTGCTTTGCACAAAATTCAGAGGTCTCTCAGGGCAACACAGTTGCAGAAGCACAGCAGAGCTCACAAAGATCTCAACAGGGTTATAACCCTTACAATATCCAAGTGATGTCAGACTGTAAAGAAATTGTTTATATTGCTACATTACTTTTAACCTTTGAATTACAGAATGACTTGCCACTCATACGACAAACCTTTCAATGAAAGCAATGACAAAAATAGAGCAATTGCCATATCTGCAGATGTAGCCAAATAAAAACAAGGAGAAGAACGTAAAACTAGAATTAACTTTCAAATCTAAGAGAATATATTTTTAGAGTTAACACTCTTTAACTAATCTTTACTGTGCGTATCTGTTTTTAGAATATGATGTTGGGTTTAAAATTTGCAATCATTGTACACGAATGTATCCCACTTAAGACAGATAAGTTCTCCTATGAGGACAAAGTACTTGACCAATAAAGTACAGGAGATGAATTCCATTACTGAGTACAATCCATATACCTCCTAATCTCAACACAAACCTTTTCTTCTGTTTCCCTCATTACCTCAACTGGTCATCACAGAAAATCACAGGATCAAAGAATTACAGGGGCTGGAAGGGACCTCAGGTAGGCGTCCAGACAGGTCATGAATATCTCCAGAGAAGGAGACTCCACAACCCTTCCGGGCAGCCTGCTCCAGTGCTCTGTCACCCTCACTGTGAAGAAGTTCTTTCACATAATGGGGTGGAACACCCTGTGCTCCAGCTTATGGTCACTGAGATCTTTGTTGGCAACACAATTTGATATCAATTGGCTTCCATCCTGAGTGCTGCATGGCAACTCCACAAACACTGGAGAAGCTATAGCAATAAAATGCATTTTCATGCATTGGGAAACATGGTTTTCCTAATAAAAAAAGAACAGTTTGGTGGCAGAATTTATTTAAATCATTTCAGTAAATATATTCTGAAGTCAAATGGCATTTTCTACTCTAGAAATATTATCAACCTCATTTCAATTGCTGTGAGATCACAGAATTATGAACATATAGTATATCCTTGTGCTGTTTAGCAGACAATATGGAACACTATCCTGTAGGAGCCCAAGATTTCAATTCTGCAGTTTTAGACTTATTGTGTCAAAACCATTCAAGATTTCCCTGTTGGAAAATATACGATGTGCCTTTTTTTTTTTTTTTTTTTTTTGTGCTTTTGTTTTTTTAATGTGTGTGTGTGTGTGTGTGTGTGAGAGAGAGAGAGAGAGAGAGAGAGAGAGATCTCAAAGCATTTAGATTATTTCTAAAATATAAAGTCTGAATTTAAACTGAATTATGTAAATTGATTTGCTCAATATCAAGCTGTGCACTTGGGAAATATAGCCCCACAAATGCAAACAAATAGTTAACTTCCTACAGTACTGCCCATTAACAGCTACCCATATTTCTAACTGGATTAATGTACTTAGATATTACATGGCTCCAGCATCCCAACAACTGAAAGTTCTTTCATCTCTCTGTTGATCCTTCTTAATAAAGATATGGACAGCCAATACCGTATGCCTATACCAGCTAAAAAAACCTTATGACAGAGTCAACAAGACAAACAAAACAACAACAACAAACACACACCTAATCTCAACAACTGCATACAGAAAGGGATATTAAAATAGATTTTAAGACAATTTCTCTGATGTTTAAAACTGCCAAAATTGTTCAGTCATAATTTTATTTGCTCTTCAGTGAATGGTAAATGTGATAGAATGAGGTGTACTTTATCAGCGATTCCAAATATCTCTTCCACCAGACTAGAATTTCTTTGTGTGAGCAGAACAGGCACATTTTACTGACAGAACAAAGACCTGTTTCACCCCAGGTTTTGTAGGTGTTGGACCTGTTTCAGCCCAGGTTTTATAGGTGTTGGAATTTTTAATGAGAAAAGCAGGAAAAATATGTTTTGTATTCAAGACAGAAATGCTAGTTTATAAAACTGAGTTTTGTCCCTCTTTCCATCCTATAGAATAAGCCTACACTTTTTGAAAGTATGTACTTTTCTACTCTGATTGTTCTTTCTGTCAGTCGGAACAACTGACCTCTGAACTGCATAGCCAGGTTAGTGTGGCATGTACCCGAACTGATAAGTCCAATGGATCTGTAGTTGTCCTTCTCAACTGCATTAATGCTTCCATTTTTTAGTGCAGATCAGCGGATAGACATTAGACTGATATCTTTTTTTGCTTAAAATATTAAAACGTTTAAAACAAGTGTTGTCAGAATTCTACAATACATAGCCTGTTAATACCATTAGAGACTACAAACAGGTATTTAAAATTTAGAAGATTAGAAGTATTTTTTTGATCCGTAAGCAACGATAGCACTTCATAGTTGGAAACAATTGGAAAATATACTAACAATCTTCTGAGATAAATAGTATATTTTATTCCAAGTATTTAGAAATTAGGACAGTAGAATATAAACAATGTCGATGAATCCACAGATTGACAATTGATGGGAGAGCTATGTTTAAAATTCCAGGATACTGGGATCTAATCCCACATTGTACCCACAAGGCCATCTGCCCCTCTTCTTGAATTTGTTTACAAGTCTCAGTAATCAACAAGACTTACTTATTTTTGTTCTGTTTGTGTTGCTTTTCAAAAATATTTTGTTCAAGCATGTACTTCTCTTTGTACTGGAGAAGCTTATTTTCTGGAGTTACATGATTGTTACACACAACAGTTATGCAATTTTTCTCTCAATATAAGCAAAATAGATGCATAAATGGAGCTTATCTTTTTGATTTGCACTATAATCTCACCACTACACATCACAGAAGATGATACAAAAGGGACAGATGATCATTTTTTTTCCTAATGAGTTCTTCAATACATTATTTATTCATTCAAGGAGCTGTATCTCTAATGTGAATGCTACACATTACAATTCATCACGAAAAACTTAACGGTACCTGAAGATCACATTTTCCTATGTTGCTCAAGTCACTTGAATTTACTTCCTCTTCCAAGCCATTTAACAAGCAGACAATTAAAATCTATGTGTAAGGAATTAATATTCTACTCAAATAAATGAATGGAGCAGAAGCAGGTTTTTCTATTTTTCCTGATCCTCACTCAAAGATTTATATTCAGAGCTGTGAATCACAAGCTATCAATTTAATCAATGTTGTATTTTCTTTTTATAGGGAAGACAGACCTTTATTTTTTCAGTGATAGGCAAGGAAATTAATTATAAAGAAAAAAAGTACTTTCCTTTTTCTCGTGTTTTTAAGCTGCTAAAATCTTTTATAAACATTTTTTTGTTTGTTGTACTAAAGTGATTTGTGATGTTACACTTCCCTCTATCTCAACGAGACTATTACACCCAAACCCTTGCTGAAGCAGCAACTGCCAGTGGCAGGTGTGATGGCTGTATGCAGTTACGCAGTAGCCAAGGGCCAACAAGCAAACAGGGATATTATGCAGTATGGCTATGAGTCACTCATCTTACCCTACGTGTATCAGACAGCCCAGAGCCCTTTGAGCTCTCCCCAACAGCAGTGGGCTGCACGCCAGCAACTTGCCTTGAGCAGGGACTCCTCAAGACTGAGACAGACTTTCAGTAAGGGATTAATAGCCAGTGGAAACTGCAAACATTGTTAAATTGCATCTTGGATCCATTGTGCATATAATCCTCTGTACATAAACTGTTAAATCTGAGACAAAGTTTGGATCCAGCTGCACCCAGACGCCACTGAGATGCGGTTTGGAAAGCAAAGGGGTTCACTTTGAAATTCATGATTCAGTGAGAGGGACTCCTTGACAATTTTATCTGTGCTGTCTTCTACCAGTAAATAACCAAGTATACCAAATGTACAAATGACTAAATATTGAGTTCATGCTGTTACCAGTATATTTATCAGTAGTCATTGACTGTATATGAATGCTTTACTTATTTTAATGCTCCAAGACCACAGAAAGAATTACAAGATGTTTTTGCTGAAAAAAGTTTGTTTTAGATATCTGAAATTAGAATTTCATTTAAATGAAATCTGTTTGGTGGCTGGTCTACTAGCTGACATCTACTTATACTAAGAAGCCAGAGTGAGAAACAGGGACTAAGTAGCCTCCAATAATCCAGAATACACGAGACCTCAAACATTAGGCAACATATTCATACTAACTGCCAGGCTGAAATGAAGAACAAATACTAGAAAAAAACCTCCACTGAAAAGTATTCATTGCATTATTCACTAAACTTGTGGAAAAAAAAATAAATATAAAAATAGAGTACTAATATCATTTAAGCTTGAAGAAGATGTCAGAGATTCATAACTTATTTAAAGTATTCTGAATATTAATAACAAGGCAAACTCACATTAGATCCTATACAAATAGGAGACAGTCTGAAAATTAACAGGGTCTAGAAAATATGCACCTGAGACTATCAATTTATTGGATGAACTACAAGATGTCTCACATTTGTCCTAACCTTAGGCTGTATCTCCATGAAATAAGGCAGCACAAAGTGTTCTGAATAAAAGAAAATTATGGATCATCTTTCATTACAGATTTTCTCCCTTGTTCCATTCAAATATGTTATTAGTATCTGAAAGGTTTTTCCCTTAACTCATTGAAGTAACAGTTTATCTGCATTCAAATGGTCCAAAATCAGCTGATCTGCTACAGGCTTTCATCTCAAGCTCCCTATCTTGAAAGTATTGCATTTTAAGAAGCCTTTAGTTATTGTTTGCAAAATGTAATATATTTAAGCAGACTTTTCTTCTGCAAAGCTTCAAAATAAATTGGGTTCTTCTCTGTAAAATTATTGCATGAATGAGATTAATTATGTGAATGTCAGTTACCTTTGTGGAATCTGTATAATGAACTAAGTCTAGTCGAAGGTCTAAGCATTTTAAAAACAGTTAGATTACATTTTTTAATAACTACTTTGTTTTAGAAATTAAGACTGCATCAAAGAAAAGGTAAATTATTCATCAGTAGCTATGTCATATATTTCTTGAAGTATTTTATCACCACTCAGCTCTAAAAGAGCCTTAATCTTTCCTGGAATATTCATGAAGAATAAAGTTTTCTAAGTTTTTATATAAGCTACAGTGCATAACCCTATTTACTGATAATGAGTGAATCACCTTTATAATATGAGGTGATTTCCATTTCAAAGTCTTTACTGTTTCTTTTCTGTCTAATTTCATCTTGAATAACTGAAGAATAATCTTGTATTAGCAGAAGGTCATGGACAGGACAATGGATTGAACAGTTTCAGCTCATAACACAAGCATATATAAAAATATATATATAATCAAGCAAGTTCTACAGTCTTCACGTTTTTACCTGACCTCATCTGCTAGTATACTTTAACGATAATGTTTCATTGTGTATGCTGGAACAGTCAATGGCATTTTTATAAGTCTAATTTGAACAATAATAATTTTTTTCCATTTATTCTTAATTGTAGATGGTCTTCACACATGGAACATGTAAGTAACAGCTTGTAGAAAGCCACAAGACAAAAACATTTTTCCCTGTTTTCTAAGATACATCTAGAAGTGAATTTGAAATTCACTGTGGCACATAGCTTGGAGAATTCGATAGCTCTGAAAATACATACAGAGTGAAAGATACTTTTCTCCATGTACTGAGCTGAGACTTCCTGCAGTTCCCTTTCAATATCACCCAGAAAAATAGTCCTGACAACAGAAAAGGAACAACTCCAGCTCAGCATACCAGTGCTGAGGCTGTTCAGCCTGGAGAAGACTCCAAGCAGATGACACACTCTTTAGCACGGTCTGTTGTGATGTCTGTGTTGTAAGTGGAAATAATTTCAGGCTAAATGAGGGGAGATTTAGACTGAATACAAGAAGTTTTTTACAATAAGGGTGATGAGGCACTGGAAAAGGCTGCCCAGAGAGGTTGTGGATGCTCCATCCCTGGAGACATTCAAGGTCAGGCTAGACCAGGCTCTGAGCAACCTGATGTAGCTGTAGGTGTCCTTGCTCATTACAGAGGAGTTGGACTAAGTGACCTTTTAGGGTCCCTTCCAACTCAAACAGTTCTAAGATTCTATGATATTTTCAACTGATATTCTAGGGAAATCCCCTGTGATGTGAAAATTCGAGAAGAATCATTAATAAATCACTTACTTTACTAACTTTCCTAGGATAAATAAAAGACAGCAGAATATCACCATGATGAAGAAACTGCAGGTCTTTCAAGATAACACTACAATCTTCAAAAGAAGAGGGCTTCCTGACTTGGGTGGAAAGCCAGAAAATAGATCAGCATGAAATTGCAAGGAACAAGTGAAAAATAATTTACAAATAAGACCTCAGGGTATACTTTGTTGTTAAATAATGGAAAAACAAACAAACAAACAGGACAGAGATGTCTTAAAGAAAAAGAAATAGAAAAGTACTAGCAGTAGAATCTACTGTTGGGTCATGAGGCACACGTTTTCTTCATTACCACCTATCAGAACAGAATAGATGATGCTGCGTTTTATACCTCATCACTCAGTGATACTACTCTCCCTGCTAAGAGTCTTGAGGTGAGGAGAAACAGTACATTGCTTTCTTTCAGTAAGTCCTTGTGGGAGAGGGTGGAACACTGAAGAACTTCAGACTAAATATCTGAGGCAGAGAAAGTCAGCATTTTCCAATACTTCAATAGAATATTCCCAAAACATCTCTGTTTTTCACACCCACAATTTTTTTCTGGTGAGATGGATTTTGCACACTGAAAGATGCACTCCAATCTTGAACTCACTATGATTCAACCTTAGTGTTGCTTCTTATATTGCTAACAATAAAAAGGTAGAATTTATCTTCTCTAATATCTAGGTCATTGGCTTCATTTATGCAATTCAACACATTTCAATGTTGTTACTATTGGCAAGTTGCTGCTGATGAAAATCCAAAAGCTTGGTGTTGCCATAAGCACTCTCACAGTAGTGCCACCAAATATTAAAAATTACTCCATGGCTACAGTTGCAACTAGGACTTATACATATATTTCATAGAGGCACTAAATATACACAACACAAGAGGACCATATGTAAGGTTTCAAGCACGTGACTGTCACATGAAGTAAGTAACTTAAAAACATAATTGTTCTCAAATAATCACTTCATTGATCACAGAATCACAGAATTGTAGGGGTTGGAAGGGACCTCCAGAGATCATCGAGTCCAACCCCCAATTGATGGAGCATCTAACTTGCTATCTTCTAAAACAAGTGATAAGCTTTTGGAAAAGCAATAAATCCTAGAATCCTAGAAAAATCTAGAATTAAATCTCTGTGACATACTTTTGAAATTATAGCAGATAGTAAAGGTTCTTACAGTTGCACAGCTAGACTTTGGAAATACTGGAAATACAATAGCTAGCTTTTCTGACTCAGTGGACTATCCCATCTTTAGAAAAACAGCACATGTTATTGATGATTGCCTGTCTTCTATAATGCAAGAATATATTATAGTAACAATTACATAAATCATTTGAATTTAACTGGAAAATGCATATCAGAAACACCCACCTCATAAACATTTAACCCATCCACAATGTGTTTGGTTTGGGGTGTTTGGTTGGTTTTTTTTTTTTTTTTCTTCTCAAATTAACAAGACAATACTGCGAAGTGAGAATCCCAAGAACAAATCCACATCTTGAAGAACACTATCAAACTTCTTGGACATGCCAGCTAGTCTGGCTTATAGAACTAAGATATATAATTGTACATCACACATTCCTACACGTTACTACAAAATAAAAGCATTCCAAGGCTTACTTGAACAATCTTTTGTTGATATTGCCCACTAATATCAACCTCTACAATAAATCAACCCCACTGTCAGAACATGCTACTTGATTAGCTCTGTTTGTCTTAATGAGAGCATTTCCTCAGTGCTGATAAGTTTGGTACACTAAAGAATATAAACATGATATATATTAGCTGTACATATTCTTGCTAAAGAATTAAATGCAAAGACTTGTCAAGGGTAAGTTTTTGAAATTACTGGGTGCAAAATGCCCTTACACAAATTTCCTCCCCAGCCTTCCTGGGAGCCTCTTTTCAGGAACTAGATGATGGCTATAAGGTCTCCCCAGAGACTTTTCTTCTTTAGGCTGAAGAGCCCCAACTCTTTCAGCCTGACCCCGCAGGGAAGGTGCTCAAGTTTGCTGATCCTCCTCATAAACCTCCTCTGGATCTGCTCCAATAATTCCATGTCTTTCTTTGTGTTGGGAGCACCAGAACTGGATGCAATACTCCAGGTGAAGTCTCACGAGAGCAGAATAGAGGGGCAGAATCACTTCCCTTGACCACACTTCTCTTTATGCAAACCACGATACAACTTGGCCCTCTGAGCTACAAGAACACCTTCTTCTCATGTTTAGTCTTTCACCATCTGATACTCACGAATCCTTCTTCTCAGGGCTGCTTTCAAGCCAGTCATCACCCAACCTGTATTTGTGCTTGGGATTGCCCTGATCCGTGTGTGTCAACTGCACCAGTCAGCTTGGTGTTATCTGCAAACTTGCTCAGGATGCACATGATACCACTGTCTATGCCACCCACTAAATACTAAAGATACTAAATAGCTCTGGTCCCTGGAGAACACCACCCGTCTCCGCTGCTGATTGCAAGTCTGAGTGCAACCATCCAGCCAGTTCCTTATCCAGCAACTGATCCAGCCATCAAATCCTTTTTTCTCCAATTTGGTGATCAGGGTGTTACACAGGACAGTGTCAGATGCTTTGCACAAGTCCAGGTAGATTACATCAATTGCTCTTCCTTTATCTACTAATGCCGTAACTCCATCATTAAAGGCCACCATGTTTGTAAAGCATGATTTGCCCTTTGAGAAGCCATATAACCTGAATTCATACAACCTTCTCTTTTTAAGCTTCATGTTTTATTTTACTATTCAATAGCATGTTATTTTTAATTACATTTTGTTGCATCTGTAACCTGACTAAATACTACCTTAGCTATCAGGAGTACCCATATCTCATTAAATCAGAAAAAAACATGCTGCAATCTAGCATGTCTGAAATAATCTTTCTTAACAAAGTTTCTTCCTCTGTTGTTTGAACTACTCTGCCTTGCTCTCTAGGAAATGGATGTCTAACCTTTTGTCTTTCCTGAGCTGCAGCAAGTGAAGAGAAATTGTCTCAGGCCACATGAATATTAACTATATTATATATTTTATATAAATAACAAAATTGATTTTATATTTTTATTAAAGTGTAGAAAGGAGAGAATAAAAAAGTATGAAAGTAGCAGGTTGGAAAGGTACGCTATAGAAATGTTAATATAGAGACATACATTGCTTGTGTATTTTATATACATGCTTCCCTACACAAATATTATACAATCCTTAATGTTCTGACCATAGTTATAAACCTATTCTGCTTTGATTGGTCTTCCTTTTGTAATACTTTTCATATACTAAATTACCTTTGTTTTTTGAAAAGCACTCAGTAGTGAAAGAGAAGCACAGATTGGTTTTAAAAGTCTTTGAATAAAATGCATCTTAAAATTTGAAAGAGAAGTCTATAGGTTCACTCTGGTATATTTTATTGTAGCTTAGCACAGTTTCCACAAAAATACTCCGAATCCAGTAATGCAGAACCACATCGGGTTTGGTAGATAGCGGAAAAGCAACATTCTTATATATTTATAACCAACATTTGAGTTTTTATTGTTTTTTGAAAAGAAATTGTGAAATAGAAATAAGCAAAGAAACTGAGTTTGTCAATATTCTTATGCCAGTTACATTCCTGAAACTTAAAATGGCACACCCTACCCATATCTATCTAAACTATTTCCAAGGCATCTATCGTTTTCATATCTGAGTGCCAAAGTCAATGGGAAAATATTTACTATGGGTGGGGACAAAGACTGACTAAATTCAGATGAAAGTACTGTCTGTAAATGGGTACATACTTGTGTTCTTACAGACAATAACCATATTAAATGTTTAGGTTTTAGGGTGCATGTGTAAATATTTTTTAAAAGACATATAATGAGCAAAACCATTAAAATCTCAAATATCAAAAGTTACTAAATGAGTCCTGGAGGACATATGGAAGGGACAGAGATATCAAAGGGGAAGATAGCAATGAAACTATGAATAACAACGCCTCATATAATGAAGAGAATGTCATTTATCACTACTTGCTGTATTTGAATATATATACTCACTGTATATATTGTATATATAGTTTATATACAATAAACATATTATATGTACAAAAAAATAAACGCTAAGGGGTGCAAATATTCTGTCCAAAATAGTATACAACAGAGTAAAAAATCTGCTATTTGAATGTATGTTCATAGAGAAATATTAAGACAACAGATAATTAAAAAGCAAAAACAAAACAAACAAAAAAAAACCTAAGAACATGTAATGACTTCATTTTTTTATTCTATTAAACACCCTTTAGTTGCTGTGTTGCACTGATGTTACTATTTTATTGCAAATACGCTCCTTGCTCCTCCTTCCTTCTCTACAGAAAGGAATTTTTCATGTTAAATAAAGGAAAACTGACTTCCCACAAGTTGCCAAAGCTGCAGGACTTCAAGTATCTAAACATCCTTCCACAAACCTTTGAACACGTCACACACACTGGCTTTTCTCACAGCTGGGGAATTCTCAGACCTCCCTCCCTGGAACCAAAAGCACCCACTGCTTGCAAATCCCATTACACACAATTCCACCATAATTATGCTCTTGTCAATCTGCACTGGGGAGTCAGTGGCTTAGAAAAGGCATAGGAAGAGACAGCTGAGACAATGCAGAAACTGATATTGCCAAACGTGTACAAGGGTTCATTTATCTTGTCTGGTTGTTACGAGTACTTCTACATCATTACACTAAACAGGCCTCAAAGCATTGCGATTACTTTTCAGTAGTTCAATATAAAACAGATTTCTGAGGAATTTGAGTTGCTTTTGGCTAAAGTATATTCAAATTCCTGTCCACAAAGCTTTAAAACACTTGTTTCTTTCCAGTTGTTATGGTTGTTTCCTATGGACTGACACTGTCTACAAACTGACACTGGTACAGGCCAGCAGTTCCCAATGAGTTCCAGGCTGTAACACTCTCTGAAATACCAAGTTATTCAGAATCTTCTCCATCAAGATGAAGATCCTATGCAATTCTACTGCTTAAAGTCTCCTCTTTCAAGTTGCTTCTTATGCAGTGCTTCTTCCCCCTTAAGAACCTAAAATCAGTAATTTAGAAGTTATTCTTTCAACTGTTAAGAATGAATTCTGAGTTACAGTTGAGGAAGGATAAAGTATGAGGCTACCAGCCCAGAAATGAACACCGAGTTGACAGAACTATTATCAAATTTCTCATTACAGTCCTGTAAGCAAAATGAAGTAATCATTTATCTGAATATAGCACAAGGATAGTTCATAGTGTCTCTTAAAAACCTCATGGTTTAACCTGGAAAGTTAAACACACGTACACACACTTCCATAAAAACTACTACATGTCTTCCTGAACACTATTTCAGAAAGAAAAGACACAATCCTGTCCATTTCTTAAACGCTCCTACTGTATCACTCAAGATATAGTTTTTAGAACATAGAACAGCTTAACTTTTCAGGAAGGATGAACTGCAAAGCCTCTTTCAGAAATATCAAAGGCTTACACTCTCCATTAATCTTTTTTAATCACATGCAGTGATTAGAATGTACATAACTACCTTTCACATAATACACAATCCCGCCATAGTATTAATTGGACACGTGTTAATATTGCATCTTATAAGAGGTACCTCACCATAAAACAAGAAGGCATTTTGAAATTTCAACCAGGCCATTCATTCAATCTGATCTTATGCAAACTGATATGCCTTACATATGACTACAATTATTAATATTTTACTCAGCAAAACAATAAGCCACATAATACAGTAAATGCATCTTTGTGTCAACAGTTTTACAGTCTACGCCATCATAGGGGGATAACTATGGGCCTTATGAAAGAAAGAAGAACTAAAATGCCAGAAGAATCCAGCCTGCTCTAACTGCCAGTATATGAATGATAATCAGGCAGTTAGAACTATTCATTTAGCTGGTATCTAAATGCACTGGACCTGCAATGGCAGTATGTTGCATCACTACAAAACATGGCAATGTCTTTTGTGCTACATAATTAGTTCTTATGTTTAGAATTGTGTGAGTGCATGTTTATGTGCATACTCCTATCTACATCATAAGAAAACATAAGAAAACACATTCTAAAAGTAAAGGTATTTTGCAAATGCAGAAAGGACTGGAATATTACACAAACAGCATTCCATTTTATTGGTGGCTTAAGTGAGATTGATATTAAAATGTTTCATGTCAGTGTGGACAGTGCCCTAAACAAGAAAGATGCACACATAAAGAACTCAACTACTGTTCTTAAAGTACAAAATGGATAAATTACTAATTTAATAGAATTGGAGCACTTACAGAAAAGATCAGAACTATGGAGGACAAATAATATGTCCTGAAACCCATTATATAATATCTGGGAGTAAGCTCTGAATTTAGAGCACCATTTTTTTCTAGGAGCAGACTGAAATAAGATTATGTGAATACAAAATTTCAAATACTATATTTTCTATTTAGCCAAAGTATAATAAAACTAAGTGTCACAGTTATCTCAGTTTTCTAAACAGATAATCAACTGAAGACCTACTAGCAATGGGGTGAATGGAATGTAGCAACAAGTAAGATTAGAAAGCACACAATAGTACTTCTGCTTTCCTTTTCAGGCCTGTAAGTCTGACAACACACGCAAGTTCTCTGGTTATTTATTCTAATTCTCTCTTTGATTTACTACTTCCCTACTTTCTTGCTAAATAAAACCTGTTTCTAAGATAACCCAGTCTTACAGATCATTTAGAAATATGTACGAAATGTTTAATTCAAGTAATTTAAAAGGTTAGTATCTGGAGAAGAACAAACATTTCCTGCAGTCAACATCATGTAAAAAGAAACTTTACCCAAACTCAGAACTTTCCAAAACTCATTGTAGGAAGTGCATTTAAACAAAATTCCACTTTTTAATACTGTGAAAGCCTTTGCCCTTTCATATTGCCCAAACCTGTTTGTTCACTTCATTACTGTCGCCTTTAATACGTTTCCTTTCTGTTTTCCCTGAACTGTTCACAATAACTGTCATAACACATCACCATACGCGATACATTTCCTTAGTAATTTTTTTTAGAAAGCATACTTATTTTCAGTTTAGAAAGTAAAACAGCTCTGCCTGAATTTTTTTTCTTGGCTTTTTGTTTGTTTGGTTTTTGTTTCAGTCCTACACGTTCTTATCTCTAGGCTGTTTTCTGAAAAGCAAGATTTAGAAAGCCTTAATACTGTTGGAGGTTATATTTAATTATTAAGGAAAACTTCATCCAGTTTTCTCTTTTAATACGTGCAATGTCTGACCAGACACACTGGTTCTAAAACATTCTTAAAAAAAAAGGCACACATTCTTTCCTCCCTCATTCAAGTGTTATACTATCAGAGAAAACTTGTTACTCTAAGCCAGGTCTGTAACTACAAGCTAAAAAAAGGCAGTTATTGTTTTGGGATTTTTGTTATTACATTTTAATGTACCATATACTAAGCTTGCTTGATTTGACTGATTTTGTCTGTGGTATGTATCCACAGTTAACTATACAGTGACTCTAGACATCTTTCTCAATTAACCTTTATTATTTATTATGATGTATATATTTGTTTTTTAATTAGTGATTAATCTTAATATTATAACATCATTTTCCCCTTATACGTTCTTGCTAGTATATTCTAACATGCAGTACAGAAATACAGTTTTGCCACAAAAAACATTCATTGTAAAGATGTAGAATACACCTATCACATATCTGTGGTGTAGATTTAATATCAGACAAGTGAAAATAAACTTGAATAACACGTGTTTATGTACTGCTTACAATGTGTGACTTTGAGTATATTTCAGACCCCCTCCACATTTTATGTTACAAATTTATTTGAAAAATACTGGGGATAAAATCTGACAAGAAAAAAAAGAAACAACAAAACACATTGATGACACAAGATGTCAGGACCATTAAAGCAAACAGGCAAGTGTTATTGAGTTACAGTAATTTGGTATGGATCATTTGGAAAAAAAAAAGAATAAATTAAGTAATGAAATTATGCTGCTGTTTGGCAAAAGGTGGATGCAACAAAATTAAGTGTTGTTGTTTTGTATATTGTTGTTGTATATATTTGATTACAAAGACATGGCTAAAAATGATTGTGACCAAAAAAAAAAAAAAAAAAAAAAGTGCTACCGAACCATTTAACAAGGGTTTCTCTTTCTGTCTTTCTGCTGTTTATCCTAGCAACTGTTTTAATAAGAAGTACTATTTCATATACAACCTATCCCCACCCATCTCTATCAAGTGCTTCTTAATTTGAACTTTGTTGACAGATAAAGTCATGTTATCCTGTTTTCAAGTTTAGAGACAGGTGAACAAGAGGGGAGTAGGGGGGCATAAATTAGCTATAAATACACAAAATGTATTAAAAAAAAAAAAGCAAGAAAGAAAAAAAAAAAGCCTTCCTTGTCATTCTAGCCTGAACAGCACAGAACCAGATAAGAACTTTTCCTTCTGAAGACTACTTTTTTTTTTTTTTTCTCTTGGGAGAAGGGGAAAAAGGGAATTATCATCCAAAATAAAACGAAAAACAAAGGAAAAAAGGGTAGTTTTGAAAAAGCAAATACTTTGTTTTGTTTTTGTTTTATTTTTTTACTTTATATTTGTTATCTAACTCACTGTTTTAAACTTCAGATATGAAATGAACTTGAGTCACAAATTAGAACTATTAAACTGTCTCTTTCAGTCAGAGCGATTCATGCCTACGCCAAGCAAACACAAGCCCTGACACCAGGGAGAGAAATGCTCTATGCAGGCAAGTTAGCCTGACATCTTGTAATGACCTGCTCAGTGCTTACCAGGTATGTGCCACAGTGAAACGCCGCTGCTTTGGTATGTTGCTGTTCAAAAGCATCCTGCGTAAAAGCCTGGGAGAGTTTCGAGGAGAAATAACTGGAGATAAGCGAGGAGAAGCAGATGAAGATTTCTTAGATGCCCCAGACTTTTCATATTGCAAGAGGTTTTCCCTCAGGGTCTTCACAAGATCTTCATTTAACCACAGATTTTGACAATGTGAATTATCCACCTCAGGAACAGCCAGGGTGTCCGGGCTTGTCTGCTGAGCCATGCCTCCCAAGTAAGCTTGCTACTAAGGTCTGCTATAGCCCTATGATAGTTTGACTCCCTTCCAAGTCGCCTCCAAGGAACTATGCAGAGCTTCGGGCTCTTGCTTAGCCTATGCTGCTCTCAACATGGTGTTGCTGCCCTCAGCCTCTCTCTGCAGATTATGATCTACAAAGAAAAAAGTGAACTAACTCCTCCACAGAAACCTATTAAATATTACCACTCCTCTCACAGTCCTCTTGCCAAAGATCACTTATTAGCTATCATAGCGAGTGCACACAGCCTTTTGTCGGAGCTATAAAGCTGCCTGTTAAACTATTGGAACTAATGCGCGGCAGCTGCTTGAGTAGCTTCTCGTTATGTACATAAAAAGTGTTGGAGGAGGGCTTAAGCATCAGATGTGTGCTCATTTGTTTGGTTATTCTTTCCATTTATCTATTCCTGAACCTTCAGGGAGGTCTGGAAGGAGGGGGGAATATCCTCTTTTATGTTTTTGTTGTTGTTTTTCCCCATAATCTACAGTATTTGTCATTCCCAATTACAAATGAAGATTACAAACTTTTATCTCAAGCTATTAAATACTAAGACGATGTAAAAGGGTTCCAGTACTGCCTTCTCTTCCTTATCCCCAACCCAACAACAGCAGTTTTATGGCAACCGCTTTTCAAATGCATTTAGGAAAGGCTAATGCTGCTTTACATTTTGCAGAAATACAAAACAGACATGACGTTAAAAGTTGTAAACAAACCAAAACCAGACTATGAGATACCAGTATTGGTGTAATGAGATGTTCTTAATTTAGTGTATCATCATCACTACTTGAACTACAAAAGTGCCTTTTTTACTGTTTGCTGTTGGTGAGGAAACTGTCTAATGTAATGAAGAGGGAGCCTCTGAAATATAAAAAGCAGAAGTACTTGCACTTATTTCATCAATGCTATTTGCTACTGCTATTAAATTCCATTTTAAAATATTTTAATTATACAAGAAGATATTGCAGCTTTTTTTTTTTTTTTTAATCCAAGAAAATCTTTTTCTGCCAATCCTTAGAGATGAGGTTCTTGTTGCTTGTTAGGACTAATTTTTAATTAAATTAACTCATTCCAGCTATTCTGAAGGAGGAAATTTTTATTTAATGTGCTCAGTTTTGTTGATGACTGATGGCAAAGATCTGCAATAACCAGTGGAAGTCTAATATTTACTTAAGCTCGCTGCATTCATTTTTACAGTGACAACAATAGTATTTCAGTTATAAACATACTTCCTCTTCACTCTAAAGGAAAAGTCATCGCCTCTCTATGAAAGATTTCTTTTTAATGTCAGAGCATTGGTTGCATATTGTTTTTGTTAATAATATATTTTTTTCCTTCCCTTTATCTTACAATCCTTCTTTCCTTTACGAATAAGAATTTCATTTTACAAGCACATACAGCATCTAGGTTTTCAGTGGGGTGAAGTTTGTTTGACCACAATTATATTGCCACATGTGAAAGGCAGATACTGTTACCGACACTGAGGTGAAATCAGAAATCCCATAAAAGCAGGCCTGTGCCAAAAAAGAAAAGGAATCACCTTTGTACTTAGCACTGAGGTCAGAAATGCTGGGAATTATAAAGAGAACACCACAGTGCTGGCAGAAGCAGGGCAGAACAGCAACTGAAAGGTCAACTTACATTAAGAATGACGTTGCTATCAGCTATGAGCCACATTACGTAGACAAGTTTAACTTTATTGTGTCTTATATGAAATTTGAGAACAGCGTTAATTACAGATTTAACTCAGTCTTGAGTAGTGCCACAGAATGCAGAAAATACCATGCATTCCATTTTATCTATTTTTTCTAGAATTTTATGTAAAATTTAATCAGGGTTCATGTCATGGTTTTAGCTGAAATACAGTCAGTTTTCTTCACAGAGTGCTGCTGCTGCTTGGACTTTTGATGAAAACAACACTGTTAACATAAAGATGTTTCAATTGTTGCTGAGCAGTGCTGTACCCGAGCAAGGACTTTTCAGCTTCTCACTCTGCCTTGCCAGAGTGGAGCTAAGCCTGCACAAGGAGATGGGAGGAGACAGAACCAGGAAAGCTGACTCAAACTGGCCACAGGGATATGTCATATGAAATGTCATCATGATGAACTGTAACAGTGAGGTAAAGATGAAGGAATGGTGGGGTGCTCAGAGAGATGATGTTTGTATTCTCAATGAACAGTTAGATGTGGTGAGCTCTGTTTTCCTATACATGGCTGAATACCTGCCAGCCAATGGGAAGCAGTGAATGAATTTCTTCTTCTTCTTTGCTTGTGCATGCAGCTTTTGTTTTATCAAAGCTGTCCTTAACTCATGAGTTCTCTCAATTATACCTTTCCAGTTCTCTCCCCCACCCCATGTGAGAAAAGGGAGTGAGCAGCTATGGGGTGCTGAGCTTCTGCTAGGGTAAAGCACAGCAGTGTGAAGATCAATAATGCCCAAATATAAAATAAGATCCAGATAAAATTAAAACTTCAAAAACAAAATTTGAGTTATGAAATTTAAACTGGAAATGGACTGTTAATCCACAGATGGAAAAAATTAACTGGATTAAATCGTAACTAACATGCAGCTGACATAATCACTCCTATTCCTTTTTCTTTGGAAGAACAGTATACACAACTCTGCTCTTCAACAAGTAGAATAAATATATAAATTCTGCTTGTGGAGCATAATATAAGTGATTATTTTATTTGCATGATGGACAAAATATTACTTGTGTTAGTCTACTGTGCTACATAAGTCTACTCACTTTTTCAAACAATACAGTTTGCACAAGTGAGACCTAGGCTATTTTATGCTATGAAATACTGCCATCTTATGTCTATTCAAAGCATGGTCTTAAGAGAGCTGTAGTAGCTTTCTTAAGCCAGAAATTGAGAGATCAATGACATCAATAAGACTAGCACTGATTTCAGTTCATAACTCAAGTTGGAATACATTACAGAGAAAATGATATAAAAGTATTAGTCCACAAATCTAGAGTCTCACTTCTCTTTTCTTTAGTAGGACTAGAATTAAGGACCATTATTTTGATACCTAGCATGTAGGGTTTGGACTCAATCTCTTGAAGTCCCTTACAAACCCAGCGATTCTATGATTCTGCGATTACAGGTACTTAGTGGATAGCCACATATTCAAAGAGGTAATATGGAACATGTACAGAACAGCAAGCTAACACCTGTTAGCAGAAAATTTGAACACAGTCAATATAGGCAGCAACATTTACTTAAAAACTAAAATGCTAGAAGAAATATGAATGCAGATACTGTGTTATCCCAGACAGCTTTATCTGACATAAATGCACCTCTTTCTCCAAAGAGAAAGAAACAAAACGAAACAAAAAATTCCGGGACTGCTTAAAAAAAAAAATCTTCACATAATCAGAACAACAGGCTGTAGGTTTTTCAACGAGTATTAAATTGTATTTATTTATTTATTTTTAAATACAGACGAGTATGGGTGGACTGCTCAGTGGATGAAGAACTGGCTGCAGGATCGAGTCCAGAGAGTGGTGGTCAGTGGCTCAATGTTTGGATGGAGATCAATGACAAGTAGTGTCTCCCAGGGGTCAGTGCTGGGGCTGATACTTTTTAATGTCTTCATCAGTGACATTGAAGATGGGGTCAAATTCACCCTCAGCAAATTTTCTGATGACAGCAAGCTGTGGGGTGTGGTTTACACATGAGAGGGTGTCTAAGTCCAAAGGGACCTAGAGGGACCTATACAGACTTTAGCAGTGGGCCCAGGTGAACTTCATGTGATTCACTAAATCTGAGTGTAAGGTCTTGCGTCTGGGTTGAGGCAATCACCAATGCAAGCTGAGAGAGGAAAGGATTGAGTGCAGCCCTGACAAAAAAGACCTGAGGATACATCTTCGCTGTAGATGTCACAGAAAATTTTTATACACATACTTGCAAAATGGCTAAATCAAATACATATCCATAGTGTACTTCTGACAGTTGAAAACTGAAATTCCCTCCAAATCTCAGGATTCTACATTTCCTTCTACAATTTGTGCTGCTATAAAGAACTAATGCTGTTTTCAGAGTATTATTTGTTTTTGAAATAACATTCTATGAATTGAGCGCTGTTAGAAGAGATCCACTGTTCTGTAAATTCTGAACTGTCAAAGAAATAGAACTAAAAAAAACTTGCTCACATACAGGAATACAACAACAACAACAAAGAAATAGGAGAAACAGGGTTCTCAGGAGCAATATGCTTAGTATTTTGTTATGAATGAAAAAATTCTATCAACATGGCATAGAACAGCCTGAAGATTTTGCTCTAACAAGATCAGATGTTCCTTAGCGTAAAGGTATTAAAAAAAAACTTTGAAAGATAGTGGTTCATATTAATATATATTCAATATATTGAAGAGCTATCACTAGAAAGGACTTGTAACAAAATCCTGCTTGATTAAACAAAAAAAGCAATCACCACTTGAAAATTAAAGTTTTAGCATATCAATTGTTGAAAAAAAAAATGCCTCAGCTACAGTGAGACATGCTAGAATATAGAAACAAAGAAAAAAACAGTATTACTTTTAAAAATATGCTATTCAGTGTGGCAAGAAGCATGGTTTGCAGGGAAAAGATAGGAAGAGATAGGAAGATGTATAATTCCCCACACATACACATTAATATAAAAGTGAATCACCACAAATGCTAAATAAGAATAAATAGAACAGCAACTGTGTAATGAAAACATTTCCTGGAGTAGGATTAAAGGAAATGGATGTACTTTTACACAACTACATCAAAGAATGGGGAGGTGTATTTGGCAAAATTCCTGCCATTAAAACACAACAACACAACAAGGACATTTCTGAGCGGTCAGACACAAGAATGGAAAGTTGACTCAATAAGGAATCTGTACCATCTGTTATATTCCAACCAACATGTTATTTTAACCACATGCCACAAGTTGGGATGAATTCAAAGAAATATTTATAAAATCTAAAGCGATCCAAAAATAACAATTAAAAAAAAAAAAAGTATAAAAGTTTACAATAAGTTCCTAAGACTAATTCACTGTCTGCAGATGAGCTATTTCTTGGTGGCAAAAAGTAAGTACATTAAAAGACAAATCACAGCTAATGAGAAAGCATTAATAACACAGAATGTTTCGGAATTCTGAGACTTCTACGTAAGCTGTTGAATTTATGAGGGGTTCAATTCAAGCTTGTTCCTTTAAATTGTTCTTTCCTGCTATGAAATTTTGAATAGATAAAGAAAATACACCTTTTAAGAAATTCATTTAGATAATTCATTGAAAGCCACTGCAGTGTCTTTTCTATGTATTTTAAAGTTGTAATTCGACACATTTTAAGAATTGGAGTTTAAACAGCACGAAGTATTTGCTTCTACAATGTGATTAGGAATTAATAAAGACAATTCTTAGACAGGAATAAACTAGCAACAGAAGCCAGAATACAAAGCACAGTATGAAAAACTGATATATAACTAATGCCTTAAAAGAAAATGGTAACGAAGTTAATTTCCTCAATGCATCTAATTAGAGACATTCCAAATTATCTGTTGAATTACATTCTATCACGCATATAACTAGAGAAATAAAATATAACTATAACAAAGAAGTACAGCCAAGTATAAGAGTGTCATATACAATCTATCAGGTTAGAAAAACAAAATATTTCCAATATACTTCTATTTCATCAACCTAGTATTTCATCTAGTATTTCATTATCATTTGAAGCAGGATGATGAAATAGAAGAAATAAAGGAGCTGCAGGAAAACCATTTAAGGGTGTGATGCTTACCCAGTACAAAATTGGGTATATATTTGTGTCACGACTTTATCACTAGCTTAAGGAATATTTCTAGTTTTGGAGTAGTTAATATTCCAAACCTCTAATTGGGCATAATTTTAAGGAATATGTCCTTTTTTCATCTATAAAGCTGAATTTTTCTTAGGGGCAAGAAAAACTGTCAGACCTTTATGAAATACCTTAACTATCTTTTACATTAACACCCTTGAATTACTGACTGAAGCCAAACCAAGCTAACATGACAAAAAATATGCAAAACATTTCTGAATTGAATTTTACAATATCCTTCTGGTGCTTAGATAGGATATTCTGCCTTTAATGTTAACAAAGAACAGACATAAGAGCTCACTAAAAATAGAGTTTGTGAGTTAGTGGAAAAAGAACTAAGGACTTAAGGAGATTTTTATACAGTTGAATGTAAAACATTAAATCTATTAACTGACAAAGATAATCCAGAGGCCAGAACATGAAGGATATTTTCCAGCTTTATTTTTCAAGCTTTTATTTTTTAACCTTTAAAATTCTGCTGTTTGTTGCTGGTTTTTACAATGTTTTTATATGTTTTTATTTATTATTACATTTCAAATAATTAGATAATCTCATAATAGCTGCATTAAGAATAAATATTGGTTCTATTTATATCTTGACTACAAAATAAAAGGCCAAAAAAAAAAAAAAAAAAAAAAAAACCCTCAGAAAGGGAAAACAAAAAGTCCTCCTATTATTTTCACTGATTATGGGAGCCCATCAGGGGAACACTTCTTAAAATTTTGTAGCTGGCTGAATTTGCCAGCTAACTTGCACAACTAAAGGCTGTTATATCAAGCGGATATTTGCACAGCAACTAAATCCAAGAACTGGTTGTGGGAAACCTTGGTATTATGTATCAGAAATTTGCCTTTTGGGTTCCAAGAGACTGCTACACACTCTGAGCCCAGCTTTCCTAGAAGTGACTGAACATCTGCTGATGGGAAGTAGCAAATTAGTTCCTTGTTTTGCTTGGCTTGTATGTGTAGCTTTTTCTTTACATGGTAAATGTCTTCACCCCGACTCATGAGTTCCCACACTTTCCACCTTTCTGATTCTCTCCACCATCCCTCCCAGGAGCAGGTGGCTGCACAGTGCTGCCTGCTGGGTTAGATCACAGCATTTGCCCTTATAAAGAATCAAAGCCACAATGGTCTGGAAGAAAGTGCCTGATGACAGCACATTTCCTCTTTAGTGAAGTTGGAGTACCTTTGAAGACTTGATTGTGCTCCTAGGATCATTTGTAGAATGCATAATCTTCTCCATATGTAAGATTAAATACTCCTTTGCTGTTAAAGGAGACTGCAACTATCAGGGAAGTGAGTGATAAAGGCTGTCTTCTGGAAACAAGTGTGTAACAGCAGAACTGCATTTGAGACACTGCTTGCATTATAAGGTATTGTCCTAGAAAAGAGTTCACTCTCCAAGAATCAAGACTCCTACAGAGGTCTGATGGAATGAAAGCATTCACAGAGCCAGTAGACTTTGTTATACCTGATTAAAATTGCTCAGGCAGAAATGAAGAGTATCAGAGAGAAATTATCTGTTCAGCCAAAGCATTGATGCATTTACATTCCTATGTGAACACTAAGGCTTTAACCTGTCTGTTTTTTTCTGTGGCAGCAGCTTTCATTTGTGAAGAAAAATTGCATATCTCCTGTGTAGAATTTATTATTATTGTTATTTTAATATGACCATACATTTGTTTTTTGCCAAACAAGACAGGCAACATCTAAGACAGTAAACAATTTCACTGCAATTAGTGATGAATGATGTCCAGAAACAAGTGATGAACATAACTGAAGGGCTAAATGCCAAGAAAATAAGAAAGGACAACATTGGATGAGACTAAACGTTTATCTACCTGAATATACCATCTCTGACAATTGCTAAACACAAATAATGATTGAAAAGTAGAGGACAAGAAGCATGCAACAACACATCCCATTATGGACAGTCTTCAGTAGTTTGCAATGACTGGGGCATTCCAAGCTCAATATTGTTTTTTTATTTAATGATTCTCAGTGGATTTTTCTTTCATGTGTTTATCTAGTCACTTTTTGAACCACTGAGAATTTTAGCATCCACAGTTCCTCACACAAGGACTTCTGCAACTTAATTCAGTAGACAGCAACTTATTTTTGGACCCTCATCTCTGCTCAGAGCAGAAGGAGGAGCCTTCCCCTCTCCTGAATTCTCCCTAACCAATAGATAAGTAGCTCTAGGGATGGAAAGGGAAGATGGTGTGGGTAGTGGTTCAGAACCATAAATGAGAAATCATGTTCAGGTCTAATTGAGAACCCAAGTCACAGCCTATGCCACTAAAAAAAGGCAAAGTGTCTTAGTAATTGGAGAATCTGCGCTGAATGGCAAGGAGACATTCATCTGCTGCCTGGATAACCTTTCTAACGAGGTTTGTTGATGTTAGGGCCCATATTAGTGACATCAAGAAGGGGACACCAGGTATGATAAAGCCAGAGATCCACTATTTGCTGGTCTTTCAAGCAGGGTTGCATGAGTCCACAACTAAAAAATTAAAAGAATATCAAAAAAAGACTTCACAATTCTTAGGAATATGCTGAAGGAATCGGGAGCACAGGTAGTGTTTTCCTCAATCCTCAAGTCTGGAGACTGGGTTCAGTGATCTAGGACAGAACTTTAATAAACCAGGAATGTTGATATGGGATGTGACACAACTAACCAGGAAGAGTAAGAATATCCTATGCAGGAAGTTGGCTGGAAGAATCACTAAGGCTTTAAATTAGATTTTGTGGGAGAAAGGGGTGCACTGCTATGTAATAATGAAGAATCAGGAAACACTGTTGCTTTAGGAAGCGTGGGGGAAATCTTAGATTTTTTCCAGAGGTTTCTGGCAGGGCCTCTCTAAGACAGTAAAGTGGACAAAAGCTCAGCTGAAGTACCTCTATACCGATGCACAAAGCATGGAAAATAAGCAGGAGGAATTGGAAACCACGGTGCAACTGGAAAACTGAGCTTAGTCCTATCACAAAAACACAGTGGGATGAGTCACATAAATTGAACCATGATTAAGGGCAGTTAACTTTTTAGAAGGAATAAGCAAGGTAAGAAGGGTGAGGGAATTGCCCACTGTGTTAAAAAGTGCATAGACTGCAAAGAGCTGCCGGTGATCTCGATGATCACGATATGATCATATTGAGAGCCTGCACAACAAAATTAGAGAGCAGATCATAGAATCAAATCATAGAATCATAGCATGGCTGGACTATGAACAGGACCATAGTAGTCATCTAGTTTCAACCCCCCTGCTATGTGCAGGATCACCAACCACTAGACCAGGCTACCCAGCTTACAGCTCGTATGCTAGAAGACGAGGTACACGAGAGTCTCTGAATTTTTGGACAAATTACAAGATACCATGAGGAGACAAACTCCTTTAGACCCAGGACCAGAGCTAGGAATACAACAACTAATTTCCCTATTCATTGGCCAGTTCCAAGTGACATCTGATCAAAGCTGCAGAAATTGAAACTAACAGAGAGCAAGAATTTGGGGAATGGGTTATAGAGTTTGATTCTGCATGACAATACAAATAGCTTTTCAGCCCCCTTTTTATGTCTTACACTGAGAAATATACCTTCATGAAGAAGTAGAGAGATTTTCCCTACATGTCCAGGAATCCTCTCCTGATATCCAATATATCTCTTTCCAGATTGGAACCATGGCCCTATCAGTGTGTTGTGTGTTCCCAGGCCCTGGCAAAGCTCTGCACCCATGGCTAGCAGTGAGGAGAGAAATCACTGTGCCTTGGTGTGCCTTCTGTGGGAAGAAGCACAGTGGCTGCAGTGGCAGTCCCATGAATGGTGGCCCAGAATCCAGGAGGGGTCTGCTACAAGCTGCCTGACCTGAGAACTGGAGCACTTCTCTTTTGAAAAAAAGGTTGAGGTAGTTGGGCTTGTTTAGCTTGGAGAAAAGAAGGCTTTGGGGAGATCTAATTGCAGCCTTCCAGTACTTGAAGGGGGTTACAAGCGGGGGGGGGGAGGGGGCTGACATTTTACATGGTCTAATAGTGCTAGGACAAGAGGGAAAGGCTTTAAACTAAAACATGTAGTTTAGATGTTAGGAAGAAATGTGTTGATCAGAGGGTAGTGAGGCACTGGAACAGGTTGCCAGGTTGGAAGGGCCCCAAGCAGTATGATCTTCTAGGTGGCAACCCTGTCCATGACAGGGATGTTGGAACTAGATGAACTTTAAGGTCCCATCTAGTCTAAGCTGCCCTATGATTTCATGATTCTATGATTTTTATCTTATTCTGAACCTTGGAGATATTGATGAGATGAGGCATGCATAACTGTCTTACATTTGAGTTCGTTGGGATCCTTTGGCCTCAATGAAAGTTTTTTCAGAAAGGCAATTTAAAACTGTAAGAATAAAGGAAAACTAATGTGAATTTCTCTCTCTGTCCTAGCCTAAGACTTGGTGAATGGTGGTATGATTCAGTGCTATTGCGGTGAATACAACTAAAATGGCAATAATCAGTCGCAAAGCAATATCCTACTGAATGTCCCCAAAGCAGCTCACTAGAAATCTTTGAATAAGTACTGTGGATACAAGATGCTGGAAAAATGTTTCGAGTTCCAAGAAAATCTTTCTTATGGGAGCTCCCTTTTGGTCAAATCTTGATGGTTACAAAGATTAGAAGGTACTGAAGAGAAAATACACTCTTATAAAATAGAGGGTTGATGTGCTGTATTGTTGCAGTCCCCAGGGACTTCTGGACAGGTGAATACTGTAATTTTTAAACCAGTTCAGCTGTCAATGTTCTTTATGAATCCCATTTTGGAGAAACAGCAGACATAACAAAATGGCTCAGAAACACCTCTAACTCTCCCATCTCTAGAAAAATACCACAAAGCAGTTGGTAGTACTCTGACAAGACACATGGCACCGAAGGAAGATATAGCAGTTCAAGAAATGAATCAGATGGTACACTCCATATGTACCTTCTCATTGTGTAATACTTAAAGTTTGGCTTCTTTTTTTTTTTTTTTCCAACTGCTGCTCAACCATGAGAATGCATACTGAGCATCCAAAGCAAGCTCTTTTGAGAGCCTGAAGGTCAAACAGTCTTGGAGCCTACATGGAAAGATCACATATAGGAAAACAACCTATTTCTTCCATATATGTCCTTGAACCACCCATTATCAACTAACTGCTCCTAAGGGAATCATAGAATCACAGAATGGCCTGGGTTGAAAACGACCTCAAAGATCATCTGGTTTCAACACCCCGTGGCATGGGCAGAGTAGCCAACCACTAGAACAGGCTGCCCAGAGCCACATCCAGCCTGGCCTTGAATGCCTCCAGGGATGGGGCATCCACAGCCTCCTTGGGCAACTCATACCAGGGAAGATGAGCCTCTAAATAATAGTAGATTGAGAAATGATCTAACAATACAGCCAACATGCATCACAGAGTAAATGTGCATTCGGATAAACACTCAAAGAAAAATCATAGAATCATATCAAAATCAAAGGGTTGAACAAAAGAGAAAGAATATGTTGGAAGGGACACATGAAGAAGGGTACACAAAAGAACTAGAAGGGAAAGCCTAAGGTTTAAGAAATAGCAGTGATGGTGTAAGATAAAGAACAGTACAGAAACATTAGTTTGCTGATTTGGGTAATTGAATCAGCTAGGTCTCTGGAAACTTTACAACTCAAAGGAAATCAAAATTCTGGTAAGATATTTATGTTGTTGTCTATAGATTATGAATGTCACCATGCTGACAGAGAGAATCTAATTTGCAGTTATATGATTATGTGATCCCATCTATCCACACAGCCACAACTCTTATCTTCCATCCTTTCTCCTGGCCTTGACGAACACAGTTTTGCCAGTAATGCAAAACACTGCTGACTAGAATTATTTCCCTAGCCAATCATTTTGATATGACACTCTACTCAATTTTATATGTCTCTGCTCCTGATTTTGCTGACACAAACTGCCTGCCTTGGCTTTTAGAAGTCTTCTCCGGCTATCACACACTCCCTCTTCTTTTTTTTTTTTTCTCTTTTTTTTTTCCCCCAACTTGCTGAAACGTCTATTTACATTTACAATATCCATTTCCTCCAGCCCTCTGTCATTACTAAATGCCTTCAACCTGTCTTCAAGTTAGTCCTTCTCTTAAGGGATGTTGCCTATAAACGTCTGCAAACTTTATCTCATTATCTAACTTCAAAACCTTACTAGCAGTGACTTAGAACCTGTCAACTAGGATACAGGAAACAATAATTTTTCTAGCAATGCACTCCCTTTTAAATCTTTCTACCAGTCTGCAACTTGTTGATTTAATCTGCAGTATCTCTTTGGCAAGTAATGTTAGTTTAGAGATCATGGAAGCACACAAAGACTGCTCTGAAAGTAATGGCACCTCTTTTATTATGCTGGCCAATGATATCAGAAGATATTGGATGGTATGGAAGTAAAGGTTGAACCTTCCCACCAATATCCCATTATATTTTGTTGTTTTGTAACACATGGCAGCAGAGGGACAGTTTGACAAAATGCCATCTGTCGTGGAAGTGGAAATGAAGCAAAGGTTTGTCACTGAATTCCTCCATGTAGAAAAAACTCTACCCACTGACATTCAGTGACACTCACTGAGCATCTACAGAGGCTGAACTGCGGATGTGAGAACAGCAAAGTTGTAGATGGTGCATTTCAGCAGTGGATACAGTGACAGTGGGTCACTTCTGCTGGTGCAGATTATTAAGAGTGTGACATGCACACTTTCACTCACACTGACAAAAATGCAAAGCTAATGGCAGTATCTGTGTTGGAAAAGACCATTTTGCAGCTGAGAATTTTCCCTATCGAATATCATTATTCCGCTCTTGTATCTGTAGTAGTTCCCATGGGGGGAAAAAAATAAATAGGAAGCATTACTTTCAGAACAATCTATTTAGAACAGCATGAGTTGGAAGAGACTATAAAGATTGTCCAGTTCCGACCCCCTGCCATGAGCAGGGCTGCCACCCACCAGCTCAGGCTGCCTAGGGCCCCATTTAACGCCCACAGGGATGGGACACCCACGGCTTCTCTGGGCAGTCTGTGGCAGTGTCTAAGCCACCCTCAGAGTAAAGAATTTCTTCTTGACATCTAATCTAATTCTCCCTTCTTTTAAGCCAAGGGCATCCTTGAAATCTTTTCTTCTTATCACTATCAGATGACTTTAAAAGTCACTTTCCCTCCTGTTTATGAGCTCCCTTTAAGAAGGGACAGCCATAGTGATGTATCCCTAGAGCTTGCTCTAATCTAGGCTGAACAAAACAGCCTTTGTTCACAGGAAAGTTGCTCCAGCCCTCTGATCATCTTCATTCCTCTCCTCTGGATCTGATCCAACATCTCCACATGTTTGTTAAGGTGGAGGCCGTAAGTCTGGATTCAATACTCCACGTAGGGTCTCAGGAGGGCAGAGCAGAGGGGGGAATTCACCTCCTTTGCCCTGCTGGCCAGCCCTTTTTTAATCAACCCAGGATACTGTTGGTAATCTGTGCTGCAAGTACACACTGCTGGCTCATGTCTTGCTTTTCATCCCCCAGAACCCACAAGTCCTTGCTTGCAGGTCTGCTCCCTCTGAGTTTTCCCCCAGAGATTATATATACCGGGGATTGCCATTGCTGTGGGCTTTGCTGAATTTCATTAGGTTCTCTTGGGCTCATTCTTCAAGTCTTTCCAGATCCTTCTGTATGATATCCCTTCCTTCTACTGTGTCAATTGCACAACTCATTTTGGTGTCATTAGCGAACTTGCTGAGAGCACACTCAATTTCACTGTCAATGTTATTGATAATAATATTGAAGAGATGAAGAGATTGAAGTGTCCCACTGTGGGGGACATCACTTGTCACCCAGCCTCTATCTGGACTTAGAGCAATTGACCACAATTTTCTGGCTTTAACCATCCAACCAATTCTTTATCCACCAAACAGTCCACCTTAAACTGCATCTCTCCAATTTAGGGATAAGGATGTGGTGAGAAACCATGTCAAAGGCCTTACGGATGTCCATGTGGATGACATCAGTTGCCCTTCCTTCACCCACCAATGACATCACTGCATCAGAGAAAGCCACCACATTGATGTGGTACAATCTGCCCTTGGTGAAGACATGGTAGCTGTCAAAGATCACCTCCTCATCTTGCATGTACCTTAACAATCTTCCAGAATGATCTGCCCCATGATCAGCCCAAGCACAGGCATGATATTCACCAGCCGGTAGTTTCCCAGATCTTTCTCTCTCCTTTTCTTAAAATGAGAGTGACGTTTCCCCTTTTCCAGAAAATAGGCAGATCATATGACAGCCACAGCTTTTTTAATATGATGGAGAGTGGCTTGGCAACCACATCAGCCAGATCCTTCAGGACCCTGGGGTGCACATCACTGGGCCCAGTATGCTAATATACATTCAGTCTCATCAGATAGTCTCAAACATACTCTTTGCTTATCCTGGTAGGGATTTTGCAACCTCACCTAGGGCTTCAAGGACAGATATACTTATGTTTGTTAAAAAGTATAGTTTAGAGCTTGAGTCAGTAAAGTTCAGGACCACAACCACATAATGAAGCTACATAAAAAATGGGCAAAACATGACAGTAAAAAATTAAATTTTCTGAAGTGTTTGAAAATCTAAGTCCGTGGTTCCATTAATATCCAACAAAATTTAATGATCTGTAAGTTATAAATATATGAATATCAGTTACCATCAGCTACTGGTCTAGCAATAAGCTAGCAATAAGAAAATGCTCAAAATTTACAAAATCGGATGCCTGTAAACATCTGTTAAAATACAAGTAGAAATTCCCCCTCTAGTGGGCTTCAGGAAAAATTGCAGAATTATAACAAAGCAATCAGAATATCAAAAGGGTTTTTTTAAACTATTTCTTACTTAGATTTTTAATAAGATTATTTAACATTTACCCTAATGCAGTACTTTTGAGACATACACAAGTACTATAGCAGTGACTATAGTGACTAGACAGCTTCAACACAAATTAAAAACTTTCAATAAGCAGCTTAAAAATATAACAACAACAAGAAAAACAGTGAACAAAGGGGTAACACAAAGGCAAAGAAAAAATGTAAGGAAATAATTTTTCACCATGTAGGATAGTGGTTTGTACACAGTAGTGACAGGATTTTGAGCAAAATGCACTTAAGGAAAGTTTTAAGTATTTCAAGGAAAATACTAAAGTATATCCACAGAACATGTACCTAATAGGAAGGGAAATTTTCTTGTTAGAAATCTAAGACAACAGTATTATAGGCTTAACTTGGGCTGATGAAAACTGTGTACTAATCACTTGCAATGGAACAGGACAAGATTTTGGTCATCTGGAAAGAAGGGGAAAACAAGCAGCTGTTTTCTGTTGCTAGAGATCACTGAGCATTAGAAAAAAAGAGGAGGAGGGGAGGGGTGGGAAGGGAGCAGAGGAGGGTAGAGGAGAGGGACGTAAGGGAAATTGTCCCCGACTTTCATACTTAGCTTGAAGAAATTTAAACAAATCAGTTTGACAGTTTCCAAGCCTAGAATTACAAAAGCTAACACAGAATGTCAGGATTTAGTTTAAAATATTTGCACTATTATGAGAAAGTCTGTATCTCCAAGACTACAACTTGGAAGAATGTAGCACTTATTTTCTAGAAAGCCAAAAGTTACAATTAGTGTTAGAATTTTGATTATGGAGAGCTTCAGATGCTTGTGTATTCAGGTCAGTTCCAAACTCTTCCTTTCCTCCCTTGTCCACAAACACACATCATCACAAAGCCTGCTCCCTCTCTCTTCACCATTTTATTCATAATTTTAGGTTAATTTCATTCCTTTCCCTACTCCAAATTTCCATGCTGCAGCTGCTGCTTCCCTGATAAATTTTCTGCCTTATGAGCATAACCAGAAATTACAACCTACAGTCTGGATGAAGGGAGGCACAGCTGCAAGTCCTACAGCCTGGAACAAGAGAGAGGTTGGACTTGATTAACAATGTGATCCATAGTTTGGAGTAGAGGAAGCAAAGCTGAAATTTCAACTGGCAGGTTTAGCTCAATAAATTCTAAAGAACACTTGCAGGCCAAAAAAAAAAAAAAATTGTTTAAAACTGAGTTTGTTCATCCCTTAGAAGAGAAGGCTAAGCAGAAATCTTACTGCTGTCTATGGCTGTGCAATAGGAGGGTATAGAAAAGCTGTAGTGAGACTTCTATCAAAAAATGCAGAGTGATAGAACAGCAGAAGCAGATACAAGTTGGAACATGTAAAATTCTGACAGGATATAAAAAAAAAATTGCCATGAAAATGGTCAAACATATCAACTTGCTGCCCAGAGAGGTTGTACAAACTTCATCTTTGGAGACATTCAAAACACAACTGTACACTTCCTGAGACAGTTTGTTCTTGCAGAATGCTGGATTATAATTCTCAGGTCTCTTCCAACCTACATGACTACTAGAGGGGGACAATCACCTCCCTCTCCCTGCTGGCCACTCCTCTTTTAATGCAGCCCACACTGCAAGCATACACTGCTGGCTCATGTCCAGCTTCTCGTCCACCAGGACTCTCAAGTCCTTTTCTGCAGGGCTGGTCTCAAGGAGATCATCTCCCAGTTTGTATAAATATCTGGGATTGCCCTGTCCCAAGTGCAGCATCTTACACTTGGTCTCATTGAACATCATTTTGTTCACATGGACTCACTTCTTCAGCCTGTCCAATGGCTTCCCCCAGGCACAGAGGTGAGGCTCACTAGCCTATGGTTCCCTGGGTCTTCCTTTCTTCCTTTCTTAAAAATGGGAGTAATGTTTCTCTTTTTCCAGGGGACTCGCTGGGACTTTGCCACACAGCCAAGGTTTTTCAAATACAGTGGAGAGCGGCTCAGCAACCACATCAGCCATCCTTCTTAGAACACTGGGATGGATATCATCCAGCCCTTTGGACTTATATACATTTAGTTTCATGAGGACGTCTTGGACTTGTTCCACTGTTAGGTAGGGTGGAATCTGCTTCTCTCACCTACACCTAGAATTTGAGGGTCCTGGAAGACATGGGGGGACTGACCACTAGTGAAGTATGAGGCAAAGCACTTACTGAGCACCTCAGCTTTTTGATTGATTTGATGACTCTCTCTGCCACCCTATAATTCAGCAATATGGAAATAGGAGGTGCATTTTAAACAAATGAAAGTCTTCATAATTTATTCAAGCCCGTGACTGTACACTACAAATTGACAGAATAGCAGCAGATAAGTACAGGACAATGAGGCAAACATGATAATGTGTATGGAGAGAGGATCAAACTAAATACTTCATTCTGTATTCTGATTGAAGAACTGGGCCTATTATGAGTCTACTGGAGATAAAGATAGCAATCTAGTTCTTTGTGCAGTAAATAATCAAACTATCAAACTACTTATTGCCTAAAGTTACCGTATGTGCCACAAGTTTCCATGAGTTTAAAGGCATTTATGCAAGATCACAGACAATAAATCCATTTTATATTGTTGATTGGATAGGACATCTGGCTTGCAAAATCCTTCAGCAAATGGCTGTGGGATAGAAAAGTTTTGAGTAGACTTATCAAATGTACCCATGCTGTCCTCACAATTTTTTTTATTTTTATTTTTTCCTGAAGGATTTGCTTATAGCCACAATTAGAAACAAAATATGTACTTGACAAACTACTGGCCTGACTCCAAATAACTGTTCTTAGAAAGGAAGAGAGAGAGAGAAACAGTTGCCAGTAAATTAACAGGTGAAAGTCATAATAATATTCAAGAGATGAAAACTAGAGAAAAAGAATCTCTACAATGAACATTTGCATAAATTTGAGGATTTGAAAATGGGCAATTTGAGTTTTAACTTCATATGAAGTGAACAAAAGAGTGCAAGCAATTGCATTCAGCTGTGTTTAGGGGAAAACTAAAAACAAATACAAAAACAAAAACCAAATAACTTGGTTGAACAGGAAATGATTTGTTTAACAAGTGAGCTGCATATTGCACCAGGGGGGAAAATGGGCAGACCAGAAGAAAACAGATCAGAACAGATAACTGAAGACATAAGAGCAAGCATGCATTTTTCTTCTGGGATCTGAAAAAGAGAGTAAGGATTTTAGAAACATGCCTTAGAGGAAGCAGAGAATTCTGAGAGTGTAGTTTTATGTGACAACAGTATTGCAAACCTGAAAAACTAGATGTGGTTAAGTTCTAAAGATAAAAGTACAAACAAGACAAGTGCATACAGATTTTTGGAAAAGCATGATGAATTGAAAAAAATACATACATACAGTGAATACATCACCCCTCTCAACACCAACAGAATTACTGCAAATCCCTTTTCCTTTTAAGATTCTGATTTTTAGACATCTTCATTTCTGAATGGATTGGGAATATATTTGAAAGTAAATCTGGACCTAAATATATAAATGAAATCAAGAGGAAAAATAGATGTTGTCTCTGGTTGCATAAAATATGCTTGTTGGACTAAAAAAAACAACCCACCCAACAATAATGCAATCATTCTTGAGAAAACAAAGAGGCTTTTAGAGACTTCTAATGACAATGCTATACTGTTTCCAAGACAGCATTTCAAGATAAAGCTTCTCAAACATCTATTTTCCCCTCCCCTAATTGCCATCCTAGAGAGCACTGAACAGCAGGAGAGAAGTCTGACCTTTGAAAACAATTTTAAATGACCACATTAAAAATACGGAAATATAATTTAAAATCTTACAACATTGCCACAGATACTTATGCACTTCCTCTCCTCAGCTGCAGTAAGGGTTTGGTAACTCAAATCCTATTATCCTTAATAAAGGGTCAGGATATTCGTGCTCACTCTAAAATAAAGAAAATCCTATTTCCTGCTTCTACTACCAGGATACACAATATGATAAAAAAATATTTTCTATTCTTTATTAAGAAGTTCCTATGCTTTCATAATTAAAGAGGAAGGATGACAGAGAAAGAAGATAAAACATTCTCTTTGCATATCACAAAGACTGCCTTTCACAAATACACTTGGATTTTTTAACATACAATCTGAATCTTTCAAACTTCTAATACATCTAGCAAGGTATTCTGTAATGAATTATGAAAATTATGAAATGAAGATTAAAAGAAATTACCTTCAAAAATAGTGATAGAAGGCATATTAAAGAATCCTTTTAGTAGTATATTAGAGTACTTTTAGAGTATATTAGTGGCAGAGCCATTAATATACTCACTAATTTAAAAGAAATATGAAATTGCTCTCATTAAAACAATGAAACATCCAGAAAATTTTCTCTCCATCCTCAATTAGGTGATTTCTGCAGAATATCAGTAAGTAACCTGCACTTCAAATGTTTCTTTTCTTCACCAGATCAGAAAATAAAAATAATTCTTTTCCCCCATAATGCTGTAAAAAAATTATTATATGCTATAATTACACTTCCTTTCAGAATTTTCATTTTCTTGCAAAATATATATAATTTTTTATATTTCATAATATCAAGTATTATAAATAAATATTTTGTAATATATATACTTAGAAGTGAGTAAAAACAAAACTCTGAAGACTGAGTGATGTCAAACACGCCTGGATGTATAAATGAAAACATGTGCTCTGAAATTCTACAGCTGCACTTAGTACACTGTACTAAAGTTACACTCACAAGTAATGGTGAGCTTGGAAACAGCTAAAACAGGTAACAGAGTCCTGTAAAATATCGTTCATTTTCCCAGAACCTCTGCACACTGTGAACATGTGTATAAAATAAAAAGTGAAAGGCGTGCCTAATCTTCAAGTATGATACCATATGGTATTAAACTCGGAGCTCTTGGCTATTGTATTTTCTTCAGTCTTCTTATTTTCATATTTGACTCAGCTTAAGAAAAAAGCACACAACAACATTTACTGCTATTTAACAGTAGAGGGGGCCCACCTCCTTCAAAAAGATCCGTTTTGTGCATTAACAAAGTTGAATGTAATGTCTTTCATATTACTTATAGAATAGAAAAAGAGCATAACAATTTCAAGTGTACAACGGAGTAAAAATTTTGTGCATTGAAAATGTAAGGAGCTGTGTTAAGCCTTAATGAACAACAAGAAAAGTTCTGATTAAGCATAAAAATGCAACATAATTATACCTAATTTTTTAAAAAATATATTTTATAAGAAACAGATGCAAAAAGATAGTCAGAACAACAAAAAAGAAGGAATCACTGTCAACAGTACACACAACCACTGCTTTTGCATAAGTATAATGAAAGGTACCCAGTGATGGGATGTTAAGATCGAATTTCCAATCCAGTTAATTGTGGCAAAACCAAAATTGCATGGAGGTTGTCAGAGTGGCCTGGGAATGCTAAAAACCTGTATGCTGTATGTGGGAACATAAAGTCTGCAGAGGCAGGAATATCATCAGGACCAACATTTGTGTCGGATACCAATACAAAGAGCAAAGCGTGATTCAAAACATAAAGGAATATGCTAACACAGAGGAGAAATACCTACCTTTTTTTCTCTCTTGATGGATTGTTTTCTTTTCTACTTCCTAGACTGCATAAATCTATCCTGAAGCAACAAAAAGAACAAAAAGGCATAGCACTAACTGTGGCTTCGGGATATCTTAGAATGTATTTTGCAACAGATTGAAATACCTTCTTATCACTCCCTTTTCTGCAGATAAGAATGAAAAGGATTTACAATATTTGTTTGTTTCTTAAGTAATAAAATGCAATTATAAAAATTATGAACTATTCCTACACAGGTCATGATTGTGTTACAAATCACTGACAAGGCTTAACAAAATCATAGAAAGATTTGATTTGTTCAGCTTTGGATCATGTCTTTGGATCTTCAAGACTTGTTTTGTGAATGTTAAAAGCAAAAACAAAACCACAGCTCAAGATTCTTCAAATGAGCTCAGGGGTACTGTAGAGACCAAATCATTTGACCATCTGATCCTACTTTTCTTTCAAGTTCTTCCCACTGAAAATTTGATTACCTTTTCACAAAACAAAATGTAATTCCTCATTTTTGTTTATTTTTCATTAACTACATATACTGAAGTAACAATATTTTATCTCTCTATTGTAACAGGTACTTTGCAGCCTTCTGTGAGCTTACTGGTTTTATTCACAATACTTCTAGACTAATTCTGTACAAGCAAACAAAATAAAATAAAATAAGCATAGGCCTGTAGATTATTTCCATGATACAAAGTGTACTGGCCAATGATATGCCTCTAAAGCTCAAATAAAGAATCAAAAACAGGTTACAACAAACAGCTGTAAGGTATATTTAAATATAGCAAAAGAAGGTTTCGATATATTGTATTTAGCAACTTTCTACCTTAGGAAATCCATAGGGATAACACTCCAATTTTGTTTGTATGAAAAGGCAATTTTGTCTCACAGTGGATTTGAAAAGATATTACCAAATTTCCGCTGGTTCTTCTAATTTCATAGCAGTGCTCAGCTGTTGAGGACACTGTTCAAAGCTGTAATTGCTCAATCTACAAAGTTTTAGCACAGTGTTTTCCTCAGTTCCCACACTGGAATACGGAGTCCCCCACTACTGAAGTAACAATCCCATATTTCTACACCAGCCCCAGTAGTTAACTTTCAAAAGTGAAATCAAATAAATTAAATAGAAATTGGTGATTTGGGCTATAGCTGGAGATCAGTTGAAATCCATGCATTTAAAACTATACCAACAAAAAAATTAATTTTACCAAAAAAAGATTCATATGTCAATCTATTTGCAGACGTGCACAAGGTTGTTATGGAAGTGAAAGAAGGTATGGAAGAGACCATTTCACACTGTCTCTTGCTTTCAGAACATGAAAAACAAAAAGATCTTATGAAAGTAATTAATTTTTTATGTAGACATCTATATGACATTTCTCACAGAAAGTAGTAAGTACTTTTACAGAAACCAAAAGCATGAAGAACCTAAGCAGCACAATTTTATTGGAAGTGTAAGATAAATTTGCTTGCCATAGCCTTGCCACTGGGGTTACAACAAATAAATTGAAGAAAAAAGAAGTAGGAGGAAGTATTCAACAGCCAAATTCCAAAATAAAAAATATTAAAATTGAGGAATGAAAATTTTACATGCACAGTTGAACTGTCAAACTGAATATCATCTGCTGTAGATACTCAGAACAGAATATTTCTGCATTGCAGGAATCAGAATTCTTCCATGCTGTAATTTGCTTCAGACAAAATTCTTCCCTATAACTATCTACCGGTAAAATAGGAAAAAAAATAAAAGAGCAAAGCTCATATGTCTTGAATGCTACTGCACTACAGATTCAGTTGATTAATCTCTGAAATTTGGTCTCCTTGCTCCTCAGGAACTGTATTGTTACTTTTTTTCTTTTGAACCATTCCTATCATTGCTGCAAATGTCAAATTCTGTCAAATCAGGTCAGAATTTGAGCTGGTTTCCTAAGTTAGTTTATTCTAAAGCATCTGAAGTAGAGGAGGCAATTTAAAGGTTCATTTGTCTAACTTGCTCACAAAACGCTAGAGAGGGAGCTCATGAGTGTCTTACATTTATGGCTGTGCAAATTTCCTTCTTTCTCTTCTAAGTTTAAGTTCAAACGAAAAATGAATATTTGCTATCATAAATACAGTCTTAGATTTTCACAACTGGCTATTTATTCAATGGCTGCATACCTTCTTTTGACAAATACAAGCACTTGTGATTTTAGTTTTTATTCTTGAAATATTCTCTAGAAAATTAAAATTTGCATTTTGAAATGTAGAATGATTTCATTAACAAAAGTTCAAACTTCTCCAATTAATGTTATCAGAAATACAGACTTACACAGAAAATAAAGGTCTCACATTAAAAGGTTAAATATTACTCCACCAAATATTCTTTATGATATTGAGCTTTTTTACTCAGAAAACTAAATTTTAAAAATTTATCTCTGTAACATCATGTTATTTTCATAACTCTGGAAGATGCTGACTGACTGAAAATAAGAAACAATGAAGATAAAGAAAGTCAAAGAAATACTGTCTATTAATTTGAAATTTTGCAAGACTGCAAGGAGAAAAAAATATGTTTTCATCTCCACTAAGCAGGCTTAGGATGACGTTTATATCTAAGGAATCATCAAGAGAATACAGATTCAATATTTATAAATGCCCCATCTGCATTTAGAAGACTCATTTTAAGAACAAAACGCTTCAGACATCAACATCAAAAGACCTCAAGACATCTATCTGTAGTTAAACAGGCTTTAATAGTTTTGCTGATAACTAAAGTCATTTTGGAGGAGCTAGAAAAGGATACTTCACGTTAATACTGTATGCATCTAGGATTCTACTTGCATGATTGGTCTGCTTTCAAATAGTACTAGTATTTAATTCTACACGTTAGAAAAAACTTGAAGCTTTACTGACATACTGCTTGCTTAATTTAAACATTCTGTAAACCAGTATGAGTATCTGTAAGAGAAACTGCAGGCATATCAGATGTGGGATTAGAGGTCTGGTTTTTGGAAGTCACACTTAGATCAATCTGAATAGTCATCATCAACTGAGACACTCATTCTAACAGAAACATTCTCATGGCATAGAGCTGTACCATAATGTGGCAGTTCTTTTAGAGTATGTTAAGAAACTAACCTTAAAATGCTTAAAATAACAAGTGCTTTTTGAAGAAAAAACTTGCACCTTGTTAGACCTACATATAGAGAAGAATAAAATAATTTATGCTGTGAATATTATGAGAAAGCAACGGAATGCATTATCTTTTGGCTTTACTGAGTACTTTCTCTAGCACTAAATTTGGGGCTAGATCACAGCTTATACTAAATGCAAGAGTTTCTTCATTCGATATCTCTCTGAAAAAGTTGTATTTGGGGATAATTACCTACTGTCTAAAGCCAAAGCATTCTGCTGTCATTGCTGTCACAATACATGATCAAGCTTTAAATATTTTGTCTCCTCTTTTACAATTGCTTTTCCAGGAGAATGGCTAAACTTAATGCTCTTTTGTCACTATGCCACACACCGCAACATTCCATCAGTAATAAAGGGTATTATGCAACAGACTTAATGGACTGGTGCTTTTCATTTGAGTGGCCAACATGGATGTACCATATAACTCACAACATGTTTAAACACAGAATTTAATGCCAGAATATGGTAAAAATAAGTCACTGTTCGGAGAAGATATGAGCACTTTCTTGTTGTTCAGCTAGCTACAGTTCAATACCGAGCTGGGATTTGCTTCTATCTATTAGATTAATAGATTAATTATTTTTATGTCATTGAATAGTCTTTGACCCCTTTTAGATAGGGATTTGACATATTTCACTTGTCTTTCATGAGACATGTGCAATTGTTTTTGTGTGGACTCTGGAGCTTTCAGAATTCTTTTCATGGATTTTAATTGTTTAGTACATGATATTAAAAGACAATTTCTTTGAGGATTTTTTTTTACAGAAATGATTACACAAGTATGCCTTTTTTTGTGAAAAATAACTACGATTGACATTAACTGAGGAGTACTCATAATAACAGGTATCCAGCCTGTATGACCAGAATAATGCTTTGGCCAATATTCCCATTGTTCTCAAGAGAGGCTTTCGATGCTCGAGAACACATGTGAAATCACATAATTCTCTTGGCTCCTTAAAGAAGATAAGAATTCTCTTGAAAAGTTTGCCATCTGCCTTACAGTACTGTGACCACAACTTTCATCAGCTGTTGGCCTAATTTAGATAAGTGTATATGTGAACACAAAACTCATATTTTAGAAATTTGCAGAATTTTGGTAATGGATATTTTATGGAATCTTGAATATTGAAAAGTTCTTCAAATTTTCTTCAGACACATGCCTTAAAGAAAATGACTAAATGCAGAACTGTTCAAAAACCTGAAGCCAGACACATTTGTCATAAATAGCCTTCATGCATAAGTTTTAAAGAGAAAGAGAAAAATGGAGCAAGTTGTCTAAGGCTATGTCTTTATTAGGAAATACTGAGACCCGAGAGGAGCAGATATGTAGAATGAAATAGCTGGTATAAAGACCTAGCAATCTATACTGCTTGTTCCAGGATGTTTAATGCAGCATGCCTACAGTCTCATCTAATGGGCCATGTCCATTAGTGGCCAGAGTGCCAGACAGTGTGCTATACCATCTTCTGATTTAGAAGATGAGAAAATTTAATCTAATGCATTCTGAGATACCTACTCAGTGTAAACCATAGTAAGACAAGAGTTTTATCAAAAGTTTTTTTAAAAAATATGTGCTGATCTTATCTAAAAATCCTGCAGTATATTTATTCTGTCTCTCGGAGCAATCACAATGATAATACATTATGCCTCCATTTACTGAGTCAAGCTCGCTTTTCTATGCTACATTTGCTTACCTTCAGATTCGAGTTCTGAAGGACATTTATTCGGTCACCCAAAGAAAACATGATGTTAGGCAAGAAGGCTCTCATATTTTGATCAGACATAGGCACCTATCTGAATACGATGATTTTCTGATGACTGATAGAAAAAGATTTGTACTTAGCATATCGTGTTCTTATTTTCTTCATATGGAGACATAGACAACCACAAAAAATAATAAATTTCTGTCATAGAGTAAGCTTTACTTGAAGGAAAGAATCCTTCAATCATATAAATATGAAACAGCAATCCTTAAAGTACAAGAATACTAATTCTGAGAGCAGTCACTCCTATTGCCCATATACATCTGTGTCCACAGATTGTTACCCATTGCAGCAGCAAAATGATCATTCAAATGTCAGAAATGTAATAAATAACAGAAAAAAGAATAAATACAACCAAAATAATTGAAAATTCTTCTGCTCTCTTTCCATGACAAGCTGGGCAGCTGAGCTCATATATTTTCTAATGATGAGAAATAATATTTGCAATTTGGCTCTATCTGCAAATAATTATTCCCATGTAAAGTGTTCCAAACTCACTCTTAAGTGGGATGGATAAACAATTTCTGTTAATGAAAATGTTATGCTATTTTGCATAAGATGATACTGTAAGATAAAATAAACACAGTCTGGGGAAACTTTGTGGCATTTTGGTACAATATATCTGTGAAAGTTCTACTTACATATAGCTATGATAAATTATCATTTCCATTCATTCTGCCAGTTTCCTCTCAAGGAAATGGCAGCTTGGGTACCAAGCTTTAGAATCAAGGCTTTAGGGAAATTGATCCTATATAGTCACTATCTTGCACAGTTTTATCAAATTTGATGTCTTTACCTCTATTCCACCAAGAAGTTTCTAAACACATGCTTTAAACTTAAAATAAACAAATAAATAAATAAAATTGTCCTTGGTGGTTTTTCTTGAAAATGGTTCTTTAATGATATGCAATTTCAAGATGGGGTTAAACTGGATTACCACTATTACATTCTTCAAATACTACAGCTGGAAGTTAAGAAAATATCTTTATAGGAAAAAAAAAAACAAAAAACAAACAAAAAAAAAAAACAAGCACAGATTCCCAAGAAAGATTATTCACTATGCTGCCTTTTAGATTGCTCAGAGATTTTCTTTGTAACCTGTCATACACTTTCTGTTACCTGTAGCCTTGATTTCAAGATGTAGGTAACATCACATTAGATAACCATTCCAGAATACCTGAAACTCAGAGTAGTAGAATTTCTAAATTCTGGCACAATAAAGCATTATTTTAAAGGACTCTGGAACACAAATTACAACTCTGTGGTCTCATCCTTACCAGACAGAATTCTGCATTTAGAATACCCCTCCATTGCCTAGGGAAACATAAGCTTAGTGCTTATGGAAATGTGAGTCATACAATAGGCTGCCTTCTGGAGAACTGCACATATGAGTTTATAGTAAAAAATGTGAAAGTCCAGAATTCTATAGATTCCTGTAATTACAAATATATTGTACCATCCATTTTCTAAAGACATTTATTATTAAATTTCACAAATGTCTTATTACCTCATCTTCTAGACAAAGTAACATTTTGATGAAAACTATAAAAAGGCCTAGGCAGAAAAGCTGAACCTAATTTCACATTCCAGTACTTTACAGTTTTACTTTTTGCTTTGCTACAGGATGTCAAAATTAGGATGCAAGACTCCCACTGTCTTTTCAAATTATTCAAAGTGGTAAAAAGTTGACCATCAAGTTACACAAGGAATTTCTGCTGCAGTTGTCTTCCATTGTATATAGAAACTATGACAGTTTTTCACAGAAGATCTGCAGAATTAATTTCATTGGAATAATCTGCTCATATAAAAAGCAAAGGAATAAAAAGTTTCTTCTAGGTAATGTACTTCTTCTATATTCTTCAAATCCTAAAAAGTTTTTAGTTTCCCAGTACTATTTAGAATACCTCATCATACACTTTGCTGCATCACTTGCAAAAACTGCCAGTAAGACATGGTAAGTAGTGGCTTTCATTCGAAACACAAAACTAGCTCTGTATATTACAGAAAATGTGTTCTGTGATAAAAATCACAGAACTGAATACAAAATTGGATAACATAATGCACTTCACATTTTTGAAAGGGAGAACATTACCCTCTCTTAAAACTGTTCATCATTTGAAAAACTTTCTCCTCTAATCGAAGTGACTACAGATGATCCAACTACAGTAAAATTGTTGGTCATTTCGATATTAGCAGTGAGGAAGTAAAGCATAATAAAGATCAGGGCTCTATATCAGAACCCAGGGTACAACTCAGCAAGCAAAACACATTCACAGATTATGAAATTGGTCATTCCTCTGCATTTTTAAAGGTGCTCTGTGCTTCTAGTGTAGTCGGTGGAAAAATACTGATAAACAGCCATCACCATGTTCAAGCCCAATTTTAATCAAGGTATTACAGTACATAATAAATGTACATTGCTTACCCTCCAGATATTTATTTAATCTATTGAGTATTACAGAGCCTACAGTTTTCATTAAATTCTACACATAGACACAAAGGAATATCTCTGCTTCATACAAATGCAGATAATGAAAGCCATGCAATGAGCCTTAGCACTAACACAGAACACTTGTTTTTACAACCTTTGATGGTCTTTTTTATCTCCTTTTAATAAATTATCTCTCTTTTAATAAATTCCCAGAACCACACATGTACATAAATGTTTGGATAATACATACACATGAATCAATATTATATATTCTCAGAAACATCAAATAATAATAACAGATGGATGAGATACATTCCAAAATTTCCTGCCAAGCCTATCTACCCAAATATTACAAGATTCACTGTATTGAAAATTATCTCTAAAGATAGTTAACTATCAAATAGCCCAGATCTCTGACATACATATACATCCATAACAATTCTTTTTTTAATTATTATTATTATTTTAATGCCGTGCTTCTTAAGGTGAAAACTACTAAAGCCTAAATATCTGTTACTTAGGTATTGCATAAAACTGTAGTAACTAAATGCTAACAATTAAACTAAGATGTGGGGTATATATTCCATTAATTATCCCAAAGGAACTGTCTGTTTTCAACTCTCACCTCACAGAAAATGTGATATAGTTTCTCTCTCAATTGCAACTATTGAAGCTTTAAATGAAGTTCAAAATTGCATTCACCTTAACAAGAAATCATTTCATCTTAATTCTACAAGCATCTTCAATTTCTACAGACTAACATCTTCTTTTGTGTGACTTTCCTTTTCAGTTGGCAATCCTTGTTCAAGTAAATTCTTCTGTCATAAACATGGGAGTTTTGTGAGGGGTTTATGAATAATTTAAGTGCTTTGCTTGCTTGTAGCCTTTACAGTGTATGCAGTAGAAGTCTAGGTTTGTAATCTAACTTCAGGCTACACCACTGTAAAGAATGTATTCCTGATACTTTACCCAGCTCTGTGTGAGTAAGTACATTTTTGAGTATATTTCTATTTCCTTTTCCTATTCCTTCTTTCCTTCCTGAAGTTCTTTTATTTTCAGTAATGAACCTTGTAGATCTATTGCCACATTTTAGAAAGCTAGCAAGATCTATCATGTGTTCTATTACAACTGATGATGTGTGTTCAGACTTTTTTGGAGTGCATCATTTCTGTATAAATTGCTATTTCTTCACTGTCTGGTTCTGAAGCAAGTAGATGAAGAACATTTCATGAATCCCTAAAGTCTGAGTTTTCCTATACTTCCATTAAAATCAGCTAAATAACTAGCAAGATACAGAACTCATAATATATCCAGTTAGATTTAGGTACCACTGTAAAATCCAGGACTAACAAGCAATTCAGAGTTAAGATCATGTTTTCAACAGTTTATATTTTATGTGTAAGTACTGTTGATTTATGGTGTTCTATTTTGTGAAATTTAAACCGAAAATGTGCCATTTTCAGATCCTGTGACATCAGACTGGCCTAAAAAAACATACTCCCTATATCTGTAAATATTTCTACACACTGAGTGGAGAGATGATTTCTCAAAGTAATACATGACACATGTCAACAATGTCAAGACATCAACAGTGACACCAAAACACCAAACAGAAATTTGTAGTTTTAAGACTGGACCTATTCAGCATAAATGATCGTCTCCACTGAGGGTACCTTAAAAACTGTCATATATATGAGATTAAAAAATGCACCATCAGTCAGTCTGCATGTAAAATTTCATTTAGTCATAATGTTAGATTACTGCAGATCTGTGTAAGCACAAACAATGTTGGTTTATGTAGAGAATGTAAATGCTCTGTTTTGACAGATCATAGTCTATCTTTCTTCAAACTTACAAGGTGATACCCAGTTCTTAGCTGATGCTAACATCTGTTCTTATGCTTATACAATAAAGCCATATAAGATTTCCGAAAAAAGAACCCTGCATTTACGCTATCCACTTTTTCATTTATAGTAAAATATTTAACTAGGATAATGTGTTCTAATCATTTCAGATAAATAATTTTAGTCTTCAATGTCTGTGTTGGGCAGGAAATAGCTGCCATTCTACTTCTTTCACTGTGAACTGTTTTATGAATGCCACTTTCATTCTGGACCTTGTAGGAAAGTGGCACGAAAGTTTGTAAGCACATACAGAAGCTATGATATGTGAGCAAGAGTGTTGGCTCACTGCTGCACAGCTTTCCATGTGCACTGAGCTAAATATGAAGCAGCTTCCTACTTAATAAAACTTGCCATGATGGCACAGAATATATCTATGAAATTCTTACAAAATAGCTGAAACCCTGCCTGCTTACACTGATTACTTCCAAATAAACTTGCTTTTAATGCTTTATTGCACAAGCAACTGCAGTAGTTAGGGAGATCAGTAGCAGTTGCGTTGAGTACCACTGAAAATACCAGGCAGCCTTCCTCTTATAAGATTATCACAAGAGTAATTATGCAAACAACCAATATTCTGATAGGATACAATTCATTCTTAGCTGTTTATCATTTGTTTTTCTTTAACTAAACGCTCTGTGTTACAGCAGTGTAAGTTTGTGTGTGAACTATTAATTTAACCAGTTTTCAAAAGGTAGCTGGTTGCTTAGTGTCTGTGGGCTTCCCAGAAAATCATATTAAGTAAACAATCATATTAAGTATACAGATACAGAAGGCTCTTCTGTTTACACACCCATGACTAGTCGATATCTTCATAATCAATTCCTATCATATATCTGTATATTGTCATGTTGTTTCAATAGTCCTATAGTAGGTATTATAAACCTTCGTTAGTCTACAGGTAAAGCATATCTACTAGTCAGTTACATTTTTCCTTCTTTGACTTTCATACATATACATGTATATATATCCATATATATATATATACTCCTTTCCAATTGGTAAAGAGAATTTTAAATTACAAGTATCTACATTCTCTCTCAATAGACAATATTAATTAATACCTTATTAAACACCTATTACAGACATTAGACTAAAAAAAAAACCACGAAAAAAAACAAAAAAACAAACAAAAAAAACCTTTGAAAAAATCATGTAAGTATACTTTTCCTTATGCCTTTAAGACAGAAAAATGAAGAAAGTTATGCAGACAGGCAGATCCAACATAGAAAATAGCAACATCAGAGAATATTTGGAACAGTATACACTGGTATTTGCATCCAAATTGTTACATTATCATTATTCAAAATACTGATTAATTATACTCTTGGATCATGTTACATCCAAGTGAACTATTTTTGAATTGCCATTCAATATACATTTTGACACACCCTGAGAGAGTTGAAAACAGACAGCTCCTTTGGGATAATTAATGTAATTTTTATAACATTTTTTCTGTTAAGAAAGAATAGGAAAGCATCATTAAAAGCAGACTGCAGTGGAAGCAAAACTTTTCAAAGGAAGCACAGAAAAAGAAAAATACTGCTTGAGGTTTTTCTTGGAGAAATCTAGTCCATTAACTTTCTCAGATCATCAAGACATAAATGTTAGCAAAAAAGAAGTCATGGTCTAATAGAGATTGCTTTTAATAAGAGGATTTGCCGTAAGGTAATAAAATGTATAAATGCAGAAGTCTACTTCTCAGTACGTTGACTGAGAGAGTTAAGCACGATAACCTACATGTTGCTGGAAGAACAGACTTTCCTGGTAAAATATTTCTTGAATACTGCACATATTATAAATAAATCTGTAGTTAGCTTTTTGCAATACCTGTATGCACAATTCAGACACTCTGGACATATCCATCTGGTTGGTTTGTTGTTTGTTTGTTTGTTTGTTTGTTTATTTTTAAATCTTCCTATTTGCTTAAAATCATAACATTCCTACTGAAATGTCTTAGAATGTATACATATAGAGAAATAATAAGGTATGTGTGACCTTGTATCTACAGAAATCCCAAAATAAATTAAATGATGCACAGCTCCTCGCAGTTAGATGTTGCAATTGTTTAGCAGTGGTGACTGCAGCTTCCAAAGACCACATTTTGTAACAGATACTTGTCCAGGGATGTTCTGTGTAAGATAGTTAAGACCACATTAAAAAGCAAAACCCATTTTCCAGTTTTTAGATACTCCTCTTCCTAACCATCTGCACAGAGAACACTAAAATCCACAGTATTATTATTCTAAATCTCCTTTATACACTTAGAATACTGCTGCAAAGAAAAGTATCTAAACCATTTCTTCAGTATCTCTTCCTCCCTTGATGGATTTACTCTTTCTATTGAATCAAATACAATCTGCAGCTTTCACTTTCAGTGTTCTTCCTTAGTTATCTCCACCTTATTTTTATCTTGTTTCCTGTATGATGATTTCTAAACTAACTTACAATGCCAACCCTCATGTCAAATTTTCAAACAAGCTGAAACTGCTCCTTTCTTGAAGTTAGGAAGAAATTCAATAGAAAGTAAACTATAAAATCAGCACATTAATCTCTTCTAAATTCCACTGGAGTGACTGTTTTCCCATAAGATTAGCAAAAAAAAATAAAATAAAAAAATAAAAATCTGATAATATTTTACATGAACATGAATTAAGTTAATTAAGCTTGACTGAACAATTCAGCATAGGACCAAGTACTGTAGGTATAATCGCAAGTCATACATACTGTTGAACATCTCATGTCATCTCATGATGACATTTCCCATAAAATAAACCTTGAATATCAGAAGTAAACTGGTATTTTGTGGTGAGAAACAAAACAGAAACAAATAAGAAGCTCATTTAACACAAACAAAAACAAAAAAGTTAAAACTAGTATCTACAGCACTCAGAGAACTTACAAATTTCCCTGCTTGTTAAATTTCAGTATTTTCTGACTGATCCATTAAGTTTGTTAAGTTCCTCATCAGTACTGGAAAAAAGGCAATTTTACCTGATTCCACCACCTTCCTTCGACTTAGATGCCCTTCTGCTTATCCCAAGAGAGAGAAATGCTGTCAGATTACACAGAAATAAATAAATTCAGAAGACTTATAAAATCTCTGCATGCAGAAAGGGAAGTTTATGCCACTGAAAAGCTACAGGGTGCTGATATAGTACTCACAGAATGACTTGGAAATATGCTCCAATTCTGAGAACAAACAAAAACAGTTTTTCTGAGATCAGCACTTGGTATTTTACAACCACATTGCCTTATAAAGATACTAAGACACTGTTCTCCTGTGCAGATACACTATACCCAGATACTCCAGTTTGAATGCTTGTCTACTGTTTTAAGTAAGCCAAAAAACTGCATGTATGAAGGAAATAATTTTAATGCACCTCTGAATTCTGATCCAGGTAAAGTGCCTATAACTGCTGCCTCTTTTCTTTGTGTTTGCTTATCTGCTTGTATCTATCTGTAATCTCTTACTATATAGCTAAATTTTAGCATCTTTAGAGTTATTTCTGTGGTTTGACCTTTGAAATGAGTCATCATGAGGTCTCAATGCTACCAAAAATAAGATAGCGATAACATTCTAACTATAACAGATATATTCTATATATAAAATAAATGACAAATCTGTGCCTGTGTTCATTGGAAAGTAAAGTGTATTTTCTGTGCCTGTGTTCATTGGAAAGTAAAGTGTATTTTCTGTCTTTTGTAACTTAGAATACACCCTAAGAAATAAATTGTATATATGACTATACAACCAGCTCAGTTACTGCCTATTCACACAAAATTAAAAGTATTTTATATGCAAAAGTACCATATCAAATACAAGGAAGTTTTCTGAAGAAAAAAGGAGAATGCGTGCTAGTTTCAAATATTAATACCTAATAATGTAAAATATGAAAACAACGTTGTTCCATATTCTTAGTTTCTATATAGGTAAAACATTTATTAATCAAAACCAGTGCTAAACACTTTCATCAATAAGGTATTTATTATACTATGTATAATAAATAAATAATCAGAATACATAACATTAATTAAATCTTGATTTATGCAGCGAAAAACCTCAGCATTGTAAATTCTCCAGATTTGATTTAGCTCCTGCCAAATACCCCTACATACCATTGCATCTGAAATTTATTAATGTGCAGTAAATCCAAAGGAAGTTATTTTACTTAGAGTTTTAAAAATTTTTTTGAAGGTTAGAACAACATTGTAAATATAGTATTAGCTTTTTTAACATATATAAAATTTAGGAAGCTAATTGTTGAGGAATCAAATTTAGCAGTATATAATTTACAAAAAGAGATGTCAAGTATATTGAGGATGATATAGAGATCCAACAAGAGATCCAGCTGGGAAATAAAAGTAATTTTTTTTTGTTTTTATTTCTTGATGTAAATACAATCCAGGTAATAAACTATACAGCTACATCCCATTTCTCAGAAGCAAGGAAACTAAAGCAAGTTTGATACATAATTGGTTAATAATCACTGTTATAAAGAAGAAAATAAGTAAGAAAACATAACTGAATACTTCTAATCTGTTCAAAATCAGCTGTTTTGTTTAGTTGGCGTTCTGTACGTATCAGAGTAAAAACCTTGAAAATACTGCAGTAATTCTAACCAAGTTGGGCTTTAGGCATCTTCTTTAATACCAAAGATAAAAATAATATAAATTCATATATGTTGGTTGCTCCAAAAGTTATACATCCTGTTTATTTCCATGGAAACTACAACAGATACAATGAGCATGATAATACTGTTTAATAGCACAAACTCTTACCTATAAAATACTATTTTACAACATGTTCATCACCATCAGCTGATTCACGTGGAAGAACTGATTGACATGCTCTTCACTACATAGCACGACAGCTCTGCATGGCCATCTGGAACATGGCTTGTCTCTCACAAAGCTGTCTCCACCTACTGCCCTTCTGCGCTCACATCCACTGTTTGGGCTACACAAACATCCAGAAATTGTCAATGATTGTCACTAGGAGCCATTTTTTCCTTATGCAGGAAATTTCATGGCACACCTCTGCTTCATACACACTTCTTTTTCAGACACCTTTTTGCCCCTCTGCTACCATCTGTCACACAGCAAGAACATGTAAAGGAATATTGGTGGGAAGGTTCCATCTCTACTGCCATACCATCAACATTCACCTCAGACATCATGGGCCAACATAACCAAATAGAAGCCACTACTATTGGAGTAACCCTCACACATATTCAGTTAGGTTATCATATGTAGGGTGAGGGTTGATCAAGTTAGATATATCATTCCTCATGGCCATGAAATTTTATATTGGGATGCAACACTGAGGAAATCAATTCTAGTCAACTCTTTGCTCTCTCTAGGAAACACATGGCACAGAATCTTTATTTCTCTCATGTTGAAAATGGGACTGTGGAAGAGGTTGTCTATTCTTGAAGATGCAGGGCATTTAAAGCTTATTTTGGGAAAAACAAGAATTTGATTGAGGCTATTTAAAGTAAGCACTTACTAAAGTATCCAGAGGCTCAGAATTCATCCAAAATTTGTAAAGATGAGGAGGTTTGTCTTGAAATATTCCTTACTGATTTTCTCTGTATTTATTGCACTTAAACTAATAACCTCACAGGTGTTTTCAAGGAAAAACTGGAACAAAAATCTAGAAGTCTTAGGAGAAGATTCATCTTTCAGGATAATTGAGATATAGCAAGAATGGGTGTAAACTGGTACTCTGTGTACCAAACCTGTGTTCAGCCAATCATACTACACTATTAATGATGGTAATGACTCCACCATGCACCATCTTGAAAAAGCACTCAGTTTCATTTCTAAATTAACTTATATGGTTGAAAATTCTTGGGACTGTTGGAACCTGATAAGAAGGCTGCGGGGTGACCTCATTGCTTCCTTTCAATACCTAAAGGGAGCCTACAGAGGGGAGGGGAATCAACTCTTTGAAAGGGTTGATATGTGTAGAATGAGGGGAAATGGTTTTAAGTTGAGGGAGGGGAGATTTAGGTCAGACATCAGGGGGAAATTCTTTACCCAGAGAGCGGTGAGGTGCTGGAACAGGCTGCCCAGAGAGGCTGTGGATGCCCCGTCCTTGCAGGTGTTCAAGGCCAGGTTGGATGGGGCCTTGGGCAGCCTGGTTTAGCATTAAACGTGGAGGTTGGTGGCTCTGCATGTGGCAGGGGGGTTGGAGACTCATGATCCTTGAGGTCCCTTCCAACCCTGGCCATTCTGTGATTCTGTGATTCTGTGAACCATATACTGCACACAACTCTTTCATTTTTCTTTCTTTTGGTGAGAATTTGAGCAATATTAAGGCTCACACGTTAAGCCAAAAATCGTTTTATTACTAAAACGATGGTTTTTCTTTTTCAATAAAATAAGAATATAGATAAGCTTGTTCAAAGAGCAGTACTCTGGGATCTTTTGGCCTTAACAACTTCCTGTTGCAAAGTCTAAGAAGATGAAGTTCAACAAAATTTAGACTGCAATTAGATTGATATATATTGTTCCTGGAAGTAGAGACAGAGGCAGAAGCAGATGCATTTCACTATATGGTGTCTGGTAATAATGCATGATCTTAAAGGTGAGGTATATAAAGCAAAAATCAGTGTGATTAAGTTAGTGAATTGATACTAATTGACATATACTTACATATAATTTCTCAGCTAATTTTCCACTTATGAATCAATGAAAAATATTATATGGTTGGAAGTGCAGAAAACAGATGTGTTTAGGTTTCGGTCTACTCCTTTTTTAAGTTTCTGTACTCATTTAATATTTATCTATTCTTTCAATTTTTTCACTGCCAGTTCACACCAAAGATTTTTTTCTTGAGTTTCAAATCACCACACTTTAAGATTCATTAACCCTATGAAATGTGGATATATTTTGAAATATACTTTACATGAAAGTAAAGTCAAATGTTAAAATTCCTATTTTGGGCATTCAGTTTTCCTAAAACAAATTAAAAGTATATTTTTCAGATCAGAATATTTTCCTCCTATTACAACCTTGCATTCCATTCTTCCTGGATCCAGTTATTAATTTTTCAATCACGTTTAGAGTCATTAAAGTTAAATATATCAGAAAAGATTTAATGCACATTCTGGATAAGGGTACAGAAAAAGTTTACAACTGAAACTTTGCTGACATGTTTCTGCTTCTGAGTGTGATCCAGGTAAAGTTTAGTCAGTTGTTTCCACTTACATGGATTACTCTATATTGCTGCATTATTTAACAGACATAATAATTTTACAATGAATAATTTAATTGTTTTCTATGTAGTTCATGCCAAGAAAAAAGGCACTTTAAGTTACTTCTTTGCCTTGATTTCTTTGAGTGTTCATCTGCCACTGAAAGACAACACTATGTACTCTTTTTATTATTTACACTAACACACTACTAAAGCATTGATGTTTACTTGTTAATTCAGTAGAACTATCAAGTCACAAACTTTTCCTCTATCTGTTTGTACAATGAAAATATGCCATCAAAAGATTTAGCAGTCTAATAGTGCTTCCTACGATAATACTCATTCTTCATGCTTTGTGAGCATAACAATGTACTTGATATCTACTCATGTAGGTTACTCAAAAAGTAATGGCTTTTTAAATCCATGAATACTACAACAGATACAAGGAATAAAATAACACTATTTGATAGAGCAAATTCTCAGCTACATTTTTTGCCAGCAATAGGCAAGAGCCTGTGTGCCACACTCTTAAAATCCTGCACCAGCAGGATTCAACCTGATTCAACCAGAGGTGACCCAGTGTTTCACAGCTACTATGATGGCACCGCTGTTAGGAAAATGTTGCCCACCCAGTCCATCTTTTATGGGTCCAAACAGATGGAAGTCAGAGGCACCGGATCCAGACTACACAAGAGGTTTGGTAAGACAGCCCAGCCAAGATGGCAAAGTGATATATGATCTTCAAACTGGTGTGGGTCCTAGTGCTGCAGGAGAAAGGTTGTTTCCTTTTCAGGCCTGACTCTGGAAGTTTGAGACTTCAGATATCAATGTCACAATATACTGGTTGAAGATGATAGTTTCTCAGGGTTCCAGGAAATCCAAAAAGAACACCCCTTTCCCATCTGAAAAGACAGTGCACATCACTTTGTGACCTGAGCACCGCATCTAGAACTTTTTTTTCAATGGGGAATTCATATGTTGCCATTAAATGGACTGTTTAGATTCTGGCTGGTAGTGAAGACATCGTATCTTGCCACTAGCAGTGATTCATTCAGGAAACTGTTGCTTTAGTCCTAATATTTTTGGTTCAGTAGGTACTTACAGAGTTGCATAACATATTCTTTCTGTTGCTGCATGAACATCTGTGGGACTCACCTGTGCAAGCTCTGATGTTGCCACCAACATTTCCAATGCATTGAAGCTGGTATTCAGCTCCGTACGCTGCTCCAAGCTTTTAATTCTCTGATTCACATGGGTGAGCTGATTGAAGCACTCTTCATTCCATAGTGTGACAGCTCTGCATGGCTGTTTGGAATGTGGCTTTTCTTTCATGTAGCTGTCACCATTGCTGAAGCATGTCACCACCATCTCACTGTGTTCACATCTTCTGACGCTTCTCCATAAATGTTCAGCAAGAGTCGATTAATGTCAGTGGGTGCCATTTTTTCTGCATAGAGGAATTCAGTGACACACCTTTGCTTCATACCCACTTCCACGTCAGACACCCTTTTGTCAGACTGCCTCTCTGCTGCCATCTGTCATTGTGACAGCAACAAAATGTAATGGAATACTGGCAGGAACATCCAAACTCTACTGCCATACCATCAAATCTGCTTTTGACAATGTGGACCAATATAATAAAATAGGAAGCATTACTTTCAGGGCAGTCTTAATATTATTATAAGACTAGCAGGAAGACACAACTGGGAAAAACTGCAGAACTGCAAGTTACCAAATTAGACAGCAATTCTTTTGAAAAGCATTAGGAACTGATTATGATTCAGTATTGCCAGAATATTGAATCAGTGGTCAGAAGAAAGGATAAATAAACAGTAGCTTAACTGGCAGAACACTTAATGTATGCTACTTCACTCTTAACATTTCATAGTTAGTGAAATGCTTTGATCAATTTTGGATGTATTATATATTTAAAGGTACGGGTCAAAACATGAAAGAGTCTAGATGAAAGAAGTGACTGGTGTAGCTGATTTTGTCCTGAGATCTCTCCCAGATTTATGATTCTAAGACACTAAAAAACAAGATATTTTTCCTAAAAATTTTAAGATATGCAAAATGTTCACTTTTTGCAGAATGTAATTTATAGTTTTTGAAAGATTAAAGTGTATTTCAATGAACAAAATAGACAGTGAAGATGAAATCTCCCTTAATCCAAAGATCATTGCTAATAATTAAAAGACCAATACTGGAAACCAGCTTATTCATTCATATCTTCATGATGACACACAGCATTTCTCACAGTATGAAGTGGAAGAAAGATCACTTTTCTCACAACTACTTCATGTCACACATCAAAATTACTGATCACCTTTCCTGTTACTGGAAAGTCAGTCAGCAAGCATGACTCTTAAAGTTATTTATTTGCTAAAGAAAGCCAACCAATTTCTGGAATGACTGAAGGAAGTTAATCAGAAAGTGATCAAAATATGGTGAGATTCACAAGACTCCTGTAGTGAAGATTTAATGGGTGTCATTCGCTAAATCTTGATTTAGTCAATTTTTATACCTCTAATACATTTGTTTATTTCTTAACATCACTGGAGTGCTATTATTTGTTAAAATTATCAGTTTCTTTTGTATTTTTGTAACCAGCATTAGAAGTAAACAGAAATTCAGGTGATAAGCTCACTAATTGCTGTTACAGTATTTTTAATTTGCTGTTAATCAATGAAAATAAAATGGATTATTAGTGAAATTTCCACAGTGTTAAATATTGCAGAAGCATTTTTCTCCTCACATACGTGGAAGCTTAAAAACAATGTACGTATGTCAAAACAGCTGTCTTAAGTGTATAAGGTTTTTATTCTGACAAACACAATGGGTGCCTAAAAGTCCCTGGAATATCAGTGCATAGAGAAATGTGACTTGCTCATAATCTGATGTTTATAAATGAGCAGAAGGAAATGAAATTAACATTAGTTCCTGAAGACTGTGCCAGTCCTTTTTAACATTATCCTGTCATTGGATGGGAGGTAGCTTCTGTTTCATCTACTGATTTAATGTGTCCAGAACTTGAAAGTTAATTTTCATAGCAGTGGATCTTTCAGCAGTTTTTACAGTCAGCTTCTGTAGGAGAAAAGGGAACCCAATTGCCTCCAAAAACACAGATGTGATAACCTGTAGTGATGACTGAGTGGTATCCATCTAATGACTTCTGTTTCAAAATTTGACTGAAAATTTTCTCCCTGTATCTCAACATGACTTTTGAAGGGGGCAACTTTACGGTGTTCACATGCAGTAACAGATCCCTTGAGCATAAAATCTGTAGTACTTCATGTTCTCCTGAAACAAACTGCTTTCCATTTCCAATATAAGCTTATATTATTAATTGACTTCCTAAATCTAAATTCAGCAGTTGGATTTCTTTGATGACTGGTTTTTGTTGTCTTTGAAGGTGTGTGTTTATGTATACACGCAAATATCAATTTACACACAGATTTATAGTTTTTAATGTTGTATTGATGCTGGTTATTTTTGTACTTGTTTTTTTTGTTGTTGTTGTTTTGTTTTTTGTTTTTAATTAATCTTCCTTCTGTAAGGCTGGGATGAAGATCAAATGATATAAGACTCTGGTTCAGAAGGAATAAAAAACCTTTTGAAGTAGGTTGTAGAGTTAACAGCAAAATGAAGTAATATAATTGGGTTTCAGGGCCCATTTTTTCACCTCCCATCTTACTGGCATCCACAACACATAACACTCTCCATTCCAAACCACAGAAAAGTAGTAGAAGGAACAGAAATTAAAGCTCAAATGTGTTCTAGTACTGCACTCACATCTCAACTTTCTTCTGACTATTCTAATTTCCTGAATTGGCAGGTGCTTTTGTTTGTGTCCCCTGGCCTGTTACTGGGCACCACTGAAAAGACATTGATCCCATCCACCTGATTCTTGCTCTTTGGACTCTTGAAAGCATCAATAAGATCCCCTCTCAGTTGTCTCCAGGTTGAGGAGTCCCTGATCTCTCAGCCTTTCCTTATACAGGAGATGCTTCAGGCCCTTAACCATCTTTGTAGCCCACTACTGGACTCCCTGCAGCAGTTTCCTATCTTTCTTGAACTCAGAGGCCCGGAATTGGACATAGTACTTCAGATGTGGCCTCACCAAGAGCACGGTAGAGGGGGAGGATCATCTCCTTTGACCTGCTAGCCATGTTCTTTTTAATGCATAAGGATATCACTGGCCTGTTTGGCCACAAGGGCATGCTCCTGGTTCGTGGCCAGCCTATTGTCTTCCAGAACACCTAGGTCCTTCTCAGATGAGCTTGTCTGCACTAGATCAGCCCCTAACCTGTACTGATGCATGCAATCACTTCTCCTAGGTGCAGTACTCTACACTTGCCCTTGCTGAATCTCATAAGATTCCTCTCCACCTAATTCTCCAGCCAGTCTAGGACTTATTGAATTACAGCACAGACTTCTGGTATATCAGCCACTCCTCTCAGCTTTGTACCATCAGCACTCTATCCCTTCATCAAAGCCACTCATGAAGATGTTAAACAAGACCAGACCCAATACTGTCTTCTCAACTAGACTCTGAACCACTCTAAGCTCTTCCATCAGCCAGTTCTCAATCCACCTCACTGTCCACTCATCTATCCCACACTTTCTAAGTTTACCTATGAGAACGTTGTAGGAGACAATGTCAAAAAAGCCTTGTTGAAGGTAAGGTACTACTCTCCCCTGAGCCACTGCCCTCGTTTCATCTCCCAGACAGTCATTCCATCATGGAAAGCTACCAGATTGGTCAAACATTATTTCCCCTTTGTGAGTCCATGCTGACTACACCTGATAACCTTGTCTTCCAATTGATTGGAGATGACATCCAGAATTAGCTGTTCCATTAACTTCCCATGCGTGGAGGTGAGACTGACTGCCCTGTCATTTCCCAGGTCCTCCTTCTTGCCCTTTTAGGAGACTGCAGTCACAGGGGCTTTCCTCCAGTTTTTGGGCACCTCTCCCATTCTCCATAACCTCTGAAAGATGATAGAGAGCAGTTTCAATTCACTTTTGCCAGTTCTCTCAGCACTCATGAGTGCATTCATTAGAGCCCGTGGATTTGTGTCCCTAGGCAGTCTCTGAACAGATTCTTCTCATCCAAAAGAAAGTCTTCCTTTCCCCAGACTCTCTCTTATCTGTTATCTTTGCAGTGAAGACTGAAGCTAAGAAGGCCTTCTCAATGTCCTCCACTCACCTCATTCATCAGAATGCCTACATTTTCCTTATTCGTCCTTTTGCTACACTGATACACTTAAAGAAGGTTTTCTCATTGTCATTGACTTCCCTCACCAGATCTAATTTCAAGTGGGCCTTAGCCTCACTTGTAACATCCTTGTAGGCCCTGACAATCTTCCAGTAATCCTCCCAGGAAACAAAAAAGGCTCTGGCTAGACCCCTTTTCACATTCACTTTTTCCATTTGAGGTTTCTCATTAGCTCCTTACTCATCCACATGGGTGTCCTGCCACTTTTGACTGATTCTTACTCTTAGGGATGCACCGATCTTGAGCTTGGAAGAAGTGGTGCTTGAATGTCAACAAACTCTCTTGTGCCTCCTTACCTTCCAATGCTCTAAATCATGGGATGCCTCCAAGTAGGTCCTGGAAGAGGTCAAATTTGGTTCTCCTGAAGTTCAGGGTTGCAATCCCACTTACTTCCTTGTTTCTTCCATGTATGATCCTGAATTCCATTATTTCATCATTACTGCATCCAAGGTAGCTCCCAATCTTCATGTTCCCAACCAGCCTTTCTTTGTTTGTAAGAACAAGGTCCAGCAGCACATCTCTCCTCAATCGCTCCTCTACCACTTGCAACAGAAAGTTTTCTTAAATGCACAGCAGGAACTTCCTGGACTGCATGTGCCTAGCTGCTTTGCTTTTCCAGCAAATATCAGGATGGTAGAAGTCCCCCATGAGAAACAGTGCCTATGAAAAAGTACTTTCAGCTGTCTGCAGAAGGCCTCATCAACTTCCTTTTCCTGATGAGGCAGCCCATAGTAAACACTCACAATGGTGTCGCCATAATAATTTGCTCCTTAATTTTCACTCATAAGCTCTCCACTCATTTATTATTCATTCCTAGGTGAGCTCAATACATTCCATAAACCTGTCCTTCCTAAAAAGTATGTAGTCACAGAATCACAGAATCACAGAATGGCCAGGATTGAAAGGAACCACAAGGATCATCATGGATCTACAACCTCCTGTCATGTAGGGCCACCAACTTCCCTATTTAATACTAGACGAGGCTGCCCAGAGCCTCATCCAATCTGGTCTTGAACACCTACAGGGACGGGGCATCCACAACCTCTCTGGGTAGCCTGTTCCAGCACCTCACCACTCTCTCCATAGAGAACTTTCCCCTGACATCCAACCTAAATCTCCCCTCCCTCAACTTAAAACCATTTCCCCTTGTCCTGCTGTTATATACCATTTCAAAGAGTTGATTCCCCTCCACTTCGTAGGCTCCCTTTAGATACTGAAAGGCTGCAATGAGGTCACCCCGCAGCCTTCTCTTCTCCAGGCTGAACAAGCCCAGCTCCCTCAGCCTGTCTTTGTACGGGAGGTGCTCCAGTCCCCTGATCATCTTTGTGGCTCTCCTCTGGACCCTCTCCAACAGCTCCCTGTCATGGTAGTCATCCATGACTATGGGCAGACTGAGTTCCTATGGTGCGTTCAGCCCAGAGCATAGGAGCTGAGGGGAGGCGTCATGGCAGCTGCAGCTGCTCACAGGAAGAGGACGGGCAGCGCTGAGCTTTGCTTTCTGGTGAGGGTCAGGGTGGGCAGTAGGGAAAAGCTCACAGTAGGGCCCTGGAACAGGCTGCCCAGGGCAGTGGGCACTGTCCCTAGCTGCCAGCGTTCAAGGAATACTTGGACACCGCTTTCAGACATAGGGTTTGGATTTTGGATGGTGCCATGTAGAGCCAGGAGTGGACTCCATGATCCTTGCGGTCCCTTGTAACTTGGGATATACTATGGTTCTGTGGTTCTATGACAGCGTTCCAATCATTCAATCTGTCCCACCATGTCTATGACTGCAACAAGATAATGGTCTTGCAACCACACACAGCTTTCTTAATTCTTCCTGTTTATTTTCTGTGCTGCATGTTATTATACAGGCACTTCAGAAAAGAAAAGGGAACAGAGGATGCAAGAATCTCTAAGGAATACAAGAAGATCTCCCATTGCTTAACGCACCTCATACCATGGGAGGGATCTAAGGAACATCTGTCAGTCTTTGATTGGCCTGGCTTATTTCCCAGTCAGTTCCAATGGCGTGAGCACTGCCATTTTGGACCCCACCCTTCACATTCTTCAGTTTAAAGTGCATCTCACTATTTTAGCATACTAAACTATCACACCAGGAGGCACTACGTCATTGGGAAGACATAAGAGAGGGGACAGAAAAAAATGAAATGCATTTTGAGTATGAACAATAGTGGAAACAAATTGCACAGAGAGGTTGTGGAATCTTCTTCTCTGGACATATTCAAAATCCATCTGGATGCCTTTATGTGTAACCTGCTTTAGGGAGCCTGCTTTAGCAGCAGGTTGGACTAGATGATCTCCAGAGGTCTCTTTCAATCCATATGATTCTGTAATTCTGTGGGATATTTCAAAGCTATGAGTAATCAATAGGTACTGCTTCCCTCACTGTAACTCTTGCTATTCATAGCTTAAAGCTTCTATTCATCAAGGAAGCCATTAAGATAACAAGATCATCATATTCAAAATAAACATCAACTAAATTTGATATCTTAACTACACATTTTCCTACCAACTATTAATGGTTAATATATTACCAAAAATGGAATACGCACTGTAAGCAAGCATCAATAAATATACTTTCTCTCAATCACCGGTAGAATTTAATCCAGATATGGTGGTGCACCCTCCATTTTACCAAAAATAAAATAAACTTTATTATTAGAAATAAGCTACATTCCCACTTATAAGAACAAACTCTTTCAGAAAGTAATGCTTTTCTTTTCTAGAGATGCAATATGCCTCATACTGATTAAACTTGCAAAGGAAAGCTGACATTCCACATCTCTGCACATACCAGCTTTCTTTCAAATCTGTCCATAAGGGGATATTAAGTGGGGTCCATCTAACACTTCTTTCTTCATAAAACACTCACTGTCAAAAAAATCGGTCTTTGAACTTACCCACCAAGACTACCTACTTAACAGTCAAATGGTTTTGCCTTGCTTTTGGATTTATACATTCCTCTCATATTTCACATTTTTAGCACATCAACATAATCTCACAGATTTTCCCATCATCTACTAGTTCCAAAATCTTCTTTATCAAAGGAATATTGTGAAAAAAAAAAAAAAAAAAAAAGAAAAAGATTTGATTCAATTTAAGATATATTAGATATGAAATCCACTAAAGTTCTTCTGGTATGATATGCAAAATACCCTTCTAAGTTA